>NC_088132.1:69599090-69901840 GCF_036370855.1 Dromaius novaehollandiae | reverse complement strand
TACTGTAAGGTGTAGACTCTGCCCAGTCATACTTGGTCATTCAAATTAAAAAAAACATAAAACAGAAAGTTTCCTAGTAGCAGAAAAATGCAGAGTCAATCCTAAAAGGACCAGAATATTGATATTCTCTCAGAACTAGTCAAGAAAATCAGGTTTTCTTAGCCTTTGCTTACAATTTTCATAGGCAAAGGCATGCAAAAAACTATATATAGTAGATCTGTTGCCTTCAAAAAAATTGAAGTTGCTGTTTAAGTATCTTGATCAGTTTTCTGTTACAGTTCTTTATGACATGGGTTAGGTTTCAAGAGCATGAATGATGGCTATTTAAAGAATTTGTGTTGAAAATCTTGGCCCTGATCACATAATCCATACATAGCCAACCTCAAAACAATTCCCACAGCCCACAAACACTCTCTGAGAAATTGCTGGTTTGGGGACATGAGTTGTGTTGAAGATTCCTAGAAAACAGCTGGAAAGCAACACTATTACTGTCTTTTCTTCAGGTAAGTACAGCTTAGTGCTTGCTGTACTCGATGTACACAACGTCTTCATCATTCGTTTCATTTCCAGAGGTCAGATGCCAGCCCTGTGCTTTCATTACAATTACAGGAGAGGCCCTGCGAGTGCTTCAGGATCCCTGAGGCTTGATTAGAAATGACAGAATTTCTTTTCAGAACTTTACTCAGTTTAAGGGGATGGTTGACTTGTGATCCTTACTATTTTGCTAGATAACGTACCTTTGTTTTTTTAAAGCTAATGATCCTTCTCAGTTAATTGAAAAGTGTTTTTGGCAAGACCTTCAAAGAAACATTATGTGTTCAAAAATCAGGAACACCTTGAAAAATCTCTTTAAGAAGCTGAGTAAGGTAATGAAGTTTGTATTATACCAGAGATTTACTCTGGTTACAGAGTAGACAAACTCTTCCACCTGCCTCTTTCTTTATACAGTAAATACAGTTGCTAACATGTAACTAGAGACATGGATCTCAGGGATTTTTTTTTCCCACCTTTTTGATTTGCAGTAGTTAATTTAACTATTATATTAAAATGCTGACCTGTACAGTGTAAAAGGAGGGAGACAGATACTGTGAGATCAATATAGCACTATAAACATACTCTCCTCCCTTTTCATCTGAGAGACTTGATTGATCTTGGCAAGACTGAAAGATCAGATTGGACCTGCAGTGGTGAAACAAGAGAGCTCATCATTATAAACCGCATCCAGCCCTCAGCAGCCAGCAAGGGGGAGGGAGGAACTGACTCCTCCACCATTCACTTCTTACCAAGTTAAACTTTGCAGGCTTACTTCTAAAATTGTCCCTTCCGTTTATAGCAGTAGTGAAGGAACTGAAGTTCTGGAGGTGATCAGGAGATCATCTACCTCTTGGATCACTCATAAAGGAGATTTCTCAGTCTGTGCCAAAGCAGCATGGGGTGAGGATGAAGCATTTTTTCATTTCGGTTTTGTTTTCCTCATCACTGAGGAGAAACAGAAGGTCAATGAGGAGATGAACTTAGAAATACATTTAGACATACGTGGGAATGGTTGTGTGAGTGACCTGCAGCTGGTATCTGATGCAGGTAATAGGCTGGAGGGGCACTGCCAGAGCCCAAGGATTTTGCTGTTGGACTTGAAGCCTATGGGAATGAGGAGGAAGCTCAGTGCTACTGAGTGAAGGTGCAGGAAGATGAGATGTCATGAGTTGATTAACAACTCATTACCACTGGAAAAGGGGATGTCCCCCCTGACTCCTGGTCTCTCCTCCTGCTGCCTACCATGGGCTGGCAGTGGTGCCTGTCACCACTGAGGGTGCTGAGTGGTGCTTTAGCTTGCTAACTTCACAGGGGACCAGACTGTGTCCCTGCAGGCAGGGCAGGGAGAAGGACCAAGGTCAGGTATGGGAGAAGTGAGGGGGGTGACACCTCCTCTGCTGGTGGCATTGGAGTGTGAGATGCGTCCATTGTCTTGCCTGCCCTCCTCCTCCTCCTTCTCCGAGAGGTAGGGAGGCAATCAGTACCGTGTCCTCTGGGTAAGGTGAGGAAAGCTGAGAGCGGGAGCTAAGAGCTCTGTGACTTTTTCATGTATGTGTTGCCTGCTACATCTCCAAGCTATTGAGAGAAAACAAAAGGAGGCAAACTACTAATCCCCTCCTGATTTGGCTCACCGAATTCATTTAAACACATGCTGTATTACATTAAGAAAACTGTACTGATTTTTAAGACTCTCCCCATCTCTGTTTTCCATCCACAAGTCAAACAAAATTAGCATCGGGGCAGTTTTTAGGATTGGTAACAACCAATTTGAGCATGAGTTGTAGACTATGTTTGACAGTCTTTAAAAAAGAGAGCAGCACATATCAGTTCCTCTTTAGATACATACCTGCCAGTTGTCTAAGGGAGAGAGATGCTGTCCTATGGCTTCTTATACAATGTCATTTTTTTTGAGGCAGATAGGCTGGGGCCTCCCCTAGATATACTACTGGATTCACTGAACTGCACAGCTTTCAGTGTACAATGGAGAATGCCAAAGCAGCATGCAAGGACCGTCACGGGATATACAGTAAGTAAACCTTTATATAGTTAGTAGAGAACTGCAATACACTGCATGGCCTCAGACCTATGCATCACTCCTAAGCAAACTGCAAGCAGCAAAGCCAAGCAAGCAGCAGAGCCCACTGTCATAACAAATAATGTCATTGCCCAGAAAGCATTCAAGGGACAGTGGACTTGAACTGAATGAATTGTAACTTCAGGAAATTAGCAGTTTGTGTTTCAGAAGTGAGCTATGATGGGAATTTGGGTTGGATGCCAATGGCTTGTAGTGGGAATAGATTGCTCTTCTGTTGTGGTTTCCACCCAAGGATCTCAAAGCTCTTTGCAGTTGATAGAACAATAACGTACAGCAGAGCAGGTCAGTATTACACTGTGCAGGTGAAGGGAGATTTGTAGTGATTTGAGGGCCATTCAGATCCTTTGGCTCATACTTCTGGCCTGAGGATTGCATTAGCAGGAAGAGCTCTTCCAAGCTAAACTCCTACCTTCCCATGTTGACGGTAGGTGCAGGGAAAGGAGGGAGTTCTGTGGGTTGCTCCTCTTGATGAATACTCTACCGCATAACATCACTGGGAGCCCAGATTTGGCTTTAAATATCACAGAGAACCATGTTTTATCCCCCACACCTCGATGGTGAATTTCCTTTGAAGAAGTCTAGCAATTTCCTTGTTTCACCCATCAATTCTGTAGGGAGGATTCTGGCTCTTTTCAGTCCCTTCCCCTGGCCCCCACCCCCAAATTGCCTGTTGGACAAAACCGAGTGGTTAGCCTAAATTGGGCAGAATGTTTTACTGTGCATGCAGAAAAGCAGTGAGCACGAATGTGTCCTTTATTCATCAACAGAAGGGATGTAACTTGGCATTATTAGGTGTTCCATGGCAATGAAGCTCGGTCCCAAAATGGAAGTTAATCAGAAGTGATTTTGCCATGGGCAAATTAGCACCAAAGATGTAGCATATCTACTAGAATTGGTCATTTTCCCTTTTTACAGAGACTAAGAGAAGTTGTGATTTTGTCAGCATTTTCAGTGAAAGGATTTGAAATTTCCAGAAAAAAATGGACATAATCTAAAATTCAGTTTTACATAAAAAGGTGCCAGCAGAAAACTCCTTACTGCCTTTAATACTGATGTACTCTAGATGCGTGAGGGGCTTTCCTGAAGCTGATTTTGTTGGTATACATACCCCTTCATCCCATGGTTTTGTAAATGACACTAATGCAGCACACCTACAGAGGTGTTTTTATTGTTATGGAAGTACACGTAATATAGCGCACCTAGAAGCATCTGCTCTGGCCAGAACCTCTCTCCGCCAGGCACTGTATGTAGTGTGGTCCGTTCTTCTGTGTAAAAACAGAGGTGCAGCAAATAGGACTGCATATGGCATTGGAGAGGTGAATACTGGGATATTGCTCACAGTTCTGGTATCAACTCCAAAAAAAGGACATTGACTGCTTGGAAATTCTTCTAGTTTAAGTGACTTTTCCATAGGTCATAATATTTTCAAAACAGCTGTTATACGTTATAGTCACGTATGAGAAATATTATTCACTGTTCATTCAGTAGATGAAATATCCAAGTCCCAGTTTAACTCTTGAGCTCCAATGACAGATGTAGCATTTACAGTGCTGTACCCAAACCATCTTTACCTGGTGTTAGTTTTGGATGCTCTGGCATCTCAGTCCCTCTATGCTTAGGAAATTCAATTCTCTGTGGTTCATTATTTTCCTGTATTCATGAATAGATGTGCAGAGAGACATTTATGATAAAGGACTTTGCATAATCACACAATGTCAGTATCTTCCTTACATGAAGTAAAATGCCTAAGTTGTGCAGACCAGTTGCACAAATCTTCACCCGTTCAAGCTAACTGTGGCCAGATGATGCATAATTAAAGTTGTCAGTTCAAGTCTGACCTGAAAGCTAGGCTGTGTTTCACATCATTAGCATATAGACAGTAAGACGGTGTCATTTGGTCAAGGTCTAACAGATGTGAAGGGAATGTCAATGGGTGCTAGGTTTTCATGCATTTGGAAAGGTAGGGGATCATAAGCTTAAATGCTGTCCATGATGCAATAGCAGTGCACTTGTTTTTAAACAATTCTGGAACCTTGCATTACTGCTTGAACTGGCTTGACTCTATCTTCTTCCCAAGGTCTTTTACTCGGAGGTTGAAGAAGACAAAACAGTCAAACCACTTTCACACGATGTTCCCCTGAGCCTGGATATGCTTAGCATGGTGAGCATTTCTTTTCATCAACAGTCAGACACTAGAATGGAGCTAGCACGAGCGAACTTACAACTCTCTAATGGCTGTTGCTTTGTGCATTATGCCCAGGATCCAAGCCCCAGATCTGCCCTTGTATTAAGCAAGAAGCAAATCACAGTATTTTTTAATCCAGTCAGAAGGCCGTGATATATTTTTACTTCTCATTGTCTGACTAATTTTTAGTGTAAAACTATTGGTACTTGCTGTGCATTTTACTTGCATTTAGTAAAATATAACTTCCAACTTTGAATGTGTATTTTCAATAAGGGATTCGCTGCACTTCCCCCATGAAAGGGGAATTGTGTGATTCTGCCATTATGCACAGCTAAGAATCTCAACATCTGTGTGTACGTGTTGCAGTGTCTGAGCCAGGTAAGTGTGTGAGTTAAAGGAGACACATAGTTTTCAGTGTATTTTTATTTGCATATGTGAGACTGGCCTCCAGGAGTATGGCTTTGAAGTTTAATTGTGCTGTTTTAAGTGCATCTGTCTCCTTGAAGATTCTCTCAGCTTCTGACTTTTTTGTTCTTAAAAACACAACTTTTCCTCATTGCTTCCTATCTTTCCCCTTTCCTTCAATTCTGTTTTTCCTTTTTTCTGCCTTTTTTTCTTTACTTATTTCACTCTCCCCTTCTCTTTCCTCCATCCCTTTTTCTGCTCAATTTCACCTTCCTTTTTCCATTCGCAATCGAACAAGGCCCTTTCTCAGTACTGAGATGGAGGCAAGCCCTCCATGCTCCCGGATTGTTCTGATACTGTCTGCTTTTAAAGGGTCTTCTCAAAACATGCAGGCCTTTCTGCAGTGTGGAGGACCTTGCTCTTTGAGTTCAGCCAGGCAGGATCAGTGATGCTCCAGCCACTGCTCGGGCAAAGCACAAAGGCGCTGCTCAAAAGAGTGTCTCAGGTTGGGTGCTGTGAGGGAAGTGCTTTCATACCACGCGCTGGAAAGAGCAGTCCGTCCTTGAAACAGTGATGTTACCAACACAGGAATCGAAGGATTATGTGTGCAGTCAGAGGAGCATTGCAGGCTTTTGTGATCTTTATTTTGTGATTCTTTTTTGCAATTTGACTTTTTCCCTTTTTCTCTTCTACTTATCTTCATTCTCCTTTATTTACTCACCTCTCTTCCTTTTGCCTCCCCACCTAATGTTCAATGAAATACATTCACTGATATCTCTATCTATGTTGGGCAGTGCTCAGAAACCTTCCCTATGGGAAGAGTGAATGAGAGAAATTCTCATATTTCCTACATTTTTCAGTCGCTGTAGTTGTTAGTTCTGACTCCTATAGGTTTCTGGGATTATAGTGAATGAAAGAGTCTCATTGCCATGATAAATTATTTCTTTCTTTATGCATTACTTTCTCCCTTCTGATGTTTATCTCTGTATTCCTCATCTGTTTTTTTTTCCCAAAAAAACATTCTTGCTGGTAGTGCCAATAAAGATCAAACAGCACATTCTTTTTTATCTTAATCCTGACAACAGCAATTCTTACTCCTTGGGAGAACAGATTCTGTGTTCCAGTACTCACACAGATGAATAACAGCCACAAAGGGTATTATATGATGCAACATTGGCCATGTTTTGTTTCACTGACCCATTATTTATGTGGTTTTGCCATCACTTTTTAGTGTGATACTTCATTAACAAGTTCTATTTCATTTTTTCCCAGGGTCAACTTGAAGGACAAGCAATTTTTGTAAGTATTGCTTCTCATAAAGCTCTGTAGCAGCAGTGATTTAAAATAACACTGAACATTCTGATCCTGGCTTTCCACAGATTCACCCACAAAAATGTTTCCATATTGATCTCAAATGTTGATTCTACTTAGCACTTACACAGAGTCTTTTGTAGTGAAAATGTGACAAACAGCTTACGCTCAAAATCTAGAGATAAAGAAGCACTCTGTGAAAGTATGTTTGTATAGGTACAGAGGTTTCCATTTTAGAAATGGGTAATCTCTCTGTCAGTCCTCCAAAGTATTTATGGGTATGTTATTTTGCTTGAGGAGATGTGTGTGAGAATGAGATAAATTCAGGCAGTGAAAACTTGCAGGGAACAGGAACAGCCAGGTAGTCAGACACACAGTAAAGGGAAAGAACAAAGCATCCAGGAGTGTGAGCGGAGATGGAGAGGAAAATAGTCCAGAGAGAGGAGAGGAGAAAGATCACTGGCAACATGGGCAGGCAAAGAGAACACGCAGGAGGAAGGAGTGGGAGACTAACAACTCTTATATAATAGGTTTAAAAGAAATACTAACCCTTGCAATGGCTTTGCAGCTGGTGAATTATTCAGATTAATTATTTCCAGTCCTGCACTCAGTCCATTCTGCTTCCTGTGAACAGTAAATGGATCCAGCTCATTAGGAGGGAGGAAACAAGCAGGCGGTGCTCAGTTCAGGGTAGTATGAGGGCAGTGATTTCCACGTCTAATGAAACCCCTAACATGAACAACCTCTGCAAACTTTTCTTCTGAAATCTGATCTTGAAATGGAGAAATCATGTGAAGTCAGTGGATCTTGGGGGACTTTCACTGTCTGAAATACAGGTAATTTGATTGCATTGTAGGAGGCCAATGTCTGGATGAGACTTCAGGATGCTCTTGAACCAGGACTGTCTGGTTCTATCCCAGTTAAGCTGAGTTTGGATTATGGTATTTCAGAGCTGAGGTTCCATGCTGGGCTGCTTTTTCTACTTGATAAAAATAACACTTCTCAGGGGTACTTGTGGAAAAGTATAACCAACTGGGATTAATCAGATCCCAGCTGTCATTAATCCTCAGGAAGTGATGTTCTTGCTGAAATGCTTTCTGTTATAATCATACCAAACTCAACAGAAATCTGCAAGTTTTGTGGTTAAGGCTGCATTATTTGTCTTTCTGTCCCTAAGCCGCCTCTACTGATATGGTTACGACTCCACTGCCTGCTCAGAAGCTTCTCTGGGTTGTGTGAGACTTGTAATGAGAGCTGAACTGGATCGCCTGTTTGTGTGCCTGTATGCATTAGTGTATCTATACATTAGCAATTGGATAATGTATTATATCTGTGTAATAATCATTTCATAATATAAACATATAAATGAGAGCAATATGTCGAGAAGTACAAATGCAGTACGATTTACTAATGCTGTTGTTCTACTGGGAATAATATTCATCAAGTTGGGCACAAATATATATTAAAAAAAGCAAGAAAATTTAGCAGACTTTAAAGGTGGAATGTTTTAGGTCTGGTACTGAGCCATGGAGAACAACAGTGCTCCCTATCAAATGACCAAACACACGAGTACAAAATGGGGAGTGACTGGCTGGAACCAGTAGTGCAGGGAAGGAGGTGTCAAGGGATCGGGTGTCATTACAACCGATAGCTCAGTTTCTGCAGCTGCACTGTAATCCAGTGTAACAAAAAGAAAAAAAGAACAGAAAACAGGTTTTCTTTGGAAAATAATTTGTAATCCAAGTAATTTCTGTGAGCTGGCTTACCACACAGCCTCACAAACAGTTATATCAACGCAGTTGAGGGAAGGACAAGCTGTATGGCAAATCAAGGCCTTCTTTCCAGCTTTTGGAGGGATATGTAGTTCTTATACACGATTGACTCCACCACAGAAAGGGCATCACATTGCTTCACCATATTCAAGAGAGTGAGACTGTAATGAAAATAGCAGATGTCATTTAGCAGGGTTCTAGCAAGAGTGTCATGTTTAAGACAAGAAAGTGCAGCTGGTATTAGTGAAGCTTCGTCTGGAATATAATGTCCAAGTTTGGATCTCATGCTTTAGAAAGATACAGGGCAAGTGGGAGAGAGTGAAGAGGAAAGCTACAAAGCTGACTGGGAGCTGGCTCATCCCCTTCCATGCGTTACCCAATTTTCATATCCATGAGGCCACTGTTTCTCTCCTAGGAGGTAGGACACCTGGTTTTAAGACTCTTCTCCTAAATACAAGCAGAAGAAATGAAATGTTTTACCCCTCAGACAGTGAGGTAAAAGTAGATACATTTCCTCTCCAGAATCCAATCCCACGCTGTCCTTGGTGTGTGGGGGTATTCTCCAAAACGGCCTGCCTAAGCAGCTCCTGCAGGAGGGATGGCCATGGTACAAGGTAGTCTGATGATGTCCGAAATCTTTACTCCTTCACTAATGTCTTGATTCCAGAAGATTAAAACATACTTGACCTCAGAGGTACCGACTGTATGCCCAGCTCCATGTTCATGGAGGAGACATTACCAAAAGAAACAGGCAAATAGGCACTTTAGCGTGTGTAAGGCAAGAGAGCACTTGGCTGAGGTTTTGAGGATAAACATTAAGCTTTGATACCCTAGCAGATACTAGCATTTTGACCTTGATTGGCTTTTCAGTCAATGAGATTTACTCAGGGTATCTTATTGCAGACTTGAGTCTGGAGGTAATAATGTCAGACAAATACATCCATATCCCACTATCTGCTGAGCCCAGTGTCCTCAAAAGTGTAAAAGCAGTGTGACACTTAATGAAGAAATTATTCCCATGAGAATTAATGTAATAAAGAGGGATGCTACAGGAATGAATGCACACAAGTTAAATACAGAGGGACAGTATATATGGCATGGAGGATGGAGTGGCAGGAGCAGGATCATCAATATCATCAACGAGAGGAGATGCAGGGTTTTCAGCAGCTGCCTTTACAAATCACGTTCTGAAAGATCTCACTCATTTTATCTGTGAGACTGAGAGACCCAGATGAATCTTTTCGTTCGAGTGGTCTTGCTGCCTCTTTCTGAACAGTTACTTTTCAGCAATGTTATCATCTTTCTCAGATGAATCCAAATCATTCGAGCAGATCAAGGGTGAAGGATGGAAAAACAGGATAATGGTCAGGCATTCCAAGTTAATTGGAAGTGAGTGCTGGGGCTCCAAAACCACAGCTAGAGAAATGACAGATGGCAGGGTGCTGCTAAACAGTATTGTAGTATTACAATATACTTCTAAAACAATAGAGAGGGAAAGTTTGTCCAAAAGACAAGGAAACTTCGCAGAAAATAAAATTTTAGGATCGTACACTATTTTGCTGCACCTGGAAATTCAGATTTCAAGGCTGTTCCAGCTTGAAGAAAAAGGAGCCCTCTGCGTTTTTGCATGCATTGTGAATACTATTCTTAATACTGAAGAATGAGAAACAGAAAAAAAGTCTTGATAAAAAAAGTTCTCTATAAGTACATTTCTTCACACCAAAATAATCTGTGGCATACAGCCTGATATTTCTGTTTACTTGCATGTGCTGTCAAAATTCTTAAATCTGGAATTTGTATCTCTCTATAGATAGGCTACAGATAAAAAATTCTGAATTTTTATATACACCTATACATGCTCCTCTAAGGACCAGGTCTAAAAGTGTGGAGCTGATCCATGCTGTGTGGACCTGCCAATGATATAAGGTTTTGTGTGACATTTGCTAATTTGTGGGAGATTTGAGCAGGCTCCTGTGAACAGTGTTCCACAGAACAAGCTCTTCATATAGAAACTAGCGGCACCTTCCTTGTAGTAGTTGGTTTTGGGTTAATCTTTCTGCGTTTATGGCAGAAAGACAAGTACATCTCTGCCCTCCCATGAAGGGAGATGCTTGTTTCAGGTCAAGGGTAAGAAAATTGTAAGAGGTAATTGGATAGGTCTCTCGTCAGTGAGAAATTAAAGATCATCAGTTCGTGCTGCTACAAGTTGCTTCATTCTCAGAAGCTTCTACTGTCTCTGGATCAAAAAAAAAAAAAAAAAACCCCAAAAAACAAGGAAGTGCACCAAACTGGTTCTGAATGTCAGCAGTTGGCTCAAGGGAGGGAACAGTACGTGACTTTAACTTCACGAGCAAAAACATGAGAGCAAACGCAAACTCTCTGCAACCCTGTGAGTTATGCTGAGAATTGGTCTAGGTCAGCCCTATGGATTTCTCTGGGGTAAAGCTGCAGCTTGACAGGAAACGTGATCTTGTTTGTTTTTATTGTTTCTGAGCTGAACTGGAATTGGTACAATCCTCCTAGGAGTTTACATGGAAAATATCATGCAAGATCCCAGCGGCCGAGCACACAGTGTCGTTCTGAGTTACATGGAATAGCTTCCACAATATCTCTGTCTTGTTTTCTTTTGACTCTGATAGGAAGTTGTTATTGGTGATTTAAAACCAGGCACTCCGCATCGTGTTAGCATTGGAGCATATGGTTGGGCAGGAAAAGGACGACCCAGCATGCCCAGAGATGTAACAACCTTATCTCCAGGTAAAATCTGTGTACATACCTTCTTACTGCAAAAGTGGCAGGGCAGAGTCAACCCAAGACATTTCACAGCTCTGGCAGGTAAATACAGACCATGCTGAAACCTCAGTTTGCTCAAAGCCAGCAGTGATCAGAGAGCAGGATGTAGCCGTGGGAGCAAAATGCTCAGAAACATTATTAATGATTTAAAAGGATAATGGCCACCTGATGTTTGGGGTGCCTTATGGACCTTATATAAGTACCTGCTGGACCCTGTGAAGAAAGTTTTCTTTTTACAATGTCATACCTGTAACATAGCGAATCAGTCACACCGAAATCTGTCATGTGCAGTTTGGTAATATTTTACTGTTACTCTTCCACACACATGATGTTTTAGAGGGGCAAGAGAGGAGGCAGAAAAGCCTATGAATTTGATTCCTAAGTCTGCGATTGTTGAGTTTTTGTGTGTATTACAGTCTTCTCTAATGCAATTCTTTTGGCTTAGATAAGTGCATGCCCCCTGCACCACCCTATCAGCCCCAGATCGTTGTCGTTTCTGATTCAGAAGTTGCATTGTCCTGGAAAGCTGGAGTCAGCGAAGGAAGTTCTCCCATCCAGTACTATATGGTGGAATTTATCAGGCAAGTCTGGCAGTGGAAAAGGAATTTCAATGTTTGTGTACTACATTTTTTTCCTAAACTGTGCTATTAAGCTGAATACAGATTCTTCTCATTATTTATTTACTCCTTGTATACAGTACATTTATTTTCACTCTCAACGTGTGTTGAATTACCATGATAATTTAAAGACACAGCCAGAAATAATCTAAATTGATGTAAAATCACCAATAAGTCCTACCTTCTGATTGAAGAAAAAAAATTTCTTTGCTTATTCTGTTCTGTTTAATAAAAGCCTGGTTAAATAAAATTTTTAATCTACCCTGTAAGTTATCAAACTCTGTCAAATCATGCTGAGAAGACAATATGGGGCAGAGTGGTTCCACTGAGCTGATGTACCCTTAGCTGCTATAGGAATAAATCCAGGGATTGCCAACTCAGAATACTGGGTACTTTTAGCTGACAAAAGTCTTTTGAGTCTTGAGCTTGCAGGATTCAGATGCACTTTGTTGTCCTAATGCTGCCATTTCCATGAAACGTTGGCCCTTTTTGTTTTTTTTTTTATGTTAAACCCTTTAAAATTTACAATAATAGAAACGCCGTGTGAAAAGTTGCTATTTGAATTGCTTTTATAAGATGCATCCCGATGATCAGGAGCTGGTGATTGTATTTGCATGCACAAATGTATTAATAAGCTTGTGTAAGCTAGTATTTGCCTACAAAGCTATCTATATTCATGTGCTTACATGAAAATGTAGTTTATCCTTACAATGAATGCAACTTTCAATCTTTGAAAGTTTAATCCTTGGATGAAAGTTTGATGACAAGTTTTAGTTGAGGCTATTGGATAAGAAGAGAGAATTGCTTCCTTAATTACTCTAAGCTGTAAAGGTCAAAAAAATCTTTCTTCAGAAAAATACATTCATTTTTTTAAAAATGAATTGTTATTGTAAAGACAGGCAGAAAGAACTATTGGTTCTCAGTGCTTTCAATATGATTACAGTCTGGAAAATATAGATATAATGAAGCCTGGAAGCCTGCTTGTGAGCTTAAATTGCACTTTGTGTTTGAATCAGAGCCCCATGTTTATTGGGAAGCCATACAGTGTTTTCTCACTTAGAGGCAGGACATGAAAGCTGAAGATGCATAATGGCCATCATGTAAATTCTGCCATAGAATTACCACAAAATTTCTCCAGTATCTATTTTCCAACATAATAGTTACCTGAATCTTTTTCTCTTCTCCCCATCGCTTAGTTCCGATTTGCTCAGTGGATTGGAAAGGGATTTTGCTGAGTTCTGACTGACTGCACTTCTATCTCCTCCATTCTTCAGCCTGGAAAGTGGAGTTTATGTACACTTCTTCATAAAACCACTGGCCTGCTAATGGAAGTAGAAGTGGGCATCATAATCTCCATCTGACACATTGAAATTGCACCCTTGAATGTTTTTGTTCAGCCAGGGAGTAGAAAGTTGCCTTCTCTGTTTAAGTCAAGAAATACAAGTAATTGAAATTTCCATGTCTTGGTTTTTTTAGACTTTGGGAAAGAATTTGCTAACAGCACAATGTTTTGATAACACTGTTTAGTTTGAGGTTTAAAGCTAAGCTTGAAGTGTATTTGTTAATTTTGGGATTATGCTGTCTTAGATTTGGAAGCTTGAGTACATATATTTGGAGAAAGTTCAATGAGCCATAAACCCTAATGGCAGTTAGAGGTAAAGATTTAGCTTTAAGCTTCATTGTCTTCTGAAATTGCATATTGCATATAGTTTTAAGGCTAAATTACCATAAAGTATATTAACAGCAGTTAAAGCCATTGATGTTAAAACAACGTTAAAAAAAACCAAAAACATTAATCAGTGCAAGAAAATTTGGAATGAAGTCCACTTATATCAAATAAATACAATTCCAATAAGATACTGGGCTTTTCAAGATTAGTAACTTTCTTATGCCCATCTACAATTTCTCTTGGGTGTGGATATACCAATAGCACCAGCCTCTAGAAACTATGACATTGTTTCCATCATGTCAGTTCCCATAGAAGTAACTTTATTACTTTTACCCTAGGAAAAACGTGATGGGAGACTGAGATGAGGGGAAAATACTCTTCATTTGTTCAACTGTGACATCTGGGCTTAAAGCCTCATGAAAATTCAGTGCATTAATTGTTTGCACATCAGAATCTAATCAGAATCAGAGCTAGCCTTCAGTCTGTTTCTGCTCTTAGATGAGTATAAATTTGGGCTTTTCTTTAGGCACTTCTCTGGGATTCTTTCAGGTCACTAGAGGATCCCTTTCAGGTCACTATAGGCAATGGAGGGCCCCAGGCTGATTCGGATGTAGGACAGCCTGGGCCGACTCACGCTCTGGAGATGCCCGGCTCTGTTGTTGACTATAGAAGGACTCTAAGGAGATCAGGCTCCCAACTTGGCTGAATGCTTAAAATTAGGAGAGCGAATCTAGGTCTCACTGCTATCAGTTCTACAGAATGTGTTAGACCCAAAATAACTAATGGTGTCTTTGGAAGCTTGCAGTATTAATATTCTATTGGTTTATGCTGAGGAATATTTTCTGATAAATATTCTTATGAAAGACCCTGAAGCAAGACCTTGAACTTAAATATGCTAGTTTGTTTTCTTTATCCCCCCTAAAGATACTATAAAAAATTAACTTAATTTTCAAAAATGTCTTGGCTGTTTTCACATGCAGTATTCCAATTTCTAGTCTATTGAATGCCTAGCCAACTTCTAAATTCAGAGACTAACTTACCAAATTTTTGTAGTTGACTACCTTCTACAGAACCACAAAGTATTTCAGCAGCATATCCCTTAAATGGAGTAGTGTGCATTCTTTTCGTCTCCTTGATAGCTGGACAGAGTCAACAGCTTTCATATGAGTCTTGACATACAGGAAAAACTCACCATCTCAGTAGTGATGTGAAACTTGTGCTGCAATGAACTAGGTTGGTTCTAGCGATAAAGCTGGAAAGATTTATCATATATGGACACGAGGGTGGAGCAGATTCAGCATAGTGACTTCAGCAGATTTCTTGATTAGTTTCAAGTCTTTATTTCCCCCTCCCCTCCCAAAAAAGGTTCATGCACTAAATCCAGTCTGTGCTGAACAATGTCTGTAGTGCTACATGAATCAGCTATTTGGTATCAGGTATTTGAATAGCTCCTGCTTCATTTTGATCAAAACATCTAAAGAAAAGCTTGGCCTTTTCCCAGTCAAAGTGATTTCAGTATTTCAGTTTTTCATCCCAGGGAAGGACAAAACTGAACACTGGAAACATTATATTTTCTTGTGGGAAATATGTTTCCTTTCATGTAACTGAACTCTGAACTTTCAAATCATGACATAAGTGTCAGCAGTGGTTCAATGTTTGCCTTCATTTGCAAAGAACACAGAACAGTTCTGGAGGTTGAGGCACCTCGTAGTGCCCAACAAAAGTACCCTTTAATACTGATTTCCTGATTAACGCATGGAAAACATACATGTATCTCAACATTTACCTCACTGCTTGCAAGGGTTAAATACCTGAAAAGATAATCAATGAAGAAAGAGGAGTTGAAGATGTAAAATTAAGAAGGGAACATGTTCAACAGTGTTAGACAGCATCAGAGTAAGACTTATCGAAAGAATGAGGTTAGAAAATGGTCTCTTTTTTTTTTCTCCAGTGTTGACTTAGTATTTTGGTTGGTTTAGTAGAAAGTATTACAATAAAGCTAAATAATAATAGTTATTAGCTGGATTAATAGTTTATTAGCAGATGGCTTCACTCCGATAAATTATTTCCAGGTCATTTTAAAAGAAGTTCAAGTGAGTATGAAATTGCAGTTCTCTGCATCAGAAAGATTTCCTTTCTTTAAGTTGAATCCATCCCTAGATTACAATGTAAAGCAATAATCCTGAGGTTTTAAGGGCAGAATTCTGCCCTTAGTTTATATCTGCCTGATCTTATTGACTTTACCCATATGTTTAGTATTTTAAAAATGCCCTGACTTTGTTCTTGGCCAAATTCTTACTGCATTGCATTTCTGCACTGGAAATGCACAGTTGTAACTTAAAGAGCAAAAATGCTTGTGGGAGGCAGCAGGTTTCCACGTACCCATGTATGTGGTGCAGAGCAGTCCTGTGAGCTTGTGGTCACAGGCACTGAAAGAGCAGGAGGAGCGAACCCATTCCAGGGCACGTAGCTCTGTGGAAAGACTGGAAAAGTGGGATCATTCTCTCCAAATGAGCCATTTGATGTAAAAGTTGACATAAACTGAAATCTCATGGAAAAAGGACAATTGAGGTATTTTTTCAACACAACATTTAGAGTTTAGAAAATGTAGAAGTTGGCTCACTGTGAACATATTAACCAGCTGAGTTTATTGTGTTTCTCTCCCCATCTGTTTGCCATTTTGTCATGTTGCACCGGTTTGTTCGTACAGGGAACATTATGGAAAAATAGCAAAGGTCAAGTGATAAATCTCACTCTTTCTCCTTCAGCTGGAGATACTTACACATTTGCAGACATTTCCTTTCTTATTCACTTCTCTAGGAGGAAGTCTTGCAAGAGCCAATTAGTAAAGTCAACAGGTTAGCCTACCGTTGGTAGAGACCGAACGTTATCTCCTAAATCTCTTTGTAGTGCGCAGTATCTCCTTAGGGTTCCCTCTTCCATTCTGGTGCAGACACTAGCAATATCTGCTGTAAAACAACTATAAAGCAGTTTTTGAGCTAGCAGGAATTCTTTGGATTGCAACTAGAGCCAAAGATGCATATAGGAAAACTGAAAATGCTACTAAGCAAGCGTGTGCAAAGCAGCAATCGTAACAGCTTTCATTTGAAAAACCCTAAACATTTTCCTTTGGCCAAAAGCTCAGAGAAGGGAAAACAACGGAAGAGTAGCTGAAATAAATGCTCTCCTCTCTACCACGGAATGGTGATGGAGGGTGACTTAAGACAGGATGCTTAGCTGTCCTTACGTCTTGTCCGTTTGTCTGATTTTATTTTTATTTTTAGTGAGATAATGTAATATTCACGTCCTGTGTGCTGTTACATAGGAGCCAGGCAGTTGGGAGCTACTCTTTTGTCAGTGTGTTGTGCCCTGCTGGCGCGAAGAAATGAAACCTCAGTGATCAATAAATCTTGTATTGACTGATAAAAGAAAACATACGTTAACTTTGGCATTTCCTTCCAGCTGCAAATAAACAAATGCAAAATGCCTGCCCTGTGTTATAATTTTCACTGGAAGACTGTTGGAGACATTTGCAGCTAGTTCTATGTAAACACTAGTAGATTCAGGGAGCACTTGGAGGTTATTTCCTGTAATAAATATCACAAGGACATCTTAGAAAAGGACACCAGAATAACTTGATCTGAAAGGTCATTTCTCTCCCTATTTTACTTTCATAGGCTTCAATTTGAATATTTTGGATGGCCAAGACTTAATGTTTACATTTTCTATTTTGTTTACAAGTATTTACTTCCTTCCCATTGTTTTCCCTTTGATTAGAAGAGATCACTTTTAGAGAGAGTAGAAATGGTGTGAAAGTATCGGAATAGCCTCTCAGAGTGTTTGAAGTAGTCTTTCCCTTTCACATATCCTTATGCATATAAATTTCAGCATTTCTAGTTTCCCCAGATCATTGTTGAAACCAAATTGCCATGTGAATGATTATACTGATTTTAAATGGATTATAACAGCACATAGAGCAAGCAATTATTGGCAGCCAGCTTTCAGTATGAGTCAGGATTTAACCAGGCATCGCCCAAAGGCAGACATGGGAATTTTGTTGCAAAATCCACGTACATAGGCCAGGTCCTGTCTGTTATTGTTCAGTATTTTTCTCATTTTGGGGGAGAAGAATTTGGATCCAGATTTTCCAATGTGGGTGGATTGATTTAGTTGCCTGGTAAATGAAATGTTAGATTCTCATCCTGCTAATGCTTGTATATGTTTGAAGAAACTCACTGACATTAGGACACAAGCTTTTCAGAATAAATTAGGGTCTTCCCCTCTATTGCAATGTGTTGCTTTTTATAGACAGATACGAGATTTGGAACTGTTATTCCTTTACTTGACAGTTATGAACCACAAATCCATAAAAAAAAGATTAAGAGAAGTTGATTGGTCAAAATGTCCTCTGAACAATCTTCTTGGCTTTTAAACAAAATCAGAATAGTGTTTCCATATCACTGTATAGTGCACTGTTCCCATATCACAACCTTCTCAGCTTATAATGGTTGCACAGTCTGGCCCCTGAAGAATCAAAGATTTTAGTGGTGGTTTAGCAAGCTTATATCTCATTTATTTCCTGTATTTCCCTGGAAAGTTAAAAGGCAATTAATTTATACAGACAGCTTTAATTATTTATGATCTTGATTTTTTTGATCCTGAAGGCCAGACCTTGACAGCAATTGGACAGTAATAAGAGAGCAGATCCAGATGGAGTCCATGGTTCTCAAGGGACTTCTCCCAAATACCAAGTATCAGTTTGCCGTCCGAGCAGCAAATTCCTATGGATCCAGCCTCCCCAGCGCACCAAGCGATGTCATCCGCACATTCAGTGAGTAGAACTGCCTTTTTGTCGTTTAAGCTGTATATTCAGGGCAGCCTTTACAGGACCACTGGTGGAAGGAGTCCCTCTCGGGCCCGGGCACAGAGGCACCCCAGGTCCCACACCTCTCGTTCCTGTTCGTGGAGCTTACAGCATCCTGTGAAAGTTGTGCCACTGGTGAAAATCTGAAAGGCCCCAGGAAGGAGCACGGTCATGCTGTTTCTCTGCTCTGGAGGTCATCACCAGATATTTTTGAATCTCCGCTTACTGATTTTTGTGCTGGCTTCATACAGAATTGATAAGTGAATCTTGTGGGGAGAAATAAGAGAAATAAGTCTATTGTTCCTCATTTCGCAGTTCTTTAAAACTGAACTGTATATATTATATGTATAATTTAAACAACTCAGAAAGACCAAAGCAAATCGATGCTGTTTTCTGAGGAGTAAGGCTTTTAAACTATTAAGCACAACCATGAAAATAATTATGTAAACAAGTAAGCATCCCTTTTTAATCAGAAGCTACATAGTGAAAACATTAGGTGAAACTGTATTCAAATACATCTGACTAATCATGACTTTGTCAAAATTATATCTACGTTTGTGCAGCAATATGGGCCATGGACATGGCAACAAATGGTGGGTCCTGCACACATCTCCTGACTGCCTTCCTCAGAGTTTAATCCTCCGTCAGTGCTAGTCTGTGGGCTGACTTTGGCATCACGTTCCTCCTCATTACCCCCAAAGTGATAGCTGTGACTGAGAATCCCAACCAAGCTGACACAGAGCGCACTGGGAATTGTACAAAGCATGTGTCTTTTACACCGTAAAAACACAATGTCACAAAGCAGAGTCAAGATAGGCAACAGGGCCAAGGCTGATGGGACTATATAAACCATATCCTTAATGTGCCAAACTTTGTGCTGGATTTGAAAGATTTCAGGACTTTGAAGTTCCAGTTTTGAAGGCATTTATAGGAGATAGAATACCAGGCAAGAAAATGCCTGGATATAATTTTAACAGATTAGCAAACTATAAAAAAGGGCAACAAGATTGACGTTTTTTTCTTTTCTTACCTATGTGCTTGCAATGCAAATCATCCTTAATTAACAGATAGAAAACGAACAGATGATATTCAGATAAGATTGTCAGCGGTGCTCTGCAAGAGCAATTTGCGTGCTGCAGAAATGTGAACCACATCTTTCATGATCAGTTTAACCCACTAAGGATTTATTTCCAAATTGTCTATCTTTATATTCTCTATCTTGAAATCCCATGTTCTCATTGACTCCTTTATGGCAGTTTTTATCTTCTGACACCATTGTAAACTGAATCCCTTGAGCAGTTTGCATAAAGTTTGTGGCTGCTGAACTCTAATTTCTGAACCAAATGTTTGTGAAAACCCTGAAGGTGCAGCTTGCTCTTGGGTTCCTTGGCCCTGAGATACCCAGGAGTCAGCTTCCTCTGCCTCAGACTTGTTTGTGTGTTCCTCTGTATCCTGTTTATCTTTGGACATGAGTGTCTGCATTCTTTGGTCAGAAAAGATAAAGTGTTTAGCTCTGCTGGTAAGGATGGGCTAGTCTTCATACTGGGCTTATTACTGCACTAATCTAGGAGAGACAATTTGCCTTTTGCAAGTTTGAAAACTGGAAACTGCCTGTTCTGCAGAGACAGTGTGATTTAAACTGTCGAAAAGTTCACTGCGACGGAAAACATTCATACATTTAAGGGCAATCAAGTAAAACTTACTCCTAGTTCACACTATGTATCTGCAACTAATAAAATACCTCCATCCTTCTAGTAGCCAGGTAGCCAATAGTTACCTTCTTTGGCCCAGTTAATCATTAAATTCAGTTGCTCAGACATAGACATTCAGTGCATTTGAGGTCCCTTAGGGTGTACCAGATGGTTTCCGGCTGTCACTGTAGGAAGGCATGTTTCCCATGTGTCTCCCAGCTACCTGACGGCCCCGTGGGGATGTTTCAGGTAGCATAACGCGTCTCAGGTAGCACCAGACGCCTCAGTCTCCCAAAGTGCCAGTAGACACTTCATAGTCACCTGACATTGCTGAAAAGGACATATGAAGGTGCCAGGCAGTTGGTGTGTCTGCCACTAATACATTTGTATTCTTCAGGATGCGTGCGCATCATAGGAATTACTACCATCATTATTGCCACATTTCCTCTTCTCATGTAAATAGTGAAGCTTGCCACGAATATTTGGTGCTATTTTCTGACTGCCCATGTATTCCTCAGAAATACCTGAAATACCTTGGGGAGCTGGCATAAGTCCCTGCAGTATCTGCCTTCTTCACATTACACTTAGTCCACATAGTGCTGGTGCTAAGGTCCTTGATATGTTCGGATTCAAAAATTTGTAACCTTTATGCTTCTATATCTTGGATTTTTTTATACTGATTTTGAAATAATTATTGACTTTCTGATGCTTCTTTTAACTGTGAATCCAGTTCCCAACATGTCTTCAGCTACACTGGACCTTCAGTGTCCCTGCTGAAATGTGAAGTCTCTCGTAGCTCTTATGGGCAAGCTGAGTCTGTGATGAGTCCAGCAGACACTGAGTCCGCGTTACTTGGGGATTTGTCCTGCACTGCCCTCTGTAAACCTGGGACCTGGGGCTTGTATCATTCTAAGGTATAATTCTCTTACTTGGTTTCACGTGTGGCTTGATTTGCAGTACTCTGGACTGCATTGCCTCAGGTCATCATAGGAAACTGTTGGCTTTGTTTGCTAAAATGTTCCCCTGCAGGGCTGCTAACTGTATCACCTAATGTGACAGACCTCCCAGGATCCTTGCAAGTAGAACATGTGGCCTTGATTACCAGCAAAGTTACCCCCTTACATAATAAAAAACTGCATGCTTGGTTTATGTTACATTGATCCATTTTGAGGGAGGAAGGAGAAGGCAAAGTCCCCCAAGGATTCTCATTTATTTATGACTCGGTTTCATTTTGTTACAGAAGGAAATGATGCAATACTTCGCTTAAATCAATTTTTGTACCCTTCTTAATTACACATGCTGGTTATAGGTATTTTACTTATATGTTTGTAAGATTTTTTTGCTATATCAAATCTTTCAAGGTGTCGTGGACAATCTACTTAAAAACGTAAGATTTCACATATCAAGTTTAGTAACAATAAAAGTAATAAATTATCTTGCAGAATCAAACAAAGAAAGTGTCCTCACCTGCATCACTTAAATACCCTGTATCTCCTGGGGAAACAGATGGGGTTTGCACTATGCCCTGAAGGTCGACAGTCTTGGGCTTTGCCCGACCAACAGAGGAAGTGTACTCTGTTACCCTCCTGCTACCCTCCTGCTCGTCTCCATAGCAAACATGGCCAAAGTGGCTGCTGAATCTGTTTACATCACTTCCTTAGGGCCTAGCCATCAAAACCTGACGTCTCACAAATGGAGGCATCTCTGTGCTCTGGCTCATATTGAAAAAGAAATTGGCACAGGTGCTTAAGTATTCTGCACAGCGCTTGACTGTGTCAGCTGAGTCTCAGGCAGAGGAAAACAGCAGTCCCTCAGGCTCAGACCTTGATGTAAATGATGATGATGCATCTTGAAGATAGTAAATGGAGAATGCTTTCTACAGAACTGCTTCCCAGAGATCTCCACGTGCTTTACAAAGACAGGGTTTGTATTTACTGGGCCCATTATATAGACAGGGACAAAAAGCAAGAGATAGGCCAAGCAATATGTAATGCCACACTGTGAGTTACTGGCAGGAACCGAATCAGATAGAAATGTCCCTGGTGTATTTCGAATTTAGACCTGTGTAGTCTTCTGCATGAAGGTGATCAGCCTGTTAACACTTCTGTTTAATCCATCCACGTTGCAGTGCTCTGTGCTCTACTTCCCACGTATTTCTGTGAGTTCTGATCAATACCCATGATACCAAAGTGGCAAAACAGAAGTTTGTGCAGCTTTCCGTTTGTTTTGAGAATGTCTTTTTGACATAACTTAATCCTTGACTATTTGGGAAGAACTTGTCCTATGTTTGTGACCCCCACACACAGGTTTTTCAGTTAATTATAGAATGGGATTATAAGGCCTGGGAGAGGGTCTTAAATAGGCTTCATCTCCTTGCACACTGAAACGCTGATTTAATGAAATATAGCATGCCTGTAATCTCTGTAGTCATTGTTTTGGTATTTGCAAAGTCCCACTTCGCTTAATTATCTCTGATTTGCCACCTGGTCTGAGGTGAACTCTCCACCAAAACTACGCAGTACTCTTAAGATATGGGCTGGCGTGTGGGTTTCTCTGTGGATAGTCCTCTTAGCTTCTCTACTTTATCTTATAGTTTTGTTGCATCACGTCACAGGTGGGAATCATGTCATATCCAATAAACTAGCAACAAATGTGGGGCAAAGAACGAGGTGACTGAAAACCCAGTGGGATGTTGGATAATCCTGTGTGTGTGTGTGCGCTCATCTGTATAGATGAGGGTACATCTACATGTCTTCGTTGCTGTGCTCCCAAATTACCTAAACTGATGTAGAGTAATATAGCATGTGCTGGCTGAAACTGTCAGCTGGAGTCAGGTAGATTGAAGGGGGGAATCTTAGACCGTATCAGAGACCTGTGGATATTAGGACACCTTCTGAAGTTGCACTTTTCCTGGTGATGCCAAACTTACATCCTGAAGGTCTTTGAAGAAGGGCCTCAAAGCAGTCCTTTCTGCCAACCACAATAAGACGTACCTTCTTTGCTCTCTCCAGGCTGCAAATGTTGTACCAGTTCAATAACGTAAAAAGAATCATTGTCTGGTTTAAAATAGTGGGTACATTTTGTTTCCCAAGGTCTTCTGTTGGAAAAGCATGGAACATTTTGGTCTGCAAGATGAAAGAGGGACACCTTTTACTTTGGGAACTGCCAATTTCTAAGTTATCAGATCTGATTGTGTGCTGGTGTGTATTGATGTAGTTTAGTGATAACGCCACTCAAATCAGGAGAGTTACAGTTGTGTAAAACTGGCATGGCATTAAAATCACATGTATATATGAAAGCAAGTGTGCATATCCAAGAGCAAAATTGAGATTTATCAGTTTCTGATGATGGTGGAAAATAAAGATACTTCATTCCCTGCGTTGTTTTCATTCCTGCCGTCCTTACCAACTAAAAACCCATTAAGCCAATAGAAAGTTTGCTTGAGAAAAGAAAAAATGTGGTAGAATTTTCACTGTAACAGATGTTTATTTGTGGCTTGTGACCTCTAAGTTAGAAAACAGAATTTATGTATCACAGCTTGTCTGAATAGAAATTGGATTGTTTTCCTTGACACATGATTGATTAGTAATGTGAGATTTAATGATCCATGGTTTTTCCTTTCTTTTTCCTAACCCTTAGTTTTATGGCCTCTATTACTCTTAGGTAAATTATAGATTTATCCATTAAAAGAATTGAGTTTAATTTGAAAAAGTTACAGGCATACAATATAAGCGCTCGAATTATAAGGGCAAGTAGTAATAATACAGGCCTGATTAAAAGTAAGGGTATTCCAGTGAGCTGAAACTTGCCGCACCTGCTGGAAGCTGAGTTAGTGCCAGGCTCTGTTTCATTCAAATACTTTCCGAGCTGCAATTCACATTTATAATGTATCTGGGTTTTTGCACAGAAATTCTTTTGTAGAAACACATCTTATAAAACTACTTTTGCCAAAGAAAGAAAGATCCTGGTGCAGTGATGGATAGAACAAAAGCAACCAGCCTTCCTACCTGGAGTAAAATTACCTTGTGGTGGTGATTAATCTTAGTGACTATTCAAGTGACTAGCAGGAGTAGCAGGTTTTGCCTGCACTTTGATAATAACTGTTTTTTCCACAATGAAAACAGGATTGGGACCAGTTTATACCTCTGTCTACCTCTCCAATAGTAATCCTTTGGCTATGCATTCACAGTTGCTTAACAGCAGTGTAAATTCTGAATCATTCTTGTCACTTTAGCAATGTACATGATGCCATGTATATAAGAATTTGCACAAGGAAATAATTGTTTTCTGGGCATCCTCTACCAAAAATAATCTGGATTTATTCTGTCCTGTTGGCCTCGTCTCTTTACCAATCATAAAACTGTAGGTGCTATGCTTAGCTCAGTTAGTCAAACTCTGTGTTTTGTACTGATTACTTCTGTTTTATACACAGTTCAAATGTATTATTTACAGATGGTTAGGTATATGAATTACAATGGAAAGGCTTATACATCATCTCACTTTGACTAACATGCTGTTTTGTTTGGAAATGTGTATGCCTCATTATAGCTACGAATTGGCCTCTGATTTTTCTGTGTGCTGATGTAACATGTAAAATCTATTGATATGTAACTAACTCCCACGGAGTGTATTGTGGGCAGCCAGTTAGCCAGCCAGGGCACACGTTCGTATCTGGTGCACGTATGTTTGATTTTATAATTGTCTCTCAGGATTTCTGGGTTGCAGTCATGGTAGTGGAAGAGCGAGAGTATGAAAAGATTTAGACCAGTGCTTTTCTGTCTGACTTCAGGCCAGTAGCATACTTCTCCCTTTTTCTCCACTGAGGTGGGAGATTGCTGACCTGAATTAGACTGGTTCAAACAGCACGATAACACTGTGCCCACGCTGCTCTGCCTGAAAGTCTGCCAAGCCCCGTTGTCTTTCACTGGATCCATCAGTTTGCTCAGTGGTGGTAGTGAAGGTCTCACGACCATCGAGGGGGGAGGTGGCATTTTCTGGGTTGACAGGTCTCCCTTCTGCAGTGCTCTCCCTCAACAGGCATCCTTCACCTGCCTGGACTTTGCCTCTCTCCTTGGTGTAACATGAAAGATTTGCTAACTGCCAAGGAAATATGGCTAACTTGTGGCTGCTAAAATAAGCAAGCACACACGGTCAGCCTGTACAGAGACTTTGTAAAGCGAGAGTTAGCTATGCTATTTTTAAATGACCACAGAATATTTTATGAAAAGTCGAATCTATCAAGTGTTTTGTTTCACTGGTTACCAAATCCGTTATATTCTGCACCCTAAGCAATGACAGGAAGCAGTTGTGATGCAGTTACCCTGATTCTCTTTCCTCATAAATGATCATTTCTGTTAAATTTTATTAGCTAAAAAGCATAACCCATAGTTGAAGCAGACATTTACTGTGTAAAGTACAGAAAAACACAGGCATTTTCTGCACTAATCAACTTAGTGTTTCACGGCGGTTCTCAGCCCGGAGTGCGTTGCAGCACTTTCCAGTGCTCCACGGGTCGGTGGCTTAGCACGTCGCATTTGTGCTTATTCCTTTCTTCCAGCTGCTAAATTGCATTTAAAAAAAAAAGCCTAAAAATGCACTTAGGATTTCATTTTCAAAGTGTTGGAGTCAGTGGAAGCAGGTAAAGCCCTAAGCAGGGTGTGCCAGAGAATCCCTACCCAGATGCACTTCTTTTGCCGTTCCACGTACTCTCATGCTCTTATTAATTCAGGCAAAACATTCAGTCGCCACTAGGGCAAACAGGGGACTGTGTGCTTATACAAGGGAAAAGTTTGGACTAAAAACGATATAGCTATTAAAAAGTGGCGAACACTGGAAAAAGTTCAGAAACATTTTCCTGAAAGAATGACAGGTAAAAGTCAGGTTGCAAAACTGAGCTTTTCCTGAATTTGTTAAGGAACCACAATAAATGACTAAATGAAGATCTTCACTTAGTTTGTTTTAAATTGTTTAGGTGTAATTTATACAGCCTGTTTCCCATCTTCAACCTGATGCATCTACTGTACAAAATAAATACTGACACCATTTCTGATTTTAGTGTCCTGAGTTAGGAGGAGGTAAGATTTGAGCTGTGTGTAAAGAGAAAAAAAAATCTATGAACTGAATATGCCAGTTGTGTCTTTACAGGCTCTGAAGAATTAGGAAGTGGAAGCTACGGGCATCGATATATCACAGACACAGTAATTGGTGATGATGAAGGATTTGATATTGATGATTCAGACTACGACATTTACATAGAAGAGGTAAATTTCAAGGTTCCACTTTGGCATTTCTGTTTTCTTTATAGTGTTAATATTTTAAAGTGTCAGATCTTGTGAAATTTAATATCTGAACTTATATGCACAGATAAAATAGTGTGAATGTTTAATTTTTTTCAGTGAGGATGAATTTGTT
Source organism: Dromaius novaehollandiae (assembly GCF_036370855.1). Classification (NCBI taxonomy): domain Eukaryota; kingdom Metazoa; phylum Chordata; class Aves; order Casuariiformes; family Dromaiidae; genus Dromaius; species Dromaius novaehollandiae. The sequence continues at coordinate 69,875,493 of NC_088132.1, read as the reverse complement.
ACTTCAGATCTGTATCTTAGAAGGCATTTTTTTTCATTTCCATGTAGCATTTTAAGTTATATTAGATTTATGTTTCTTTATTTCACGTTAGCTCAGACCACTTCCTGCTATTAAAGGAGGCAACAGAAAGTTTCTCGTTGAAACTAAGGTCACACCAGAGTCTAGTTCAAGGCTCCTTTTGAGGCTCCTTGCAACCACCTCAGAACCTACGACATCAGCTCTTACAACTACACAACCTGTCCCTTCTACCACACCGAGGACTGCTACGGCTAGGACAACGAGAAGGAACAGCATGTCTTCGGCAGGGCGCCTCTTTGATCTGTCCTGTGATGAGACCATCTGTTCTACAGATAGCTTTTGTGTCAACGACTATGACCGGGGTGGCTCACGTTGTCACTGTAACTTGGGAAAAGGAGGAGACACTTGCGCAGAAGGTAGGTTACGCTGTGCTAAGCTCCTTTTCCATGAGTCTGTGGGATTTTTTTCTTTTCTGACTTCTGGATGAAGGGTGTCTCCAAAAGTAAGCAGACTGACCATCTGTGGTCTTTGCGCAGTGCCAGCATCGTTCTGGAGTGTCTGACAGCAGATCTAAGCTGTTGCAGACTGGTTGGAGGCGGATTTCTGTTCTGCTATTGGCTTCTACAAGAAGCAGCTTCGTGGTAAACCAACAAAAATGCATATTTTGAATAACAGGTTGGGCTTAATGGATCCCTAGGGATAACAGCAGCATCTATTTTCCAATTCAGACATAAGTCACTTTGCTTCTCTTTCCTTTTTTCAGCCGTGTTTTCAGAAGTGATTCTTTAATAAAGCAGGGACAGATGAATGCAGACCCAGTGTAGTGTGCGTAGGGGAGGTTAATCCTCCTTCCTCCATCTAGGAATGGGAGGGTGATAGGAGCTGAGAATGTTGCTAGAAACACTGAAGGAGGCAGTCTTGCTTCTCCTTCCCTGCTTCCCTTCCTGTCCTCTGCCATCCCTGGTCCTAACCTCTCCCTTTTGCCAGTTCTGATATCGAGCTCATCTCCTGGTGAGCCAGTTCAGCTCACTTTTCTGGCCAGAAGCAATTCACTTTTCTTTTCTGAGTTATTTTTCTGCTGATTTGGTGACCAAAGGGTTAGATGAATGCCAGAGCTTGTGCAAAGAAAGAGGTAAGACTGTGCAGCAGGGAGGAAGGACCGCTGGTAAACCAAGGGGGACGGAAGAAAAAGGCACCTGCCTACCTTTGTGGAAGGTAGTCACTGCTAGATCTGTTCAGCCCAAAAGGGGGCAACTACATGAAATGGCTGAATTGATCTGTCAGTAGCACTCAAAGAGGCAGTGTTTTCTCCTCTGCCACAACTTCCCAGATATCACTTTTCCATTAAGTGTCAAACTGATGGTAACAGATGCTTAAAGTCGCAACGAATGTTATTGCAATTAAAGTGATGATCACCAACAAAGAAATAAATGAAGAAAATGACATACAGATAAGACCCTTTCTATCAGGACAGTGGCATGAGCCCCCAGACTATCATCAGTGATGAATGCAAGCGGTGATAAGGATCTGTCCTCTTACTTGTTGTAATGCTGTCCCACCAGTTAAGAAAAAGCTAATCTTTTCCTCTTCACATGGATCTGAAATGCCAAGGCTCTTCTGCACTGCAGAGCATCAGAGATGCCCATTTCTTATGCAGACTCATTTCAAAAATTCTTGATGCACAGGATTGTGCATCAGAGCTGCACACACTGGGGGTATTAGATCTTCTCCTTTTGATGCTGGAGTAAAGAGAATTCATTCTGAAAACAATCTGTTGTGACTCAGCCACATGGAACAGCTGTAGATACAATTTTTGGCCTTGATCAAGTATGAAAAGTCAAGGATTTATTTTAACCATATACAGCTTGTAGAACCAGTTTGCTAATGTGAGTCCAAAACCACTATTTTTCACAAGGGAGTGTTTGATGCATTGGTAAGCAGTAGCATTGTGTACCAATATTTCCTTGTACTGAACTTCTCCACAGCAGCCAATGTTGTTAAATAGTATACTAATCTGAATGAAAATAGACTTTTCTTTATAATCAGCAACTGCATAGCTCTGTGGTCCAGTCAGCTCTATTTGTGATCAGTACCTGAGTTAGTTTCTCTTTGCTGTAGCTGCATTCAGGTTTATATTACTGGTTCTCTTCGCCTGAGTCTAATATGCATTTTATTTGTTTGCTTGCTAACAAAAAAGCTGAGATAACTGCATCTAGATCCAAATAAAGTAAAATCCACTCAAAACTCATATAGCAGAAGGAAGTAGGGCACCTCATCCTTCCTTTCTCATTATACTTATATCCTCTCATTGTGCTCATATCCCTTGCAAAAATAAGAATTCCAGACTGAAACTGGGTCTTTCCTGCATGCTTCTCAGGAAAAGGAGCTGCAAGGGTAGCAGTAAGATATCTTTTTGTTTTTTCCAGTGCTGGAGCTGGTGCTCTGACGTGTGACAGTGAAGGGTGAGGGTTGATGTGTCTGCTGACGACAGCAACACAAACGGCCACTGTTGCAGCCAGAGGTTCCTAGGATGGAGAAGTGTCAGCAGGGACCTTCTTCTCCCCATCACCCCCTTTGCCTTATACTCTGAGGTTACCAGGGGGAAGTGTTAGGGGCTGGTGGGCTATCCTGAGCCAGCTCAGGATGCTTGGGATGCTAGACGCAGCAGCTACGGAGCAGCAGTGACTAACGCGGCATGGAGTCTGGCCCAGTGTGCTTTTCCCGCGTATGTTTTTATCATCTGTCAAAACAGAAAATTACTTTGGTGTCTTTCTTTTAAATGAGTGCCTAGAAGAAGATAAATAAAAAAATAGCCACATTCTGTCTTCTGTAACAGAGACGAGAATCTGGAGTAAGTTCCACTGAAGCCAGTGATTAAACTGTTGAACAGTGTTTGGCCCTCAGTATCCTGTTTCTTTCCAAGTTCCCCAGAACCTTGGAAATAAAGGAATTAGTTGTGAAAGGTGGTGGGAGGACAAAGCAATGGGTTAACTGATTGCTGACTGCTGCTGACTAATAGTTGTCTCTGGAGGAACTCTGCCTTGCATTTTCACCTGATGTTATCTAGTGCTAAATGTGTGTATCGATTTTTATATATGGGAGAAAACTTCTAAACAGCATGCTTCTGTCTTTGCTTTTCAGATATTATTATCCAGTATCCTCAGTTCTCTGGCTACTCATATATCACCTTTGAACCACTGAAAAACTCCTATCAGACATTTCAAATTACCCTTGAATTCAGGGTAAGTTTAAGCAATCCCAAATTCACATAGAAGCTTTAAATTTTATTTGCTTCTTCTGATGCTGTGGACACGGGAACTATAACTTAGCTTCATTATAGCTTCTAATGTAACTGTGGTGAGCATATACACAACCTTCATCTCTAAAGATCTGGCTTCACATCCAATGAATGTTAATGAATTTGGTAATCTGAGCTAAAATGTTTGTATCTATTATTGATAGTCAGTGCATGAGTGAATCCCTGGCATTAGCAATACTGGGCACTGCAGACTAGCAGCAATGTGCCTTGGCAGGACTATAGTCATACGAAGGAACTACAGGCTCAAATACACCTGTATTTTTTGTAATTAAAATTTGTAATTTGGAAGTGCCACACACTATGTTTACACATAAGAAATGGTGATCTTGTTTTCCTGAGCAAAAGACTGTTAGAGGTCCTTTCTTACTCTGCGGGATGTAAGTAGGCATTATTTTTCCCTCTGAAATATGGGACACCGGCCACTAGTAACTGCAAGATACTGAACTAGTTAAACTGCAGGTCTGATGTGGCAGCATAAATCTCACATCGCCTTGTGTTGGTGCTGTCTATGCGTTACGGACAGAGCCGGCAGTGCTCTGTAGGGAAGGTGGCCGGGTACGTGTCGTGGGGGAGCTGTCGGATGCAGCCCTGCTCCCACGTACGGCAGAGCTGCCAGCCTCACGCTCGAGGTATGAGACTGTCACCAGAGCAGTAGTGACCTGTTGCCTCACATGGTGATCTACCACTTTTCTGGCAATTTGTCAGCCTGAATTGCAGGATGGCTGGGAAGAGCCCTTGTGTCAGCTGCTACGCGCGTATGGGAAAATCGTGCCTGCACAGGTTCTTTGGTTTGAACAGTGTCAGACTCACTGAACGTGTGAAACAGCGTGTGTGTATTCATGGGCAGTACGCCTGATGTGTCCACACTTACTAGGCTTGCTAGGACATCCTTGCTAGACTTCATGCTCAGAGGCCTCATACGGGACATATCTGACGGGTTTTAATGATTCGAGCTTATCTATATGTCTGATACTATTGATAGGTCATGCTGTAAATAGAAGAGATGGTCCTAAACCATTTAAGCATTAAGGCCGTGGTTTTTTAGGTTCTTCAAGTGTGGGATTTGAAATTGAGTGACCTATTTCTGGTTTTGCAACTTAAAACTCCCTCTGATAAATGTTGTACGTTTTCTGGAAAAAAGTCCCCCTCTGCTACTCGCATTTGTCTATCATTTTGAGGCTTAGACTTTGATTTTTCTTGTTGATTTGGTGATTGCAGGCTGAATCAGAAGATGGTTTGCTGCTATACTGCGGAGAAAATGAACACGGTCGTGGTGATTTTATGTCACTAGCAATCATCCGACGTAACCTTCAGTTCAGGTAAAGCATTGATTTCTACTAGGCTCACCTCCGCCCTCAATCTGGTGTAAAGAAAAGGGGTCATTGTTGCCTCCTGGGACTCCTTTACGTGATGAATATCTCTCGTACCTTTGACTTCTGCCCCAGGCAGTGCACAAAATGGATAGTATGACTTCACTGAGCATTTCTTCAATATTTTGTTCTCTCATCCTTGTTCAGTGCGTAGACATATGCATTGTTGAACTCACTTTACTCAGACCGTGCTGCAAAGGCAAAATGATTTTTTCTTAGGCAAAATGAGTTTTCTTAAGGGCATTATTATGGGGCTCCTTGTTATGTGAGCACCACACTTGCTCACGAGTGAGCCGCTGCACTTGCTCACCTTTTGCTATGTAGAGTTTCTTTGCTTCACAGCAAAAGGACCTGAAGAGAATGTAGTAAAATGAAGAGATTTAGTGCAAGCAAGGGGCCTGGAACTTCATCCCATACCTGTCATTTAGATAGGAGTGGCAGGTCTTTTTAATGGAGATGGAGGAAGTTTCTTGCACTGCCTTATATAAGCATATGATAGAATATCTCACGCGTCTCCTTTTTTGGGAGGGTGATTGATTCCTCTGAAAGTGGGGAAAGACAAAGTGGATGTTGTGCCTTAGTCCTGTTTCTATTCACCTCATGTATTGAAGGGCAATCAGATAAAATAGTGTGTTTTGTGCATGTTCAACTCCACCCAGTCTCTTGTGGAGGTATCCTTGTATGGAAAGATTTGAGTTTCATATAGAATCCCAGAGTTATTAATCCAGCACTGCTTTTCACCAGGGACCTAGAAAAATTCCCCAGAGAAATTACTGTGATAGCAGGAACTCAGATTGTAATACCCTGCATCTTGAAACACTTTCTGCTGTTGGCAAGCTTTGCATGCACTTGGTAGTGCCAGAGGTTGCAAAATCTTCTCCATGAGAGAAAGAAAGATATTAAAGAAAGTTTGAAACTTAGATCAGATTTAGACCTGTTGTCTAATTTTCCTGTGGCCTTTTAATATGGAATGTGAAACAGAGGTTCCCAGAGGGGAAGGGAATATTCAGAGGCTAAAAATGACTGTTGGTTATTTAAGTTAATGAAAGATTGTCACCCTGCACTCTCTGCATGCTCCCAGGTTCAACTGTGGCACTGGAGTTGCAGTCATAACGAGTGAAAACAAGATCAAACTGGGGAACTGGCACAGAGCCACTTTGTTCAGAGATGGGCTGAATGGCTGGCTCAAGATGGACGATGACACTCCAGTCACAGGGAAATCTCAGGTGAGTAATCCTGCACCAGGAGCTCTACCTTCGGCTCTCTCAAGGTTATGATGACATTTCTTCTTGCCAGCAGAAGTCCGATCAGATTTAAAAAGTAGATTTTTATTCACTGGTCCTGGGGAACTTAGTGAACCAGGTTCAATGGACAGACTACACTTGCAGATATGTCGTCTAGAAATCACACAGCTGAATATCCCAGCAGTGAATGCCATCATGATCTCCTGGTGCGCTCTTTACTTACTCAGCCACCCTTCTGCTATACTTCCCCAATCTCAGATACAGGCTGCTATTAGAAGTTTGCCAGGCTTTACAGCTGCTGTCCCTGATTGCTTTCTTTTTCAAGGCTCAGAGAATTCAATCTTGCTCTTCTCTGCTTCCCCATCCAGAAAAAATGGCAAACGTGTGTGTGTATATATATGTGTGTATATAAAATATGTATATATAGCTGCACAACAAATATATATATACAAAAAGTGTAGTGATGTGTATACAATGGACATAGATTTAAGCACAGTAATATTTCGATGAAAGATATTTAGAAGGAAGTCAGGTTGATCGAAAACTTCAAGAACAAAAATGCACTGCAGAAGCATCCTTGCTAAGGAACAAGCTGAAAAACAAAACAAATAAAAAGAGAACAAAGTTAACATTACATTATACATTGCCATGCAGTTAGAGACAGAGGGACAGATTCTGCCCTGAGTTACATTAACACCAACAATTTCATATGAGGCAGCTGGGATAAAATATAATAGAGGAAGATGTCTTGACTTGCTTTTCTGTTACCAGGCCAGAAAACAGAAGTGAAATTGAAAAAAAAAACCCTGAAAAAAAAACTGAAAAAAGAGACATTTGCAGATTGGTTCAGATATCTTCTCTCTTCTCCTTGATAAGCACTATTAACATGCCCTGGCCCTGAAGAAGGTGGCTTCAGACATCTTATCACTTTACACTTTCGTGTGCAGGCTCTGAAAGGAAAAAAATCTTGAGGACTTGAGTAATAGGAATGGGATGAAGCCTGACAGCATAAATACTATGTGCTGGGGTCTAACTTCTGCTGCACATGGAAAACTCATCAATTGGGAATGACAGAGGAGAAGGATTTTAGTGTCTGTCAGATGCTTCTGTGTGTTACTAATGCTATGAGGCCATGCAAAGGGCAAATGCGATTCTAGGGTGAATCAGGAGAGAGATTTCCAGTAGAGACTAATGGCATTGTAAAAGGCTTTGGTGGGACTGCATCTGCCTATGTACAGCTGTGATCACCCACATCCAAGACAGATGAAGTCAAACAAGAGAAGGTGCAAAGAAGGGCCAGCAGGATGATTATTGTCTGCAGAGATTATTACAAGAATTCAGCAGTGGACACCTGTATTTTTCTAGCTGCAGCTGAACTGGAATAAGATATTATTGCTCTAGCTGTTTCTCTCCGCCAGGGCTTCTGCTCCCTTAGTATTGCTGTCCCTGTGAGTCTTCCTCAGCCTACCCTAGTCCAGATGATGGGCATTAGTGTCAGCAGAACAGTCATCTTTTCTCATCTGGTTCATTTTGGCTTGAAGAGGTTAGAGAAGCAGAGCTTGACAGATATGGGGGCAGGAGCATCAAAGATGAGGCGTGGTGGCAAGCAGTTGGGGCAGGCTGGAGCAGCTGCCTGCTGCAGCATTGGGTATGCCCACTGTGTAACTCTGTAGACATCTGAACTATCTAGACCCGCAGACTTCACCTGGATTAATTTACCCTGCTCAAGTAGATCCATTTGAGGTGTTTCTACAGTGCGCTGTGCGATGATCAGTAACCTTGGCTCATTTAGCCTGGCAAATACAGGCTTTGGGGATATGATTTATCTTTGTAGATACCATGGAGACGTAAGGCAGGGAAGGAGTGGAAACTTCAGAAGCTGTTTAGGCTAAAGGCCAACACAGTCACATGGACACATTAGTATAGACTGGCTATGAATAAACATATGTGGGAATTTGGAAGGTTCCTTACTAAAGAGCAGTAAAGTTTTGGAACAGCCTTTGACTAGGAGGCAGAAGACAAATATTTTGATCAATTTATGAAAAGAAATAGACTCACTTGCTGACAATAGCATGGGGTTTAATCCAGTGATTGAAAAGGTTTATTCAGTTTTTTGTTCCTTACTGCGTGCTATAGCAGTGCTAGTACACTTTGCATTTGTAGGTTTCCTTAGGCAGGTTAAGGCCAAAAAAACCAGAGGGAGTAAATTTAGTGCTGGCAATGTGAGCAGAATCCCACTGAAGTTGTTGTAGTTGTATCAGTTTGTGTCTTGGCTTTGTTTTTACCATAGCTTTTTGTCATTTTATTATTATTCTATAGTAAGTATTTGCCGGGTTCTGTCCAAAAGACAGTATCACATTGGTCTGTGTCCCCCAGGGCTTAGAATTTTGAAGAAAAAACATTTTGGCAAATGTAAAGGAAGAAATCACGGGAAAAAACAGATATCCTCAATCCCTCCTCAGAATATAGTGATTTTTAAGCTTTTTATTTTGCATTAAATAGTCCAAGCTGTTGCAATGGCTGTGAACGCAAAAAGTAACATTTAAAACGGTACACCGAGAGGAGGAATGCCTAATGGAAAGGAATTACCAATGAGCAGCGTACATCTCCCCCGAGACAATTCTTCCTGGAGAAAATAGTTGATTATACACAGTGTGGCTGAATTAGTTATCATGTATTATGTCTGTTCCATGTCATGTCACGCTGTGTTTTCCCTTTAGGGCCAATATAGTAAAATTACGTTCCGGACTCCCTTCTACGTTGGCGGTGCCCCCAGCGTGTATTGGCTGGTCAGAGCAGTGGGCACAAACCGCGGCTTCCAGGGCTGTGTTCAGACCCTCAGCATCAATGGGAAGGTCGTTGATATGAGACCCTGGCCATTAGGGAGAGCGCTAAGTGGAGCCGATGTAGGTAAGTGTGATGGCATGGGGCCCTTAATCAGTGTTAAACCAGTGTTTCGACACTGTGCAATTGTCAAAATACATATATATATATACATATACATATACACATATACCAAAAAACCTTCTGTGTGGACACAGCTATCCAACGCAACAGTAAAACTGAAAAACCGCCATCTTAAAAAAAAAGAGAAACTCAGCGATGCTGATATAATCATGCCTGCACCAGTATTTCTGCCAGCATCTCTCAGGATGGCTCTTCATGTGACTGACACACTTATATCATCAGAAATCAATGGTGTGCACACTGTGTTTGTATTTAAATTGCTGCGGACACAACAAAATGTGTTTTGCCTAAGGGCATCATTGCATTTGTCTGGAGGACTGCAGGGGTCTTTTAGACCCACGGCAGTACTTTTGCCGTTACAAAGGACTCTTTCCCATGAAACCCCGTTACAGCTGAGGCAAATAGGCGTTCTTGTTGACCAGCTTTTGCTTTCATTTCTGGAATCACGGTATTTTTAAAAAAACGCCCTGGAATACTTTCTCTCAACAGCTTTATGAAGTGGCATTGTAACATTATCTCCCCTTCACAGATGTAAAGATGGAGAAGCAGGGAAGTTATTGAACTAGTCCTGTCATCTATACATATTTATTCATCTCTGCTTCATCCACGTTATGGGCACTTGAAAAAAATGGCAACAAAATCCTTGCTTTAATGACCTCCCAGGTTAAACAGTTTAAGACAAAGAGTAAACCCCGCATCAGAAAACAAGTGGTAAAAGCAGGAAACAGATCCCGTATCTTCCAACTCTCAGTGCCATGCTTCAGCCACAAAGTCATCTTTCTTCTCTTTTATAGCTTTGCGTTTGGAATCCCAAGAAGGAAGTCATTAATGAGAAACTGCCTAACAATCGCTCTGTATTCTCTCGATAAAATGACCAACCTTCTTTGCAATATAGGAAGGGAACAGAGTGGCCCAAGAAGCAGATGGTGAAAAGAATAAGACTTTGGAAACAGAGTAATTTCACGACAGAGTGAGAATCTGTGGAATTTTTATATATAGATGAAAGCTTTGCTGAAGTTCTCTGAGCCCCAATCTCTATTGCCTGTTGGTATGCAGCTAGCTTCCTTCCCATCCATGAATGCTCCACGTGCTGCTGCATTAACAATCAACATAAATGAGAGTAAATGCTGGGTTTTCACATGTGTGACTCAAAGCTGAATGCTAGAGCCTTACTGTCCTTACGTGGCTGCACGCATTCATATGAGGCTGCACCATGAGAGATTTGCAAACAATATGGGATATAATTTAAGCCTAAAATAAATAAATTGGAAGTGAATTTGATGGAATTTAGGAATGTTTTTTGCTAGCCAGTCTTTTCTTTCTTTCCTGTTGGCACTGTGTATAAATCAGCAGTACTGCAGTACATGGACGGTAGAATTGAGCGGGGGAGAGAGAGGGATCCCTCCTGCATTAAGCTGTCTCTGCCAGCTGCATTAGAAGAACCAGCATGTCAGTACCTCGTATTCTCCCTGGAGCTTCCCTCGTCCTCATCTGCCCCTAGAGTGGCAGTGGATGTAGGCATCAGACGTGTGATTTGTCTTTTCAGTTTAGTCGCCTGTGCTGGACCGAGTGCTGAAATACTCCCTATCACTGAGACACTGTGAGAGCAGCGTGGTCCTTAAATACCAAGACCATTCCAGTTCAAACTGCCCCTAAAGCCAGTGAGCCTGCACCTTGTCCCATTATTATCTTCCTTGTCCTTTTCTGGTTCTCAAAGATTTTGCTCAGCTTTGGTCTGTTTGAAAAGACTGGTAGCATTGACTATTAATCAGGCAGATGTAGTAAAGATGAGTGTTGTCCGAATTTGCTGTTCGCATTTCAGTATATCAACGTGGGTGTTTACCCACATGTCTTGGCTCAGTTTCCCTGTCTGTAAAATGGCACTGGTGCTACTCATTCCTGTTGCATCATGGTAAGTGATGAGAGCGTGAGAGATCTCAGAGACTAGGTACCTGTTTATAATCACAGTGATCCTAGGCAGTAAGACTGAAAAGGACCTTGAGGAAAGGTGCAAGTTGTTGTTTTAAAATGTTCTCTATTTTGTAATAAATTTTAAAATAGGATTTATATATGAAAGGTGTTGTTTAAACCCCATTAAAACTGTAGTTTTCTGCTGAAATGGGGTACAGTTACATGGAAAACACTGTAACAAAACCCCAGTGCTGTCCTGCTTGATTTTACTGTGGGCATTAGCTGCTCAGAAGAGGAAAACATGGCTAAATTAGCACTGTGAGTACAGGAGCTCCCACAGCTGGATACAGGGCAGTCTTTTGAAAGGGTTAATTGTCTCCTTCCATGTTAAAGGAGAATTTGCTCTGTTGCAGAGGCCTCTTAATATTGCGCTTATGATCCAAGGATTAACCCTGGAGTCTTGCATTATGAACAGCGTACTCAGGCCGTCCCTCTCCACAATAAAAAATGGGCCTGACGGGACATCTATAAATGTACAATATGAGACAAGTCTGTTCTGACAGGGAGTTATTCCAGATGACCTAAGAGTTATTACCGCATCTGTCTTCTGCGACTCAGTAAGCAAAGGTTATTTTCCAGCTTGGACGACCGAGTGATCTTCTCATTTTTGTAACAGGATGAAGCAGCCCATCAGCCATCTACACAAGAGAGATTTCACTGCACTTTTCTTTCTGAATATATGATGGGAAACCAAACTATAAAGCTGCACTGTACTAACGCCAGTACCTCACTGAAGTTTTGTGGAGTCCTGCTCTGGAAACTGTCTTTACAGAGTGATCATGTCGGAGTGCTGTATTTAAACACAGCAAAACAAAAACACACGACATATCCTCTTCTTGCAATAGATTTGCCAAGCTTTTCTTGGTCACCTCAGATAGCAAAACTGTTCTGCAGTGTTTATTTCTGATAATATTCAACTAGAAGGTCAGAATTGCCTCAGTACACCTGTCTCATCTCAGAGGTGATATTTCAGAGTACCCCAAAATAAATGTGATTCTTAGTTTGTCAGAAACTTTCCCCTTCCAAATGATATGCTTAGGCTCATACACCACGAATGTGTTATTTGAGCTTTCTTAATGAGTAATTTCAATTTAGTATTGTGAATAAGGGGGAATCTATCTAAGCAGAAGCTATTTAAAATAAAGAAGAAGAATAAAATTAACCAGTACTTCATAAAAACCAGTACTTCACCACTAAATATTCTAATTTTATAGTTATATCACAGCTCTAAGAGGCAAATAAGTAAACTATTTACTCTATGGCAGTTTCAGCTTAATTGTAACAAAAAAAAATCATCATCTTGTACTTTCAAGTGATGTGCCCGCAGAGTACAAATGCTGCTTAGAAAGCCCATATCCTGGTGATATGGATCCCTTTTAGTGCAGACAGAAGAGTTAACCTCATTTTAGTTAATAAGATTAGCTGATGATTAACACCTTTCCAGCTTACCATTGCACAAATTTACCATGAAGAAGGAAGCACTTAAGGTAATTGAAATTAAACAAACTGCAATGCTTGTAAACAGTCCGGTGACTTTTGGAGATTCTGAAATGAGCACAAGAAAATAAAGGTGGGAACAGAGACAGAAAATTAGTTATCTGGGAAATGTGTGAAATCCATGACTGTCATGGTTTGTTGGTTAGTGATAATTTCTGCTGTTTTTAAAGTCTCCTTCTAGACTGGTATAAAGTCAGTGCTGACAGTGAAGCTCCTTTGCCTCAAAGGTGCACAGTTTGACAAATTGGGAAAGAAGCTAGATAGGAGAGCAAATCGTATTTGTTACTAGTGATGATCAAGAGCCAGCTAAATCTTGTTTGACAAACTTCTTTGATACGTTCTGGCCCTGTGTTTAGGTGAATGTAGCAGTGGAATTTGTGATGAAGCTTCCTGTATCAACAGTGGTACCTGTACTGCAAGCAAAGCTGATTCATATATTTGCCTTTGCCCTCTTGGATTTAAAGGTCATCATTGTGAAGAAGGTGAGAGGATGCTAGGTTGCTTATATTTCTTTGTGTGTGTTAGCTCATGTCCAGTGCATTTTCTCCATATTAATATCCAAGGTTGCCTCACAATATTACATTGGCAGAAGACAGTCCTTGCTATTTCTTCTATTTAGAATCACATAATGAAACCCTCCCCCACCATTCACTCCGGAGCTCTATCCAGCTCCTGCCTAATCGGCTTCTCAACCTCACCTTTCAGAAGATAAAATAGTCCACATTAACTCTAAAAAAACCCAAATGCATTTCTCCTAAAAACAGTGTTAGTTGTATATTCTGAAATGTAAAACCAGATATCATTTTTCTGTTGAAACCATGGAGATGTAAACAAATAGTCAAATACATACCACATTATTTTCTGTGCTGCAGAACATAGGTTGTCATGAAACCACCCATCGCATGCATGCCTACTACTTTGAGAAACATGGCCATGATACAGAAAAGGGGTAAAGCATTTTATTATACAAATGTATCTTTGGAGAAAGAAGGAATTAAGAAGGGAAGCAATGTTGTTGGTTAGGATAAAAATATTTTTAATTTGGATGATAAAGCTTCAAGGGTTTTTTTTTTCCTTAATATTAGCTCTAAGTACATAACAACAGAACTGACATTGGTTAGTGGGTTAGTCAGTTCCTTACCTTTGGGCCTCAAGTGACCTGCTTGTGTATTCTGGATTTTCAGCAATCGCCTTGGCTATTCCTCAGTTCAATGAATCCTTAAGGTCATTTGCTAGTACACCCTGGCCCTTGGAACCACAGAATTACCTTTCCTTCATGGAGTTTGAGATGACATTTCGTCCAGATGTAGAGAGCGGTGTCCTTTTGTACAGCTATGACACAGCGAGCAAGGACTTCCTCTCCATTAACATGGTGGCTGGTTACGTGGAGTTCAGATTCGACTGTGGCTCAGGAACGGCTGTTATCAGGTAAACTGGGTTTCTTATACCTTCTTTCCAGCAGTGCCACAGGTCAGATCCAGGTGAGGAGTGGGCTGGAAAGAATAATAACCTGTAATGGGGTGTTTGAGCCCATCACTCTCTGGTGGCTACTACTTCTAAGGAAACACAGAAACACTAGTTGTATTTAAGTGCATAAGATTTTCTCCTACTCTTCCTACATTAAATTCCATCTCAAAGCATTGTTATGAGTGTTATGATTTTATGCTACCGTCTTATTGCAGATGTTACCTTTATTTCTGTACGATATTGCAGAAATTCCCTTGTTGCCACCATGGTATCGTGTCACAGCTAGTTAGGGGTTAATAAGGAAGGGAGCCATGAATATTTTATGCATATATTCATACTTTACGGTCTCAAGATGGTACAATATTGGCACTTTCCTGAGCATCTTCCCTCCTGGTCTGTAGTCTTGACAGTAAGCACTGGGCTGGAGGCATCGTGAGGAGAACATATACCTCCAGGTCCCCTCTTTCCTTCTCACAGTGCTGGGATTTTGAGGATCTAAGGGTAGGATCCAGTTCATCTAAATTCATGAGCCTAAAAGTTAGATGTCTGGCTCCCAGATAAAGACAAACCTTCTGAGAATGATTCATCCCATCCTAAAATAAGTGTCTAGGATAGAAATGAGGAGATGCCTCAGAAAGGCCTTATCTCTCTGTGTAAACCGAGTGTGCCATCCCAGAACAGCTGTTCCTTGTGCTCTGAGGAAAAGGCAAAGGGCCACACAGAAGCATTCAGTACCTTGGATCTGATCCAAGAGGCTGCCAGTTGGACCAGGCTGACCTAATATATAGAAATAATCTATACAAAGCTTATGCAAAATATGTACATTGCCTGCAACTTTTGCGTACCGTGTGTTTCCTGTGAACACTGGGAATTTTGGCTATGCTGACGTTAGGAGGAATATACTGATTTTTCCCTGAATGAGGACCCAAGCAAACAAACTCATTCATATTGTAAAGTGAGAAATGAAATTTCAAGTCAGCAGATGCAAAATAATGCACAATCCTAACAATGCACAATCGTTGCAATACAGTTATTGTTACCAGATAGAGATCCTGGAGTCACCAGGCATAGTTCTGTGAGAGCAACAGCTAATTGCTTAGAGACAAGTAGAAAAAGGCAAGTACAATGCAGAGAACTATTACGAATAGAATAAAGAACAATGCCTCTGTTAAAATTCCTGATACGTACACCCATGTCTTGAAAACTTCCTGCAGTTCTGATCACTCCATTTCAAAAGAAATTAGTAAAATTCTGAAGAAGAGCAATGGTGATAACCAGGAAAGGGGAAGAAAGAGCTTCCACAAATACAGCAGGTCCTGTCAGCCTGGAAAAGAGACAGCTTGGTGGAAGTACGATAAAGATTTTTAAATTGTGAGTGACATTGAGATAAGTAAGGAATGATTATTGCGTATTTTTTCATTATAAAAGAATTAGATGGAATCCAATGAAACCGCAGAGCAAGTAGTATAAAACAAAGAAAATCAGACTTTTCTTTCAGGCAGCACACAAATAAATTGTGGAAACTAATTGTCACAGCGTGTTACAGATGCCAGAACTATAAATAGGTTCAAAAAAACATTGGATGAATTTGAAGAAAGATCCATTGAGGGAGATCAAACACAATTGTACGGATGCAGCCTCTGATTCAGGAAATTGCTAAATGACAAGTTGCCAGAAGGTGGGAGGATATATCAAGGGAAGTATCCATACTTGCCCTGTTCTCTTCTCTTGCCCAAAGAGGCAGAAATAGCTAATGTCAGAGACCTTTGTTCCAACCCAAAATGGCCCTGCTTATAACAGCTTTCAACCTCTTTCTGATTATAGCTCTCTAACTCTTATTACAGGCAAACATAAGACATTAAAGTAGATGATCAATTTTCCCCCCAAATATTGTAGTGCTGCAAAACACCAGGTACAAAAGTTTAACTGAGATGTATATGGCTTGTAAAATGTGGCACAAGCCACAAGCATATGCCTGAGAGTGGAAAATATCCCTTTCTCCTTACAAGCAAAAAAAGAGAACAGGAGGCCAGCTAACATTTGGGTCATGTATAGTAAGGAAAATGGAGTTTGGTTATGATAGCTGAATATCCTGATATCCTGAAGCTGACAGGCTTAGTTAAAAGTCATGAGAATTGCCCAAAACACAGAGATGTTGCTAAACGATACTTTACAGATATTTGTGTTCAATGAATATTACGTAGATTGCATGGTCAGGCACCTGATGAAGAAATGCCAAACTTCCGATTGTCTGCTCAACATTAGTTTTTACAGTGGTTTCATTGATTCAGTCTTTTCTAGCAAGCTAATATTGTAGGAGACATAATGCTGGCATACAGTGGAATCCTTTTGAGCCCATAAATCTAATCCAAAATGAATGAATCCCTATTCCCCTTATAACCAATTGGTTACTGGCATTACATTGTATCACTCTTTCTCCAGCTGATTACCATTTACTACCACCCTTCTGTACTGCATGATTTGGCTAATGACTATATCCATGCACAAGCACATAGTCAGCTCGTGCATTAACCATATAACTTTGAATGACACGTTGAACTTCCCTCAGTCTGCAAAATCCTTCCCATGGCTGAGGTACATCAAAACTGCAGATATCCTAGTGAAATTACCCCCAGCTCAGCTGCTGTCCTCAGTCACCACCTCATGGACCACAGCAGTCAATCCACCACTTAGTGTGAACAGTTAGCCCTATGTCCAGTTCTGCTCCTTTTTCTAGATAATGTGTGCAACAAAGTCCTGCCTGCCTCTGTTCATAGGGCCAGGCTGAGATAACAGGCTGTTAAATATTAGAATATAGTTAGAATATGATTAGAATATCTTTAGGGATGAAGCAAGCTCATTTTAGTGTGTCAGCACTAGGAGTAGAAAAGCTGATCTTCGTGACACTTGGGTTTTGCTTCAGCAGTCTTGGGCTGGCACTGCTTGAGCAGGGGGTTGGGGCAGGTCGTCTCCAGAGGTCCCCACCAACCCCAACGACACCGTGAGCCCGTACTGAGGTGGAGAAGCACTGTCCATGGAGAGGAGCAGGGATGCCGAAGAGAAGGCTAGATGCAGAACCTAAGCTATTTACCAGGGTGTCTTAGAGGAAAATTTGCTGTCCCCTGGGATTTCACATGGCCAAATGTTTGCAGGATCAAGAATTTCATGATTTGGGGTATTTCTTAAGGTTCAGTTTATCTGGGAAAAAATAATTCTCAACTCCATGACAAGCAAAGAACCAGAAGTGTTCAAATGCCTGCAAAAAGCATTAAAAAACTCATGATGGTTTAAAAAGGGCTGTGAATCCAAGAAATAACTTGCAGATCTCAAGTGATAACTCTGCAAGGTTTACTCATCCCTAATTGTAATTAAATGTGGCAGAGCAGGAGGGTTAACATGATGATGACCTAATCAGCAGAGGAGATAAAATGCATGTATTGCCACTTATTAGGTAGCCAAACCTGTCTGGTTTCGTTATAACTATTGACTTATTCAAGGTGATTAAATTCCATTATCTATTGATTTACCCAAGGGAATTAAACCCTAAATGCTACTAAACAAGAAAAAGGACAACAAGTGAATGACATTGCTTGGTGATATCTTTTTATGGAGGGTTTCTGAAAAAAATGTTAGTAGCAGTAAAAAGTAATATTGACAGTATCTGCTGAATAGATAAAAATGGACTTCAAGGAAATTTGGAGGAGCAAAATAGGTCTGAATTTATGTTGATGATTATGTTGATTTATGACAGAAAAGAAGTTATTTTCACATTTTCAAAATTAAATACATTTTTAAATCAGCATTTCAAATTGCTATTGAATCATTATTTCAAATCACATTATTTTCAGTTAAGTATTTCATTTTGAAATGTATCTTTGTTCATCTTTAAATATAAACAGCCTGAAAACACAAAGCTAGAAAGTCTTAAGGTGTCCTAAACAACATTGTTTCTGATTTTTCCAGTTTGAGTGGTGAATTTTGGAGAAAAGGCTGCAAGATATTATTTGGACATGAAGTGTTTTCAAATGTCATTTTACTGCATTGGTTAAAATAAAATACAAAGTTCTATAGAACTTCATTGATGAGGGATGTATTTTTACCCATGATACAGGGTGCTATTCATATTAGTGCTGAGCTAATAAGGATTGTAAGAACAGTTTTTAAATGCTTCCTTTGAGACTGGTGAATGTTTTACACAACTGGGGATTATTGTTCCTAGTCAGGATCACATCATTAGGATCATATTTTAGTTACTTCCCCTTAATGTACAGCAGCCTGTGTGTATGTGTGTCTCTGAAGATTTCACTTAACAGTCTGCATAAATAGAACCGATAAGCCAAGACAAAGCGCTTCTGTTTAAAAAGGAGGCAGGGAATGTGGACCTAAACTGACCGTTTAGTAGGAAGCTCTATCTCCAAGCTTACGTCTTTGTGAAAAGAGGGTTTATAACTGAGATTAAAATTTGTCTTTGCATATTGTAAATGATTTAGCAGAAAAATTAGCTCTGAGGTAGATGAAATGCATGTTGATTATTGAAATTGTTTTTAATAAATGAAAGTAGAGGACTTGTCGTTTGCTGTCATCCCAGAGTACTTGACTCTTTATCTTGACAATATTTGAAAGTATCAGAAAGATGACAGTATAAAATACTTGAGAGTTTCCTTCCCCTTCAAACAGGAGTGAAGAGCCTGTCAGTTTGGGTCAATGGCATGAATTACGAGTGTCTCGCACTGCGAAGAATGGTATCCTCCAAGTGGACAAACAACAGCCAGTGGAAGGGCTGGCAGAGGTGAGAAGTGTATGACACATATTGTCGTGAACGCAGCTATTAGTTTATAGAATGATCACGCAATAAACCATGCAGGCTACTCTCAAAATTCTTAAGAGCTCCAAAAATCGTACACATGAGGGCATCCTTTTCTGGAAATTTGCACGTTTTTCTGAGAGACAGGAATCCGGTAGCAGCAGCTGATGTCGCAGCCTTCCCTGCTCTTGCTGTGTGGCTGGACCCCCTTTTGGGGGGTTACACATGTTCTTGAGATTCTTTTCAGGCTGTTTTTTGGTTGTAGCTGAGTCTGTTGGACAACATACACACCATGAAATATGTCATCTGGTGAAGGATGAAATAGAAAATTATGTGCACAAAGTCCTGCTTCTACCTCTCTCTGAGGGCAGGCCCAAAGAAAATTCCTTCTTCGTCTTCCTGTGAGATTAATTTTCAGGACAGAATAAGTGCTGGAATGCTCAGACAGTCAAGTACTTGCATTTTATTTTTCCCTCACTAAGAGGTCATAGTGAGTCAAGTTTTTAATAAGGTTAACTTTTGCTTCCAGGAATCCAAGCAGGGGTATTTTATTCTAAGCAGGTACATATGTATTTTTTTTACCCCAAGAACATGAGACTAAAACTGCTTAGAAAATGTCTTTTATTCCTTC
The DNA here is from genome assembly GCF_036370855.1 of Dromaius novaehollandiae. Classification (NCBI taxonomy): domain Eukaryota; kingdom Metazoa; phylum Chordata; class Aves; order Casuariiformes; family Dromaiidae; genus Dromaius; species Dromaius novaehollandiae. Next base: position 69,856,205 of record NC_088132.1, on the reverse strand, counting down.
CTAATGGAAGTATTTATCTTTTCTTTAGAAAACCAAATTCCAAAATCTGTCAGCAGAAGAATCTTTGGGATTTTTTGGCAAACTAGCAAACTCCACTTAAAGCAAAGACTTTTCTTGAAAAATGTAAATCAGTCGAAATTTGTCAAGAAACAGATTGCATGGGGAACATTCAAACAGATCAGTTTCTTTAGATATATAGATATATTTATCTTCTTTAGATGTATGGTCCAAGATGAAGACTCACAAATTTTTTTCTGAAAGTGCTGCAATACAGCTGGGGAAGGAGTTTGGGTGGGAGTTGGCAGCAAAGAAATCATAGGAACTTCTGCAAGACTGGAATTACATAGTTATCCTGTCCTTAGCTGTTTAAAGCCTCCCAGGAAGCTGACTAGACCTGTCAGGTATCCCAAGTGGCTGCTTCTAGAACCTAATGCAAATCCAGTGTATCTTCCTTTTACCCATGCATCTTGCTGTGGATTTGCTTTTCACATGTTGGAAACATTGGACGAGTCTCTGTTCCATGGACCTTGCTCTGACTTTAACTTCACAGATCTCGTTCTAGTCCCACTAATATCAGTTTCACAGCAATGTAACTCAAGTCATTGCAAATAGAGTTACTTCCTCTCAGTTCATACGTGAAATCAGAAATCAGAATGAGAACTGACTGGTAAATAAGGAGAGAAGAAACTTCATATTGTTTCAGATCTCTCCTTTCTCCCTTCTTTTGTTTTTCCCAGTTTGAATTTTGACAGTTTTCGGTTGGCTTTAACTGGAATAAAGCACAGACAGCCAGTAGAGAGGGTTGCACAGTGGCTTTGATGAGAGAATTAATTACACAAAGAAGTGAGACTGGGCTGTGTGTTTAACAGACGTAATAAGGCATTGAAGTCAAGTATAACATCTAGTGTAAACTGATCTGAAGATACAAGCATAGTTCTAGCTGCTCTAATCAAATGCTATTCCTATGTTTCTTGCAGGGGGCTTTCACACAGATTAAGTGCAGCTCTGATATATTTATTGGCGGAGTCCCTAATTACGATACTGTGAAGAAGAACTCGGGGATCCTGAGGCCCTTCAGTGGGAGCATCCAGAAGGTGTGTGACCACAGTAATGTACTGGAAACATATAGCCCTTCCAGTGGGCACTTAAGGTGAAAACCTGGCCTTAAAGCACTGGCAGTATTCAGGATAATCCAGGATTTCACCTCTGTACTCCAGTAGCCCACCACAAAGTGCTTAAACACGTATTTCACAATGAAGAGTCGTTCTAGATTTAATAGCCAGGAAGTGTTGCTACTGCCATTCTCGCTGTTAATTCTCACACTGTCAAAATGAGCAAAATCCGTGCTGGGACAAGTTCAGAATGATGCATAAAGCTAAGTCAACATTAGAGGCCTCAGAATGCCCTTTAAAATCATATAAAAGGGAGTGAACAGAAGAGATGCTCAAATACTTCAAGGTAGGCAGACCAAGGCAGCTAAATGCATGATATACCCAGCATAATGAGCAAAAAAGAAAGTGCAAATTAAAGAGGATCCCAGGCCAGCTAGTGTATTCTTATATCAAAATGCAGTTGCACTTCTTGTTACCTTCCCCTCTTATGCTTTTATATGGGGCACACGTGAATGGTGAAGCTCTTTTGTTGTTGGCAGACTTTAGAGATGGTTCCGGTAGGGCCAGGTTTGCCAGTTTCTATTCTGGAAAATAAATCTGGAGACACCTGAATTCATAAAATATTCCTAATAAGTACTCAAAAGACAGTTTTAGTTGCAAAAAACATTTGGTCTCTCCAGATTAATCATACTTGAAGTAGTTTAGATAAAGCTCAAAGCCTGGTTCTGAATCCTCAGTTTAAAATAAGTAAATTATTGAATCAAATTTAATTAACAAATTAAAAAAAAACCTAGCAGTGCAGCCCATATTAATTGGTCAGTGACAGAAACATAATTGTATTTCAGTGGAAACAGTTTTTTCACTTGGTCCACCTTTTTCGATATCTTTATCAGTTTTCCAGCAGTAAACATGAAGTACAAGAAAACTGGTGGAGTGTGAAACAGTGATGGGAACAAGTCAGTTGCACAGACTCATCTTTGGTGGGCTTGATCAAACACGGTATTTTAATAACAAGATAGGAAGCCTTGGAGCAAAGCATGTAGGTCACGCTTACAAGTTGAGGGGCTGTATCCTAAAATACAGTGGCACTGAAAAGGATTTGGAAATGTTGAGCAGGAGCTCTTACTTCTGCGACGTAGTTAAGAAGGTGGGTTTGCAATCCCAGGGGCCTGAGTGGACTATCAAGGAAGAGCATTACCTGCCCATCAGCACTGTGAGACTGATAGCTGACTGCTGTGTCCACACACAGCAGGATTTTGAAGAATTGTATAGAAATAAAGCCAGAAACGTCACTAAGTATTGGAAAGCATGCCTTTATGGAAAGACCTAAGATTTTGATCTATTTAGTTTACTTGGATAAGGTTAAGAAGTGCCTTGATTGAGGCCTGCTAACTTCTGCATGAGAATGTGATTTCCTAGAGCATTAATGAAGCAGAAAAAGTGATGATGAGAAGCAATGGCTGGAAGCTGAAGATAAGTTCTGTCCAGAAAAAAGACACACATTTTTAACAGTAGGGGGTAGTTAACCACTGGAACAACTTACCTGGAAGTCAGGAAGAAGCTACAAAGGTAGTGGATTCTTTGTTGGCCCAGCTTTAAGACAAAAGTGTGTGTTTGATGCTGTTTAATGCTGTTTCAAACAGCATTCATGGGCTTGATGCAACCCCTTCCCCTCAAAACCCAGAAGTACATTGTCTGGGTTATAATATCTTACACTTTGTGGCCTTAAAATTTATTTTTTTATTTGTTTATGAAAATGGACTTCTTATTTTAATGTAGCTGAGATAAGAAGCTGTACCCAGAGGCATAATCTCACCACTGAGCTATCAGTGGAGATTCTACAAGGGTTGTTTTTCTTGAAGAACGTATGTTGCTGACACATTGGAAAAATCCCAACATTTAACAATTCTCTGCAGTTTATGTACAAACAGTTTTGTGAAGTAATTAATTATGTTTTTCACCAATTTGTAACTCTAGCTTCTTTCAGGCAAGATGAGATACTAGAAGGCAGTAGAAATATGAAAAAGCTGTTCTGCTTAATAATTCCGTTGTCAACACTAGTCTCCTTGGAGGTTTCCTGAGCTCAGAAACACTTTTCCTCAGCAATGCTCATCTGATTTTTACAGTACTAGCTCACAGCTCAGCTACAAAGCAATGCACTAGTGTTCAAATACAAAACTGGTAAATCCCACAGAGCTTCTATCCATGTGTGAGTTGCCTAGATCTGTGTCACAAAGCACAAAAGAAATTCATCTCCACTGCATCAGGGTGAGCAACAGAATATGTTGGAGCTCTGTGCCTAGAAAACACCCTGATAAGAAACAGACTGTAGGCCAAGTTTCCAGGTTTACTTTTCTCTGAAGTCATTTAGAGAAGTCTTCTGACTAGCAGTGAAATACCAAAAGGCATTCATCCAATCTTGGAAGTTTTTAACCTCTTTTTCCCCCCTCCCCTTTTTTTCCTTTTGTTTGTTTGTTTGTTTGTTTGTTTGTTTGTTTTACATACATAGATTATCTTGAATGACCGGACAATAGATGTGAAACAGGATTTCACTTTTGGAGTCAACTTAGAAAATGCTGCCCATCCCTGCCTGAACTCACCGTGTGCAAATGGAGGCAGCTGCGTTCCCAAAAAGGACAGCTACGAGTGTGATTGTCCCCTAGGCTTTGATGGGCAACATTGCCAAAAAGGTAATGATGGCTGCATTTCAGACCACAGATCCAGAGTTGTTCACAAAAATAAGAGCGATTTAGCAGCTACAGCTGCTGTTGTGCCCATCCCTTGAAATAGAAACGCTGGACACCAGAGCTCTTTGCATCCGTGCACATGCCGCATACCCATGGAAGCATTTGTTTTGTTATTTAGGAACAGCGTAATTGTTATCCCAGCACAGAGCAATGATCCATAGATAGTAGCCTGGTATCTGGTTGCTCATGGTAGCCAATACAGCAGGCTGCATACGACTCCCTAATTATGCAGTGCTATATGAAGGGGGAAGTCCTGCCAACCTCCTTCAGCCAGTGATTATTTTACATCCCGAAGCATGAAGATTGATAACGCTTGTAATTTTATCCTACCTAGTGCTAACAACAAATTCTGTTCTCATACGCAGAAAGGTCTAATCCTTTTTTAGATTCTAACTACTCTGTAATTTCACCATATGCACAATTCCTATCTCAACACAACAGTGCAGACCACCAAGGAAGAGAACTTGCCCAGGCACATGTTATTCTTCTCAGAGCCACTGCAGTGTTTCAAACCTTAGATTCAGGAAAGGGCTCAGGTTGCATGTGTTAAAAATAAGGCACTTTAGATTATCCCACCAGATGGAGCTCTTTCCCTTCTGTCAGGTTTAATCTTGAAAAATTCTTAAGGGATAATTTTGTACTGTGGCAGCAAACTAAATGAAAAGAGCTGAGTGACATTGTACTCTTCACCCACTTTTTCATTCCTCACAAGCAAAAACTTCAAAGTCAAAAAAATAGTGGTTTTTGGTTAAATCATGAAGAATAGATTGGCCTTTTCTTCCAAAAAAGACAAAATGTCTCAGAACAGAAACGTTTTATTAGAAACAGAAAATGCAAGAAGCTCCTTTGCTTATGTTATTTGATTTAACTAATAGCTGCAGCTACACCATTTATCTTGTCTTCCTTGTGAGGAGGAGGGAGACTTGTGATTTTGGCGCTCTAGGTATTTGCAGGGTGCTAAACGCCTGACCTTGAGATGGCATCTGCAGCAGTACCAAGGTCTCCAGTGGCAGTCAAGGCAAGCGAATGCTTTGCAGCTTCGGCGTGTGACTGACTGCCAGTTTAATGAGCGACTGTGTGTCCCTCACTGCTCATCTACTTCTAACCTGTGCTGAATGCCGGGTGCAGTGCGCTGAGTTGTGCGCCGGGGCATCCCCCGCACAGGCGCTGGCCGAGGCGTGCTGCCCATCGCCACCGCTCTGCTGGCACACCACAGCTCGGCACCCTGCGGTAACCTCGATGTGCAGCTGAGCTTTCAGAAACACTCTCACCTCAGGTGCCTTACTCCTCTGGCTTGGACTGGATCCGAAGCATCATTTGTTTTAACGCCTTTCATGGATCCAGCCTTAATTCATTATTAAGGGTGTCAGAAGGCCTGGGTCAGCCACCGTCTGTTCCTGCTGCCTGTGCCTGCTGTTCAGGTTCCTTTGTCCCCCTCTGTGCCTGTTCAGCTTTGGCTGCTGCCAAAAGCCAGGTTTGTGGTTGTGCGCAGAGTACGGAGGTCAATCCTCCTGACCCTCAACCTGGGACAGCCCTGGTGAACGGAAAGCAGATTTCTCAAAAAAAAAAAATCATTACCTATATCTCTTTGGTACAGTGGACACGTGGCTAAAGGAGAATGTGTATGTGTGTATGCTCCTACTTCAGAACAGCATTTTGGCTAGCATGCTTGGCTAGTATGAGAAAGACTGACGGTACAGTCTCTATCCAGCTTGCTGTTGGGCTGTTGTAGCCCAAGACACTGAAAAACCAAAGTACTTGTGAGAGACTGGGGCTCATTCTCCAAAGTTATATAGGCCACTTACAAAAATCCAAATGATACTAAAATGAGATATATGAAATATTCATTGATACCTTAATGGATCCTTGGCTGAAGATTCAGTGGAGTTTCTGCTGACATTGCTATTTTTTGTATCTTTTATTCAATCTGTGGTGAGTGTTAAAGGTATTTGTATTTAATTGTAAGGCAGTGCAGAACACCTAACAGTTCTTCTCCTCTGGTCAGAATTGTTCTCCATATGAACCATCGTGAGTGCCTGGGACATTGAAACTAGGACTAACAGAAAGGTTTGGAGCTGGTACTACCTGAGTGCACTCCTTGTGCGTTTTGAGTGGGCAAAGATAAATAGTTAGGTAAAACAATGATAAAAGATCACCTTCATAGATGATTACACTTCTCTGTTGAAGTATTAAAGGGAAGTGGGGATCACTCATTTACAGAAGGTGGGGAGGAAACTAGACAGTCCTTGGAGGGGAGACTTTTATGCCACAGAAAAATAAAAGCAGAATGTTCTTGTTTTGTTTTGTGCTGACTCCTGGCAGAGTGTGGAAATTACTGCCTAAACAGTAAGTACTGCAAATGATGTGAAAACTGCTCTGTCCTTGTGCACCTGTGTCTGCTCTGTCAAGTTGAATGCTGGATTTCCATGAAGCCTGGCAAGTTTCTGTGGATAAGCCAAAATATTTTGGGAGGTTATATTCCTTAAAGCTTGTCCTGTTGATATTTTTAACTGCATCTAGAGCACCTGCAAAGTGCACAGTGTTAGCTGTGGAGCTGAGTTCCCATATTCACAAAACAGCTGGGCCAGACAGCTAGCTGAGTGTTTTGTAGTGAGTGAAGGTATTTAATCCTAGATGTCCTTCTTTGCCATATTCCCTTCCAGTAGCAAAGATCCTGCATGAACCAAGGGTACTGCAAAGAATTACTTGGTATGCTGTGGTCAAATTGTGTATACCTGGTGAAGAGCATACAGAAGAGAGAGCAGTGGTAAATGCCCACAGAGCATTGCTTTGTAGAGGAAATCGGGCTGCTAGAGCAATAGCAATAACTGCCCAGTGTGAGCACCTGCCCCTTCCAAAGGCAAGAACGGTAGGACTCTGGTGTCAGTGCAGGACATGAAGGGGGGGCGGAAAGGCTCCTTTCGCTCTGCCTCCATCCGCCGTGATCAGAGATAGACAGATCCAGAAAGTGTCAACCCCACTGGCCTAGTGTAACACATCTTTTGAAATCTTACAATGCTGGCATACAGGCTATGTACAGCATATGGTGTTTTCTTTAGACACATTAGGCAGTTTTCTCGATTTCATTATGGATGAAAACGGCCATTTGTCACCATCTGAAATTCTCTGTCTTGGCGCTTACACCTAAATTTCATAGTTCTGCTCTTGGCTCCAAGGCTACACAAGTCGTTACATATCTGTATTCCAGGGAACCCTTAAAGGCCAGCCAGCTTCTGTATTGCACAAAGAAAGCAAGTATCCATGCCCCAAAAAGCTTAAAGTTTATATAGATGAGATTAGCTGTGGGTTGAAGGGATTAGTTCTCAAGAAGAAAGTAGGATAAAGTGAACTATTTTAAGGAATTTGTAAAACTGCCTTATATTAATGCAGCAGTCAGCTATGAGAGATCAACAACAAACTGCAGGGTATTCACGCGAAAGAAAATCTGTTCGGGCCAGTGATCCTACCCTACCAAAGGGTCTGTATCAGGGATGCTTAGTGATTTATATCATAAATCTGAGTTATTTCGCTAAAGTTTGCTCAGTGAGAAGCAGTGCACCAGCTCCAGGTCTGGTTGGCCAGGTGGCAACGTGTGCTGTCTTCTTGGTAGGCAGCTGGGACCATACACCATAGTTGTACGAGGGGCTCTCCCCTAGAAAAATGGGAGAGGCTGCATCCTGGGACAGCAGTGAGGTCTGAGGCAAACAAGCTCGTCCTCCAAGCCAGCGCTGCCCTGTGTGTTGAACACACGCTCCAAGAGGCTTTGTGCCTTCAGCTTCTGTAATACAGTCTGTAATGGCCTAAGCCCTTAATGCGAACGTGGAACATATTCTCAGTTCCTTCCAATAGTCCTAAACTGATTAACGGTAGCTGGGACGTTCCTGCTGGAGTCGGCTGCTCGTGGCGCTGCTGTCGGCAGGTGCCACCAGCACCCTTCCTCGCAGCCTCCCGGGGATGCCCTGGCCACCAGCAGCTACGCTGTGCAAAGTCCCAGCCGGCAGGTGGGAGGAAGCTGGGACTCGCAGGAAACAACTGGAAGGAGAAAATGGGGAGCTCAAAATTTGCCTGTGCTGCCTCTCAGCATCATTTTTCGGGTATAAGAGGTCCCAACATGTGCTCCACGCAGGGTGCTCCACTAGGAGCATGGGAGGAGTCTTAGAGGTGGTTAAGGCATAAACTTCAGCAGAAGGGCAGCTGGACTCCATGGGATCACTAGGGACCACATGGAGAAACAGGGAATGTGAAAGCAGAGATAAGAATGCTCCCAACACTTCATATTTTTCTGCTATAACTTTCACAGTGGAAGAATACATTAGGCCCATGATATGATGGCCATAAGTAGAGCTATCACTGGGGGAAGGCATGGTTTAAACTCTCTCACCTACCGTTTCTACATTTAGGTACAAACTGACTGTCATTTTACAAACCAGTATGAGTAAATTCAGCTTGATTTTGTGCCACTGGAAGTTACCTGTCAGTGGAGGAATAGAAAAGTCAATAAAAGTCTTTTTTTTCCTGTATTTGCGTGTCAGCTAACTGACACACCTTTTTATTTATTTATTTTTATTTTTATTTTTACTTTTTAGGCATTATAGAAGCAATTGAAATCCCACAGTTTATTGGTCGCAGTTACCTCACGTATGATAATCCAGATATCCTGAAGAGGTAATTAATCTCCTGTGAACCTAAATGACTGTGCTTTTTGTTTACCATTATGGCACTGAAAGTCTCAGGCCGGAGGATATTATATATTTAAGCCGTACTAAATTTAAGCTGTATTTGCCATGTTTCTAAATTTCAGGAAAAAATACATTCCCTAGGCGTATGCTTATGGCTCAATTTATTGTAATATCTGAGCATCTTGCAACCAAAAAGAACTGGTATTCACAATGTAATTCTGACATAGAGATGGACTGGTATTCTGTTCCTGAGAACAAAGAGCACAGACGTACAGAGCCTATATCCTTAAAGGGACTAAGGATTTTAACTCCTACTGTAGCCTCCTGAGCCTAAAATTTAGGTCTTCAAACTTGTGTGTGGCTGCTCTCTACTCTAGAAGATGCCCAAACTCCATTAAATTTTGGGTTGTTCCAAAAAACTCCTGGCCACCTATATTTCAGTCTCTGGCTAGGGGAACAGCTTCCCGAATGTGCTCACTGTGCTGACCTGCTGCTCAGCACCTCTCACCCACCAGGACTCTCTGGTTAGCCATTCTGGGACCAAGCCTACTAGGCCTTCTCAAATTTGCTTATTAGCAAGTGGGTTTCACACTAGGTCTAGACGGAAAAAATATTTTTTCTTACTTGTATTGAGAAACCTAGCAGCTATTGCATTTGGTATTCTGGAGGCCCAAGTTCAATTTCCCCACTCTGAAATACTGGAAATAGAGATATGAACCAGAGTTGCTCACAAGGCAGTTGCTAGACAGTAACCTGCAAGACTAGGAGAGAAGAAATACTTGCATCATCTTTTAGTTTTGTTTGAAAAAGGACTGTCCTAGTTCAATATTTTATTATGATTTGCTTTCTTTACATTAAACAGGGTATCAGGATCAAGAACAAATGTGTTTATGAGGTTTAAAACTGCAATGAAAGAAGGTCTTTTGATGTGGAGGGGAGACAGTCCCATGCGACCTAATAGTGATTTCATTTCTCTAGGCCTTCAAGAAGGAGCATTAATATTCAGGTAAACGATAACTTCCTTATTTTTATTGCACACAATACACTTAAAGCTCAAGTGAATCTCAACAACACATCTAATGTTTTTGTCCTTCAGTGTATTGCAGAACGATTATAACTTCAAGGTTGATAGGTCTGGTTTTGTCTGGGAGAGGCTGGGAGTTAAACAAGTGACATGTTGCCAGCTGTATGTCATTCCTGCTCCTTCCCTCCTTCACAATCCTTAAACATCAGATTTTTAGCCTTTTTTTGTAAAAGTCACCGTATGAGGGTAAGAGTGCTGTCAGTAACTTCCCCAATGCCTTTTGAAGCACTTGCCGTCTCAATTACATAGAGCAGGTGCAGGGTTTGCAAAGAAACTGGGTCGAGGAAGGAGACCCCAGTAACACCCGTGCTCACTGTAGGCTCGCTCTTTATCGGGCACCGGAAACACACATGGGAGCAGGCTCCCATCTTCTTAAACCTAAGAGTATCCAGCCCTGTGACACAAAGCCAGCTGACACCAGGCTTTTTTACCTCCACCATCCACAGAACCACTTATTTAAGAAACAAATAATATTACTGTCAATAAGTTGAAACTGGGGAGTGAGGAAATGACTGAACTCATGTGCATTCTCCAGAATTGCTTTCTCCCGTAGAGACACTTAGACAAAGACTCCATGCAGCTTTTGGCATGGTGCTTTTTGGGACTCCTGCCTTTTGAAAGTTGCATCTTTCTTCATGATCCCTCGTTTCAGCTTGTGTAACACAAATATTGAAATAGAAAACTAAAAATGTCTTTATTATTGTGGATCGTTGTGAAAGAATGTTGATTAGATGACAAAGATTTTTTTTACTCATTTAGGCAAATTTTGAGCTACTTTATTTGACTTAATCTGGTTGTGGTTTGCTACCATAGATGCATAGACCAGGTTGCATATTCCTATTTAAATTAATTTCTTTAAAGCTGTTTCCATGTGGTTTCCTGTGGTTAACTTTGCCTAAAGTCTTAGCTTCCTTGTTGGTCTACAAACTAGGAGCTGAATCTGCAGAAATGGTACGTTTTGTAAATGCCTTTAGGAGAGTCTGTGTTTCCAAGATGCTGGTTAGTAAGTGGTCAGTCTATTCTGTCTTTTTTCTAGGCACAGTACATTTTTATTAGGATCGTTGGTGTCCCCAAAAGGCAAAGATACACAGAGGTTTTAGATTGAAACAGCTGAATTTTACTGCTGTAGCTGTACCTTCCACACACATTTAGGAAAATGTAAAATTAAGATCCCAAATTAAAACTCACATAAACAATCACTGCATACTTAAAAGGAGCACTGAAGAAGATGGTGAAAGGACAAATGCAGAATAAATGTATCATGTTCTTTCATACAGAGTGATCCTCCTGCTGTTCTCGAAAGGAACAACTTTTGACACGTGAGGGCAAGAGAACAACCAAGGCTGTGAACTTGAATTGGTCACAAGTATTTTCCTGCAGCCCAAAATTTAGATACCGGTGTTCCAGCCCACACCTTTTCTTTTCCATCTCCTGTTGCCTAACAGAGAGTAGGTTCCCTGCTCGGTGTAACTGCTGTTGTAAATCCTTTCTGTTATTTTATGCATCTATACACAGTTATTTCCTTATTTTAGGTAATCCTCATTCATCTGGGATATGAATCTAATTTTTGTAGCCAAAGATCTAACAGTTAGATACAATCCTCAGCTTAGCAATACCCAAATTCTTCTGTAGCTCTCAACATAGACCAATATCCACATCCAGAGTAAAAGGAGATGCTTCTCTGAGAGTCACTTGAGCCTCTAAGGGGATCAAATTTAAAACATATGTTTTGCTCCGTGCAGCACACAACTGAACATGCTATTCTCGGGTCCCTAATTCTATCCATGAACTTAATTCCAGTTTCAGTCTTTTCTGAAGAGATAATGATGTTAGCTAGGTGCAAGCAGAAGGCTAGCAGCGGCAGCTCAGGCTAATTCATCTGGTTTATTTAGGCAGCTCAACACCCCATAGCTCACTGTATTGTAGCATCTACCATGAAGGTATGCCCAAGTGCCTAAGGTGTAAATATGATGGGAACATTATGTCTGTTGAGTAATTTTAGTAGTGGCAAAGTCAAAGAAATAATCAGAGCTGCAGTTGAAGCAGAGAAGTTCATGACTATCTTTGCATTTACATCATTAGACTTCACCCCTCCTAACATCACAGGTCTTACCTTCCCTATGATTCAGATGATTTGTAAATCCGTTTCAGGTTGCATGCTTTATTAACTGTGTTTGCAAACTCCCACTGCTCTCTCCCATTAGGCCAAAAGATTTGTAGGTCACTGACCTTTGTAACCTTCTGTTTCTGGGAAGAACAGCCCTGCAGAAGCCCCTTGCTCCCTGGGGACGGGGTGATGGTAGCACATGTTGACCTCTGCAGGAGGAAGTTTTGCATGTTCCTCTCTAAGCTTGTCTTTGCAAAATAAGTGTCTCATAGATGGATTTCCAAAGGATCCTACCTGTCCTCCCAAAATCCTAGCTATAAGGTGCAGCTCAGGGGGTAAAGCAGGCAAATTGGGGACAGAGTGAGGATGTTTGAGCAATTAGATAGGGAACTGGTCTTTGCAAGGGAGATAATAACACTTTATTTTTTAAATTTTAGCTATAATTTGGGCAGTGGCATTGCATCCATAACGGTGAATGGCTCTTTCAGCGATGGCCGGTGGCACAGAGTCAAGGCTGTTCGGTAAGTCTTTTGTCTGACCAGTGACACTTTATTTCAGAGGCGTTTTGGCGATGCCCTGCCATAAAGGTGCTGCCTAGGCTGGATGGTGATTGCGCGTGAATCATTGCAGCTGCACACTCTCACATCACTTAGGAGTTGAACTGTTAGCAGCTTGGCTGTTTCAGTACGATGTACACAAAGATCATTGTATTAGAAGTGACAGTGCCAACTTTGCAACTCAGCACAGCTCAAGGCAGGCTGCCAGAGTCATGCAGAGCTATTCTGAGGCTGTGACAGACATTCTCTTAAACCCATACCATTTGGGTTAAGAGTATTTTTCTTTAATGTCTGCATTTTGAAATTCCCCAGTGAGCTTTTTGTGGGCTGGCACAAGCATTGGAGCACTGCGTGTATGCCTACTTTTTCTAAACTATTTGGAGGAGGTGTAGACATCTTTCAGTGTCTATATAACTCATATTTATAACTCATTACCTCATAGGAGGCAAGTGTGCCCAGCAGGGAAAGCGTGCATCCCTCTCTTCGTGAGATGTGGGTTCGCTGGAAATCACAGGCTGACATTAGCATAACTTGTCACTAAATTCAGTGAGACTAGGAGCCCGTCAACTGGCTCTTCTGTCAATGCATCTATTGACTTTATGAAATGGAAGTGGCCAAAAAATCCTAGTAAGAAAGGGACCTTTTGAGCTTTTTAGAAGTATTATAGCTTACATTAGCTTGCATAAGCATTAGCTTGCTTCCCCCCTCCTTCCTATTTACGCTTCTGCTATTTACTTTCTGTCTTATTTTTGACTTTTAAAAACATTTCAGGACCTGTCCATCTTCCCCTCACCCCTAGGTGTTAATTCCTATCCTCTGTATTATGAATCCTTCAACTTATTTCTTTTCCAGTTTCTTCCTCCTCTGGAAATATATCCCCTCTTTGCAGCCTCTCTGACACTTCACTCCCTGGAAAAGACACCCTGGCGGGTCTGGGCTGCCACAGCTCGCCACTGTCTGTGGCTCTCCCCAGCGTCAGCCCCAAGTCTTTGCAGTGAATTGCACTGAGCGTGGAGTCACCCGGGTCTCCTGGCATGGGGGAGATGCTCTTGCTGCTCCTCCTCCCATCGGACTGTCGACTGGATGCGCGAAAGCAGTTTGTTTCTTGTTTCAGAGACGGGCAGTCTGGCAAAGTAACCGTGGATGATTATGGTGCCAGAACGGGCAAATCCCCTGGAAAGATGAGGCAGCTAAACATCAACGGGGTGCTCTATGTAGGTGAGTATTCGCTATTTGTGCACGGGGCCCGGCAGGCCGGAGGGCGCTGCGGTGTTGTCTGAGCCCAGGCCCGGTCCGCATGAGGAGGGCCGGCCCCGCGCGCACTGTCGTACCCCCGGCGGCTGAATGCCGACACCGTCAGAGTCAGCCGCAAGCCCTGCGCCTGAGCGACCGCTGCGGGAGTCGGGACACGAGCTTGCTCAGCTCTTACTGAGTGCATGAGTCATGCGATAAAGAGCTCACATCCTAGTTTATTCTCTTCTGCTGTCCCGTCTATACCTTAGAGAGTCTAAAAACTGTATTTAAAAGGAGAAACCTGTAAATTAAAATTCCCCTCTGAGGTGACCTAGGAAGGATACCGCTGTTGTTGGGTGTGCAGCCTGCCAGGTGGGAATAAACACGTGTTTTGGCGAAGAGTTTCTCATGGCCGCGTTTCTCTCAGGTGGGATGAAGGAAATAGCGCTGCACACGAACAGACAGTACCTGCGGGGCCTGGTGGGCTGCATCTCGCACTTCACGCTGTCGACGGATTACCACATTTCGCTGGTGGAGGACGCTGCTGATGGGAAGAACATCAACACGTGTGGGACCAAGTGACAAGCGAGGAACCGCGACGCAGAGAGCCCGCTGTGTGCTTGCGCGTGTGGCTGAAACCGAGGTGGCCACCACAGTCCTCTACGGCCAGCCTGCGTTCGTCATCTGAGCCGCAGGGAAACCCTGAGAAAGAACGTTTCTTCTGCTGACCAAAGCAAACAAAACTGAACATTTTGTGTAGGAACTGTCCCTTTTGTCCGTTAAATGTTTAGTGAACTCTAAAGGTTGTACATCAGTGCAAATGACAGAGAACTTTGTGATGTAATGCGTAGTTTAATGACTGTGTTGTGGTCCATAGATTATTTCTTTCAATATCAAAGAGAACAGTCTTGAAACACCTGCATTCATTCCAACTTAGAACGATACAATGATTGTATTGTTCAACAAATACACTATCAGGCACTGTATCTATGCATTCAAATACATGTACCAGAACAAGCGGTTCTTCTTAGCACTCTCTAAATTAGCTAAATTATGTTTCATCCTGTGTAAATAATACCTGCAGTGACTGGTTTCAAAATATTGTTGTTTGTTGAGGAGGAAAGTTCTTAAAGTCTACTTTTTTATTACAAGCAACAAGATCAATGAACCGATTTTGTAGAAGTAATTTTATACTTGTATATTTTTTATAGCAGCAGCAGATCTGCTTACATAGTATAACTTTTAACATTTAGGTGTACTATACAATTAGCTCTTTGCACACTTTCCTAAAAATAGCAAAGCAAACTGTGGTTTAAATTTGTTATATGGGAGGCTTAATGTCTGTGTTATACAGTTTTGGTGGAAATATTTGTGAATTATAACCAGTTTTAAATTTGACTCTTTTCGTTTTGTAAATTTTGACAGTTTAAAATTGTACATTATGAAGCTTTCCTGGCTCAAACAGATTAAAGATTAGGGGTAAAAAAAAAAGAGCAAACCCTTGCTACTTGTGCTATTTCAAATCACTATTTTTTTTTTTTTAATGCTCAAAAATCAGAACAGGGTTGTGCAAGAGACCTTGATAGGTCACAATTTTCCTAAAATAATATATTTTCTAGGCATTGAACCAACACTTATGCAATCTTGGTTGCCAAACTGTAATTTAAGCAGTCAAACTGAGTGCTGTCGAGACAGTAAGGAAATGATCCAGAATTTCAGCATTTGGAGATTTTTCTTTTTGTTAACTCTTTGGTTGAAGTTGAGCAGTCAGCTGTATGGGGGGAGACGAGACAGACAGCGCTGGCCACGTGCGACCCACAAACCTCCCTGCTGGCTCCCAGGGCTCTGCTGCAGCGACTCGCCCCATCTCCCTCGGCTGGGAGAGAAGCAGGGCCTCCCCGCAGCCCTGACCGTGCTGTCGTTACCTGCTGGTGTCAGACAGGCTTCATCTCAATTCTGACCAGTTAAAACGAACTGGTATGGCAAAGCTGTGTATGTAAGATTTCTGCTGCATCGATACTGTGCCCGGGATGCTCCCTGTTCCCTTGGAATCAAAACACGTAACTGAGACTGGTCCCATCTGAAGCCGACTGTCAACAGCTGCAGGATCAAGGGAAAAAAATAATAGATGCTGCTTGATATTAGCACATGCAAAATAATTCTCAAGAAGAACCCAGCCCTTCTTTTGCATGTTGAAAGAGAAACTCTAATTACTTGGGTAAAAGATCTTGGACTCATTGTAGCCATGTCAGCAGTGGTCAAAAACAAATACTGGGACTTACTAGAGGACTAGAGAAAAAAAAAAAAAAAAACAGAAAAATATATCATTGTGTATGCACCTGTGTGCCCTCCCCTGTTCAAATCACACCTCAGAAAAACATCTTTAGAAGAAATAGGCAAGATACAGAGGAACCGGAGACGACAGGGGAGACAGACAGGGGTGGAAAGGGCCTTTATTCAAGGAGAAGCTAAGTTTCATTTAGCTGGAGGGAGACCCACGAGGAACGGAAACCCTGTGTACGGTAGGGAAAAAGACTGACAATGCACGAACTAGGTTTCACCAAAGTGAGTGATCAGGCAGCAGCTCTAAAATGAAGAACGTACATGGGATTTGATGGTTGGGGATGTAAAGGGGAAAAGTGCAAATAGTTAGAAAGGGCTAAGACGAGGATTGGTGGAGGCCGAAGCTATCGCTGGCTGCTGACTGCAGGAGACCTGCCAGAGGCGGTGGAGATGCAGCCTCTGCGCAGGTTGTCTCTCAGCTGCTGGCTGTTGGACAGGAAAGAGTCAGGTTTTATATGCTCTGGAGTTTTTTACTTCTGGAGTAAACAGTAGCTACCAGCACAGACCTGACACAGCGTAGCAAGATCTGCTGGCCCAGTGTAACTGTAGTCCTTCAAACCTGCCACGCTACTGATGAAGAGTGACGATGTTGTTCCAGAAACAGCATAATTCATTGCCTTGTCACATACGCTTTTCCTTTTCCATCTGGTTGTTTAAAGTACTCTTTCATTTCTGTCACTAAGTTTGGAGATCAGTTCCAAGGCAAACATCTGGCCGGAGAGGTCTCTATTTTAAGAGTATTTACTGCAGAATAACAGGCACTTTGGTACAAGGCGATACTTCTACAGAACGAAAGCTGCTCTTGGAAATGTGTGCGTGTATGGGGGGGGGGGGGTCGGGTAGGAAATGCCTCTGTTGTTATGGTGGAAAAGGAAAAGAAACAAACTGCAGCTCCAGAAATGCCTGTTTCCAATTGCATGTATCACCGCGAGGGAATTCTGCGCTGGCCTCATCGGCCCTGCAGCTTCCCAAATCCAGCACAAATAACAGCTGGATGGTGGGGTGGTGGAGGGAGGGAGGATTACAAAGATGCTGTGGGTTTGGGTTCCTTAAACAAAGAAAAATCCTTTCTGGATCCTTTTAAAGATGGTCCCAAACACTTCCAACAACCAGAGCTGAAGAGCTGAAGCTGTTGCTCCGCCGTCCCGCAGGCAGCATCCCGGCACTGACATTTCCAGCGCCCCGGCGGCGTTCCTGGCGCCCCAGCTGCGCAGGGCGGCCGCATGTGCCAGATGGGGCCGGGAAGCCCAGCACCGGGTCCATGCTGGGTTTAAAAGCAATAGTTTTATTAGGAGGAAATAGGTGCTGGAAATGCAGAAATACTTGACTCTAACTGGAGGTTCGGTCACCCTCTAAGCCTGGGTCAGGGAAGGGGAAGGAGGAGGGAGGACCGGCGCCGACAAAGCAGTCGCTCATTTTTGCAGGGACTTGCCTGGGCTGTGCTGCTTGCTGCTTTCGTGTCTGCTTATTAATCACGGCACGTGATGGCCGGGTGTAGCTGTCACTGGGCACAACCCCGGCACTGCTGCGAGATGGGCGAGCGAGGAGCTCGCACCCTGCGGCCAGGCCCCGTGCTGTCGCTGGAGGAAGGCATCGGTGTGAACCGCCCGGCTAGGCCTGGTAGCTGGCGGCTTTAGCACGAGCCGGCTGGGCAGTGCGACCCTCTTTCCTTAGGCCACAGTTGGTTACTAATGATTCACCAGGGCCAGCGCTCAGGACGAGCAGTCTCGTCTTGCTTCTGTTTACAGCCACAGGCTTTACCAGCACTGGAAAATACACGGCAGCATTTTACTGTGTCTCTTGGAGGCACTGGAGTTTGAGATAAGAAGAAAGGCAGGCTGCTGAATTTGGGGTATATGTTATGTGATTTCTTGAGCTTTTGTGAGCGTCCAGTAGTTCCTGAGGCCCCGGTTCTGGTTTGCAGCTGTTACAGGACTTGTGAGTATTGGCTCCCACTTCGAGTTCAGGTCTGCGCTCCGCAGGTTGCTATGCGGGACAGCAGGGTCAGGTCCTGCTCTGCTTAGTCCAGACAACCTACTCTAGCCCCACATGAGCTGGCAGGTCAGGAAGAGAAGAAGGAAAAAATGCAGTTAACCTAAAGCTGGCGTTGGCAGTCCGGAAAGCTGGAGTCTGGTTGCTTTCTGCCAGCAGTGATGGGAAGACATCTGGCGAAGGGCTGCTGAGGCATCCAGCTGCTTACCCCAGCGAGGGCTCGGGGAGCAGGGGGAGAACAAAGGCAGCAGCAGCAAATATGCAAATATTTGTTCGCTGGCATCACTAGCACTTTCCTATCAAAGCTGATGAAGGTGAGGAGCTGAGTATCTTCAGTGTGTTTCTGAACAGGTAGGAAGAGTGAGGAAAAATGAAAAGTGCTAGAAAATGGCCATGAAAATGAACCCAGAAGTCCTAGGTCCTCCTACCTCTTTTCTGCAAAACAAATCTCAGGTATTAGCGTTTGCCTGTTTTTCCCACCAGCAGAGCAGCAGAGCAGCTTCACATGCAGGATTTGGGCCCAACAAGGGTGAAAAGGGCCGTGAGCTCATGGGAGAGCAGAGACTGGTGAGCACAGGGAGCGGCACAGAGCTCATTTCTCTGGAAATGTCTACTTACTTCCCCCCCTCGCCCCGCCAAAGGACGCTGTACATCAGTGGGAGCTATCACTGAGTCATTTCCCTGGGCATGAGCCATTTGGGACTCAGCAATCAGTTTTTAGTCAGGTCATCCTAAAGCAAAATTAGTCAAAAAAGGGCAGGGGGGAGCAAGCAAAAAGTTGACAAGGCAAAGCTAAAGCTAGAAGATGCTCCTTACGGTGGGCAAACTGCTGCTGCGATGCTGTGCCCTGGACGCCAGCAGCTCCTCCCCACCCCAGGTCCCGGCTCGGCCTCGGGAGGGCTGCGAGGGCAGGCAGGGAGCAGGATGGGGCCCTGGGGCCGGCCGCTGCCGGGGAGCTGCCGCTGCGCCCTGTGCACCGGGCTGCCACAGGTGCCTGCCGGAGGTGTTGTTTAATCAGCTGGGGTTTGCTCTGGAGAAAACATTTTCATTCCCTTGTTAAAGCAAAATAAGCAAGATGGCAAAAGTGTCGACCCAGCGTGCTTCCAGCACTGCCATAACAGCTCCCTCCACAGCAATACCCACAGCTGGAGGGTTTTAGGAACAGCCTGAAAGATTGTCCTTCAAGAGGCAAATCTCCTCACATTAAAGGACTATAGATAAAATACAGCCGTGTTTTTTTCAGGGAGAGCAGCAGCCGTATATGGTCAGTCAGAAGCTTCTTTCCATCAGCACTTCATTTCTTGGAGAAGGGAAGGGGGGGGGGGGGCTCAATGGTTTTTTTTCCCTCCCTAAAGTGAAATCTTGCCCTGGTTTTATGACTCAGGGCATTGCCTGCTCCACCGAGCCCAGCCCTCCCGCTCGCTGTTTTTCCTACGGTTTGAGTCATCATATTTCTAAATACTGTGCGTTGTGGCGAGCCCCCCGCCGCTTCGCGCTCTGGCGTCAGGGCGGCCGTGCGGCTCGCGCCCTCCGCCCAGGAATGTCCCCAGTGACTAACAGCCGGCCTCGCGCTGGCACCTGTGGTCGGTGCAGCTCCGCAAAGGCCAGGCTTTTCCGTAGAGCTCAGCACCAGGGGCTGCCCTTAGAAAGCCGGCGGCTGGGAGGAGCCGCTCTCGCTGCTCCCTGCTCGCAGGCTGGGGACAGACTTTGCGCCTCCCCGGCTTGCGGCGGCAGCGAGCAGCCAGGAGCTGCCCAGCTCGGGGAGCAGCGCCCAGCAGGGCTGCCCATGGCACAGATTTGCATGCAAAAAAAATAAATGGCTAGCTCCATTTTATTATTATTATTATTATTATTATTATTATTTCTTCCTAGGAGGCAGGAGCGGGGATATGACAAGGGAAGGAGGTGGGGTAGTGGACAAGGCAATGAAATAGCTGCCAGGAGCTGAGCGCATCCTGTGACCCTGGTTCAGGAGGTGGCAGCCTGAACCCCAAGCAGGTGCTTCCCTGGGGTCTGCACCCCAGGAAAAAAAAGCAGGCTTTGGGCAAGGTGCCCACGTGCATCTCCTGTCTCAGACCACCATTCATGGTCTTTAGCCTCCGAAGCTGCTGACCAAGGAAAAGCAAATCTCCAGGTCTGGGGAGAGCCGGGAAAAGTAATTTTTAGCCCATACAAGAGGGGGAAACCACTGGGAGCAGCAAATCCAACCTGGCACGAAAGGACAGCCCTCGAGTCCCAGCCGACACTGAGCTGGCAGCAGCCAGCGCACGGGGCTGCAGTGCGTGTTGCAGACGAGCTGGTGGCACGGGCTGCTCCAGGAGAGCATTGCCAGTCACATCCACATGACCGGCACGCAACGCCGACCTTCGCCTCCGCTGCTTCCCTCCCACTCACGGCCACAGCAGCCTGCTGAGGCCAGCGCAGAGCACAGCCTCCCTTTGCCCCTTTTCCCACCCGTGGGCGAGCTCAGCTCTACCTGTGTCACTGCCAACAAATGCTTGACTAACCTCTGCTTAAAAATCCCTTGTCTCGGAGATTGCCTGGGAGCGTTTTCTTTGCTTTTCTGTAGAATCATTCTTTGTTTATTGTGCACAGGACAAAGAGGACTTTGTCTCTGTTCCCCTTCCTTTTTTTATTAAGCTTTCTTCGGTCTTCCTTTCTAATAAAAAGCAACATCAGTTCTTTCAACGCCTTCCTCGCAGGTCATGTTTTCCAGCCCTCTGTGTTCCCATGAGCCATCAGAATTATGAAAGAGAACTGCCCCAAATCGCTGCGTAGGGCAGAAGGCCACAGAGCCTGACGTAAGGAGAAGGGTGGGAGAAATGGGACCGTGGATCACGGACACCCAAAATGCAGGCTGATTCACAAAGGAATGGCTTTCCAGCCTTCTTACATATTTTGTAGGGGCAACAGTGGTGGCTTACATGGTTGCTTTTTGTGGACATCTTGGAATTTTCATCAATTTTCTTAGGAAGACACCAGAGATGCAAAAGTGCCTTTACAATTTCTCTTGCTTCCTTTTTTTCACACTATGGCTTTTAATCTTGATGTCAACAAAGCAGAATTCAAGACTGAAATCACCGTATTTAGGCTGTTTTCATTTGAACTTCTCAGTTTCTTACCAAAAGAAAGGTTTCTAAGCACTAATGCCTCCTACATAGGGATTCTATATCCTTTATTTACATGTTGAAAATAACTCTTTGCAGTAATAAATGCTAGATCCTAATGCTACAGTCAGTGACGTGTTAGATGCAAATAGCATTGATAATGGAGAGAAAATATAGTTAAGCAGAATATAAAGATGCCTTCTGGCTAACTGCCTCTCACCACCCTCATCCTCATCGTGGAAAACTGGGTTGTTCCAAATGATCTTTCACCATCCTGCCTTCAAACTCGCACTATTTTTATAGCACAACTTACTTTCTTTGAAAGGATATAACACTACCTGAAACCCAGACTCCTCCCAGCTCTGTGATTGTTCTTAATCACTTTGTAAAAATGCCTGTATTGATAGTTCCCCAGTACCTCATAAAATGAGGCTGGATTATGAAACACATTCAAAATTAAAGGTGCCAGCTCACCACTGGCTTAAGGTACCTCATCTCTATCAGCCATGTTTTGGAAATGAAGCACGGTAGGATATCAGCAGCAACCAGTTTTTGCACTGGGTTAGGAAAAAAAAAAAGTAGCCTCAGGGTAAATCTTCACAGAGGTGAGGCTAAGTATTATGTAATCAGCAAGCACACCATATACCTGATAAGAAACAGCAGCTGAGCTATTTGCCACACCTGAGCTTCCTGCAAGAGAGCAAAGAGACAGCACCTGTTTGGAGAGGGGTGAGAGATCCACCTCGTGCTTCTGACGGCACAGCTCTTAGATGCTGTTGAAAAGTAGCCATCTAACAGCAAACCTCCCCCTGCTCATCTCAGAGAGCTTCAGCCCAAGGCTGCAGGGAACCCACATTGCAAAACCACAGCACCACACTCAACAGGATCCAGGTACAACTGGCCTTCTTCGACCAGATGGGCTCCAATGAATCACGTATCCACCAGGAAAGGATGTGCTAAGGAGCAGCTGTTCAGAGATTATCCGAGTTACCACTAGTTCTGCAGACCAAGAAGCCAAGGCTGCGCATGCCAGATTCTGTGGTTATTTACTCTGGCGCAAAGTTAAAATAACTGAGTTTATACTGGAGCATGAGCAAAACTTAACTCTTACTTAAAAATAAACATGCAAGCAAGGAATGTCCAAACATGTAAGAGTGTAAGAAAATATATTTATTAAATTCCATAGTAATACTATGGCAAAACTGTTAAATACATGCGTATTTTTTAGACACACAAAAGCGATACATCAGGAGTTACAACAGCCAAGCAAACTAGGTTTAAAAAGTATGCAAAGTTGGTATCTTAGTGTTAGTTTAGTTTTACATGTCACTTGCCATACTGGAATACTATTTCCCCAACATGACTCCACTCTTCCTTTTTCAAGCATGCATTTGTCTAATTGCTTAGCTAATAAATTTGCTTGCTGATACATTTTGTTGAATCAGTATTTTACTTGGTATGCTACTACCTCATTAAAGTGCCTTGTGATCATTTTGCTTAAATCGTGAAAGAAACGTCTTTTTCAACAACAGATTTGGAAGCTGGACAACTTCAGTACTGTTCAGCAACATAAGTATGATAAATGACTGATTAGATTTAGTGTGTTAGGATGACTATTTTGTCAGTTTGATTTATTTTTTATTCTCAGAACTAACTTCTATAGATGACCATTGCAAACTGGCAAACAATACTTTCACTAGTATTGAACAAAAGTCCATTAAAATTTTTGTAAAAACAGAACATAGAAACATCTCTAAACAAATCATTTACGCTGTAAAAAATATGGTATAAAAAGTGAAAGCTAAAAAAAAATTGAACCTGTTCACAGTATATATTTTACAAGTTACAGCATTTCAGTACAATGTAGTTTTTCCAGGTGACCTGTATGACTCCATCAGCTCCACTGCTTTGTGCACCACAATGGGATCAAAGATCAAATTAAAGTTATGTTTGGGAGGGGATTTCAGACAAGGGTCGGTTATCTTCTTTTTTTGCTATTCCCTGCTTTATAAGCTTTTCTGACACACTACGAAGCATGAAATGTTGTTCAACCTAAGTCACTCTTAAATCACATTAAGGATAACCCATCAAGGTGAACTTCTAAAATTCTTTTTTTATCGTCTTACTGCTTAAAAGCATGAGACCTTATCAGTTTCTATTTCACTTTGCCCCATTTGAGCTGTTTGTTTTTTCAGTTTTTCCTTAGCCCAAATTATCAAAGAAAGAACATTTCACTTCCTTTTACTTTCTGGGCAGGCTTCACTCTCTGGGTCCTACATTTTGCACCACGTAAGACCAACTGAGTTGCAGAGGCACTGAAACTCGGGCCAGTCAGCGTGTTGGTGTAAGTCTTGCCAGTATTTCCATTAGAGCCTGCTTTCATGCAACAATAATTAAGTGCAGATTTGGGACCTTCCAAAAACCTACCTAGAGCGACTGCTGGGTAACCCATGAACACAGTAAGGATGCCACCACACAGCTGAGGCATGGATGGGGGCCACCCCCAAGTGGCCTGGGCGGTCCACGAAGGACGACATCCACCCCGTTTCCCTCGGGTGAGCAGGGCTGCAGCCTGGCCCTGCCCGAGCTGGTGCGGAGGTGCTCGAAGCCGGCGCCAGCTCGCTTCCCGCAGCGGCTCTGCCTGGCTCGCTGCAGGAAGGGGAGCGAGATTAACCCCGTGCTCCCACGCAGCACCCAGCCGTCACACCAGCTCCCCTCTCCTGGCAAGCAGAGCCGGTCCTCTGCAATCTGGAAGTCCTCTGCAGACTTTTTTTTGTTGTAAAAGTGAAAGAAATTAACAGACATTTTTGTGGAGGAAAAGGATTGTTATGCACCCTCTGACAACGTGTAAAGTCACAGAAAACCCTGCCAATATCATCTGAGGTTTGTTTGCATAACATGCAAAAAGGAAACAAACACTGGCTATCTTAGAAACACTGGGGGAAATCCAGAGTTACATAAATGGGGGTGGAGGGAAATAAAATTGTTATGGAAGAAACTGTTTTCCAGCTTTTAGGAAGATATTTAAAAATTTATGACTGGCCTAAGCATGAGGAAATGAGTCTTTTAAATACTCCAACATTTCTGAATCTGTGTCTGGCATTCTGGGGTCTGGGATTGTGTTTCCATCTTTGCTATGGAGAAGTCAAAGAAAAAAGCCAACAAAAAACCATCAGAACTGCCAAAGGCATCTCTAACATTAATCACACAGGTCACCATTAAATGCACAACAGCATGAACCTCGATGTAACACGTTGGGAGGAGTGCAGACGACAGCCTTTTCCTCAAGATGAAACTGCACCTCAAGGCATACATACACTCAAGTACAGGGATCTGAAAAAAAATGCTCTGAGAACTGCAAGCCAACAACTTCTGCAATACACACCTAGGCACATATGGATGTAAGCACATATTTGCATAAGGAGTTAGGACCTTTCTTAGTGTTAAAAATATTAATGCCATTTGAACTGAGGACTCCATCAAAGTCTGTGGTGGAACAGAGGATGCTATTTACATGGGAAGCTCTTGACAAATTTATGGTACACAGAGCCTTGTTAGCAATCTGATTCATCAAATATTACTCACATTTTTTCTAAGTATTTCAAATTCTTTTACTATGTTTCCATCTACTTATAGGTACAAATATTCTATTTACAATGAAATAAACTCTAAAAATAGAGCACACAATTTGTCATTTCCTTTTAACAGTGATCTCCAAACACCTTATCCCTCCAATGCATCCAATTGTCTTCATTTTTGCTACTATTCTCAATAAGCAATTTTCACATTCAACTGAGTGTCATGGAGAAGGACAACATCACAGGGAACCCCACAGCCCTAAGCTCCAACTCCACCCAGTTGAACTTACAGATACATACACACAGGCTTGGAGGTGCCTCTTCAGAGCAGCCTAAAACTCTAGTCCAGCAGGAATTCCCTGCTTTCACGTTCCCAGCAAAGGAAAGCTCTGGTCCCCCACATAAAGCAAAGATGAAGAAACATGCTGCATTTGCCAATTGTGCCTTGATGGACAACACAGCTACTGGTTCCCTTTGGACATGGTTCACCTATGAAAGTAGCAGCTACAAATAATAAAGACAGCTACCACAGGAAATGTCAGTCATTAGGTCCTAAGTCTGCATATGCAGCCATCACATAGCAGGGGAGATAATTAACTGCCTGCCTGCAACATTAGCTTACTCTTTTTGACGATATATTAGCTAGTAGTTCTGTGAGGTATATCATATTCATATCTACAACCCCAGTATTTAACACACAACCCAAGATCCCAGATCCCCCCACCTGTCAGTCAGTACAACAAAAATAATGAACACACCAAACAGGAGAGTGCCCGCTGTTACATCAAATGTGACCCATGTTCTGTGCATAAAGTGAACAGTATAAAAACCCATTACAAAAACCAAACCCAGTCATCACATATGACAGTCATGGCTCAAAAAAAAAAAGCAGCAGCATCGATGATTTGCTTCAGAAAGTAATTGCTTGACCCTGACATCCTACTTCTCTGAACACTGATCAAACACTGAGTTAACAGTAATGGTGGTTTTGGACACAATCCATTCTGTCTGTATCCCTTCTAGAAGTTGTTTTTTTATTTTTTGTTTTTAAATCAGAACTTCCCACTCTTTAGAAAAAAACAAAAAGACAAAAGAACTAAAACAACAAAAAATATTTAATACAGAACTAAGCGCTTTCAAAAAAGTGATGGTTAGGAAATGTAGTACTTCTAGTTATTAAGATATTTTTCAGAAACGAGGGGGAGGAATTCTGCCTCTATCTGACTTGATGGAAGAGGCTCACCAGGAACTCTGAAGGCGTCAGTTCAAGGAGTCTGATCCCCTTTGAAGCCCAAAGCTTTAGTCTTATAATTGTTATCTATACATTTGGAAGCTAAACAGCACCATGCTTTGAAAGTAAATTTGGTATGGAAGAGAAGTTGCTTCTCAGTGCCACTATCCAGCTCATATTTGGACTCACTGCTGAAGATTTAAGATAGGCATTTGAATGAGTCCTCACCTGGAGCACTGAACAGGCTCCAAGGAAACCACAGAGCTGAAGTGACTGAACTTTCAGCTGCTCAGATGAAAACTGCCTGCTGGTTCACAACCACTGAGTGCTGCACATGCTGCACGAGCCGGTGCCTCTCCTCTATTTGCCCCGCTCTAGTGTTACCGATAAAACATTATGGGTGTGGTAAGCCATTACTATTAAAAGGACTCTTGTGTTCTACATCCTTGAAATAATTCAATTAAAATAGATAATCGAAGGAAAAAAAGTGATGGATAATTAGATGGGAGCGCTTTGATAACACTGTGACAGACCCTATATTTGGGGAACTTTTCTCCAGCTTATCACTAAGAAATCTACCAATTTAAAATGCTGTTGCCTTTGCTGAAAAGGAAAGGCAGCACAGAGGAAAAATACAAGCAACGTGTGCTCAGGTTAAGTGATCCTCTGCGGAAACATTGCATGGGTGTCAGGCTACTCTTTGCGCACTCTGTACATGCTCTGCAGTTGCCCTGGCTTCCAGTCTGATGAGCTAAAAAAACCTGCTAGTACGCTCAAACTTCAGTTTGATTTTGCTTCTTGCTATACACAGCCATAAGAAAGCATAGTTATTCCTCAAGATCAGCTGTTCCAACACAAAGGGGTTTTTTGTCATTTGGATCATCATACAACAGTGATTGCTTCTCTGTACTGAAAAACTGCTCCATAAGAAAAAGAAAACCGTACACACAAACAACTCCCCCCACCCCACACACAACCCATGCAGTGTCTCCTTGACATCATCTGCTTTTAATTAAAAGCATATGGCAGCACAGCCTAAAATTCACCTTAGGTACTAAACACATTAAGGCAGCTTTGCAGTACTGAAAAGAAATCTGCTCTCGGTGAGGTGTTGTGAGCTTTGGAAGCGAAGGAACAGGTCTTTCCTATTTGGATTTAGCCACCTCCCAGCCACCAAGCGCACAGGAGCAGAACTACCTCCTTTTATGTATTAATCTAGTGTTCTGAATAACAGGCAGTAATAATTAGGCATGAAACCTTCTCCTGCAGTGATGTCTTGTAACTGATGGATGCCAGCTCTTCTCACTGTCTGTCTGCCTTTTCACTTGCATCTCTCTTAATTCCAAAATTCATCCTTGAATACTGAATCTTATCCGCACTTTCTGTTTTTTCAGACAGACCTTGTATTCTGTCAGGTCTGTAGACAGATCTATTTTTACTGCTTTCACACTTCCAGAAGGTGCACACGGGCAGTTACTACTGATGAGGATTTGGATGCTATTTACTTATTTGACTTTTCATCAGTTTTGAAATCTCCCTATTCTTTCTTTCTGTGGAGATGGCACAGACATTCCAATATCTGAAATTTCACCATCTACTGCTGTGATTGAGTTTAGCTCAATGCTTGGTTTTATTTTGACAGCCAGATCATGTGGTTTTGTGGACCAAATGTCTACCAAGCTAGCCATCTTCCTGGTCTGTTCTCACTTCTTTAGAACTAATAGCTTAGCAAATTCAG
Organism: Dromaius novaehollandiae; assembly: GCF_036370855.1. Lineage (NCBI taxonomy): Eukaryota > Metazoa > Chordata > Aves > Casuariiformes > Dromaiidae > Dromaius > Dromaius novaehollandiae. The sequence continues at coordinate 69,828,697 of NC_088132.1, read as the reverse complement.
CCTCCCTATCTGTCTCAGGATCTTATCCATTCCTTCACCTTATAATTCAAAAAGCCACAAACTAGTTACAGAAATCAAAATCTAAAAAAAAAGATTCACTGAGGACTTTATAGAGACCCTCTCTGATCAAGTGCCTTAACGTACAACCTCTCACAACTGTGTTTTACAGTAAGGAACAGGTAAATTAGAAAGCACTTTCTGGTGCAAGCTAGTGAAACTTATATGTGTGCGCCAGAGTCTGAAGTTTACACAGTGAAATGTTACAATCAATCAGAGCTGCCTGGAGGTGCGCATGTGAAAACAAAAGTTTTCAAAGACGATTGTTCTGAACATTTCTTTAAGCACACAGATTTACATCATCTAAGCTATCTTTGCATTACATGTCTGGTAAAGGAGAGGTAGAATTAGCAACACCAAAACCTCATTGGGTTTCTCCCTGCCAGCAGAAAAATCCCACCTAGCACTCCCAGGGGGGATTTGTTGAGAGGGCCCCGCTGGGTAGATACTGTGGAGAACAGCCAGGCAGCAGGTGGCAAAGCTAATACAGTAAAGATAATCCAAGGAGCAATTTGTTCTCAAGGAGCTAATATTACTATCCCTAATTTCTGGTGCTAAACTGTTTCGTCAGCTAACGTTAGTAAATGTAGATTTCCCCATGGCTGACATTGGTGTGTAGTACAACCAAAGACTGATGAACACTGTGGGAGAATGGAATATTGTACCACTTGGAGACAAGAGATCTGGAGCTGAAGCTATAAAAATACAAAATGCATTAGTGCAATACATTAGGAAATATTTACTCCTTAACCAAAGGATAGAAAAAATATAGAGCATTTTAAGGATTAAAAAAAAGTTTTCAACTTGACGCAGTTCTCACTGAGGTTTAAATCAGTGTTACACTTTTTTTCCAAGCTTGTACCCCTGAGTCAAACATTGAATAAACATTGTACAGTAGGTACAGAAACTAGTGTCTAGTTAAAAAGCAACACATATGAATGGCCATTGCTTAAGAAGTGTTAAACAGTGATGATACTCTTCCATACGGGAGAAAAAAATAGCACTTTGATCTGTTTTTAGTTTATGAGTAGGTGAAAGATCTCAAGAGTTTCCAACCATGCTGTTTCTATGCGTTAGGCTGAGGTCTGTGATAAATTAAACCTTCCATTCATAAACCTGTTTGGGCTACATCTTTTGAGTATGCACAGTTGAGAACAACTACAACAAAGCAAAGCAATCTTTCTAAGTTATAAGTTGTATGAGACCATATTAATCTTGGAACACTATGTGAAGGTAGGCAGAGTTCTTTGACTATGATTATCAGGAGATCTAAACTCAATACCCCTTACATCCAATATATTTTACTAGAATAATAACTAACTGGCTATAACTTTGGCCTTTTAGCCTCTATTAAAATGGAACATTAACACTTTCACTAACTTAAACATGGTAACATTCAGCTCACTTGAACCTCTGCTGACAGTCTCCAAGAGTTATTCATGCCTTTTGCACTTATCTTCCTCCTTTCTTTACAACATCAGGAATAAGAGCTTATTTAGAAGGCAGCTTCAGGTGCAATGAGAACTCACTGTTAATCGTTTGGTTTGTTCTGAAAAAAGTGTGTAAAGGACCACCCTGTGTTAGTGGGTTTGGGAGAGTCTTCATCATCCTTTGGGGGGATCAAAAACTGTCGGGAATTAATGGAGCACGGGCTACCAAAAGATGCATTTTCATTGTTGCTTTCAACTGATCCGGGTGAGTCTGGAGTGTCCATGTTCCAGGCATTTGTGTTTGCTTGAGGCCTGTAACCTGCAGTTTTATCTGATTCTTCCTCTGTAGCTAAGCGAGACTCTATTTTCAGAGCACTGATAGGCAGCTGCATTTGTGGCTTGTAGCCTGCTGTAGTCACTAAGTCTATTTCTGACTCCTCCTCTGCTTTAATTTGAGGCTGATACATTGATTGGATGTCAATGTAAACCACCTGAGATGACCCCACAGGTTCATCCATAGGGGCATTTGAGATCTCCTCTTCAATGATAGGGGGGCAGTAGGACACAACCACGTGATTCTCATTTTCTGAGTCGCAGCCATCCTCGGGCACAGTGGTGTCTGCAGCTGGGGACATCATCTCTGTGTCTTCTATCTTGGGAGCTGCAGACTGTGTTTCCACCACTTCAACACTATTGGGGGTGCAAGGGTTCATTTCCAGTGTTTTAAGTGTCTTATTCCCCTGAAGTGAGAAAAAGGAGAAAGGAGAGAGACTAAGCAAAAAGACCAGGAAATCCTGAAAGCAACAGCTTGCCTGAATTAAAATAGTATGCTGGCTTGCAGCTTGCCTTCATTCCACTGCCACTGGTACAACACGAAAAAGTGATTTAATTCTCGTTTTCAACCTCATGAATATTCACACATTCCTGTTAACATAAAAGTATTCCAGCTAACTTAAAGAGACTCCAGGTTTTGTAGTAAGTGTTTCAGAACTGCTTCATCGAATCTTCACTTTGTATAAGCCATTCCAGAAAGTTATTTAAATGTTACACTTAGTTCCAGCTATTAAGTGCGTCAGAAGGTTGGGGACATGGCACACACACTTCTCCCCACTTTCCACTGCTCCTAACACTGTGAGGAAGATGATGACTATATGGGAGTAAGCTGGACTTATCCCGTCTACTGAGATGTGCTATTACCATGGGAGGACAGAAGTGCAGCAGTGCTTTCCTTGTTCAAACTTTTCAAGTAACTACGTTAACGACATGATAGCTCCAGATACGGCCTGACAAAAGTAACTCAGTAACTTGCCCTGTCCCCCCCTGCCACGGAGTTAACTTACAACTGCAGCAGAAGACTCAAAGTTTGCAAAAGACTCTTACAATGCCTTTTAGAAGTTTAAAATACCAAGTTTAAAAAGAGGCTTACTTCGCAGATGTTCTTCTGAAACTGCAGTGCCTTGCTGTTCTCAGGATTTGGGATCTCAGGATAAAATGTTTCTTTAATCCTTTAAAGAAGAAAGAAAGAACTTTTAAAAGTTACCAGGCCTCGAAACAGATTGACAATACAATAAAGGAATCAGGACATTTCCCTTTAATTCAGAATACTCAAGACATCTGGCACAAAGCTTTAGTGTGTTACATTTTCACATTTCACTGAGTATTTAATGGAAAGAAAGCAAACATTTTCTTTTTATTTTTAACTTGGGAACTTAAAATGCCATATTTACGAGAAGTTGAAGATCAAATGTCCACCTGAGTCTTTGTGGACGGGTCACAAATTATAATACGTCACCAGCTTATTTACATTTAGGGACTATTTATAAACGGTGCTCACTGGGAGACAGGCTGCCGCAACCCTTTTTGCATTCCTAACTAAGTGCAAGTTCTTTCCAACTTCTCTCCAACTCAATTCCTTTCTCACCTTCTACAATGTGTTTTTGCCACCTGCTCTTAAAAAACAGGCCTGTAAACCCCACTGACGTCTTTGGGTAGTCGGAGAAAACAAAGAGTAACTTAAATAATAGAACACTCTAGCTCTGAAGCAAACACATCCAGGAGAAGATTGGAAGTGAATGCAGGCATTTACCATTCCCTCTTTCTGTAGCAAAAGATGCTGGCCGCTACTCCAAGCAGAACAACCACTGCCACTGGGATGAGGATTGCAATGATTAATCCCACAGCTGGAGAGGGGAAAAGAAAAAACAGTAAAGACATATCTCAAATTACCAGCAAGCTTTATGGCTTTTGTATCACTCCCACAGACCAGAGACCAGAAACTCATCTAACAGTGGTCTACAGTGACCTATACCATATACTTCCCCTTTGCAGGAAGGGGAAAAGTCCATCTGTAAAAGAGCTGATTCAGGGATAACTGCAGAAATCGACAGATATTTCTCTCCGATTGCTTAATTGAGAAGAGCTCCATATGCAACACAAGAATGATTGCCACGTAAGTTCTGTTCTCAGTAAGCGCTAGAATTACACTTCCAGGTTACTTGAGCTGGCAAAATCTCTGGTAACGGCTCTTACAGGGCAACAACTCATTGCACAAACTGCACTGCCTTTTATCTGGTTTACAATGCTTCTAATCCCCAGAGTTTACTCTGATACGTTCCCACTGTCTGGCTCCACTGATGTTAAGTGCCTCAGGTTTGATTTTTTTAAATATATTCGTTGCACCCCGATGCTTATTCTTCCCTCTACATGAAATACTTTTTAAAAATTTCTCATCCCCCAAAGCTGATCTCTTTCTGTAACTGTCTTTCTGGGTTTGCTTCTGTCACGGGATTGATAAAGCTGAAATCAAAGCAGAGAGGCATCTGTTTATAATTCTGAAACTGGTAAATATTTCCATAATGCCTTTCTTCCCACCATTTATTAGCAGATATTCATCATGGGAAAATTGACAAAAATAACTAGCTGCTTCAAAAAGGCTAAGACTCCACCATGTCTAGGAGTAGTTTGAGAGTTATTTTTCTTGCATTCATTACCATGAACTATACAGTAGCTATAACAGGAATGTTTTTTCACAGCAATTTTTATATTTAAAAATAAACAGCTAAATAAATTAAAATAAAAAGTAGGCTATAGGCCCAAACTACTTGAAGGGACCAGACAAAATAATCTCATCTTTATATATATTGTACAGCCCCTGTGCTAAAGAATATTAATAAACAGGGATATTCAACTTACAATCCTCCTTTGTCACCACGTAGAGGCTATTTGGAGGGCTCATCCCACCAGCAGTGTAGGCTTGTAGATCCAGCTGGTAGCTTGTTTTGCCTTGAAGATCAAGTATTCTCAAAGACTTCTTTGTTAAGTCAGTGATATTCTTAACTTTAAGTTCTGGATTCCCTGTTTGTTTGTAAGAAGTAAGAAGAGAATACATTGTAAGAAGGGATTCTCAGAAACAGCCTCGGCATAAGCAAGAATTTCTTAAAATCAGCATATTAAGCCTGCAAAACAGTCTTTGGAAAGGAAAGAAACAGAGAATCCCAGGAATGCTGCTTAGCCGCGCAGCAGCAAACAATATAGTGTGCATGTTGCTGCCGCAGACTGTTTTTTACACTCAGGTTTCTCCTATTACGTTAATGAGCTGGGCTTCAGTTCTCTACAGACGTGTCCTTACGGGATGGGTACTGGAGGAATATACTCCATGAAATACAGACACGTAACTTCGTACCCATCATCTAGCCGGTGAGTCTGAACACAGGGCAGTGTGTCACACTGTCACTTAGTCACTGCACAGCTTTATGGCCTTGGCGAGTCAGCGCTTTCTCCGACTTTTGCCTTATATTAAAGAATAACTGTGCTACCAACACAAAGAGCTGATCTTCCAAATGCCTTTGTCACAAATCAGGGGCCAATTCTGTCACTGAGTAATGCAACCGAACTATAATTAAAACATCCTTTTTTTTTCTTTTTTTTTTCTTTTTTTTTCTTTTTTTTTCCCCCCAAAGTGAAATTAAACTACTGGGGAATAAAAAAAGACTTGAACAGGGAAGTGGCAATCTACAGATTTCACTTACCTGATTCTGAAAGCCTAGGCTTTAAAGCATCTTTTTCACCTTTTGCAAAGGAAAGCCGATATCCCTCTAGAAACCCCTGACAATCCTCAATAGGAATGTCTTCCCATTTTACCAATATTGAATCTGAAGATGTTTCTTCTACGGTAAAGTTTGGTGCACGTTTTGGAGCTGTAGGGAGAATTATAAAGGAGAAAGTAAGAAACCACACTATCATTACATGCTGAATCCATATGAGTCTTGCATCAATTTTATTTTGGAGCTAGTATGTTCGGCTTTTTCCTGAATACTCTTCTCTCACTCTAGAGGACATGTAAAAAAACTGAGAAGGTGATCCTACAAAGTGATCAGTATGTCTGTCTCCTTATCAGTAATTACTGCAGTACTATCTACCACTAGAAGCTGAATGAAAAACATTTCCTTAAACAGCCTTTTTGCAGACACATGTGTGATATACCCGCGTTCCTGCAACAAACCCAGAAAGTTTGCATAAACATTCAGAGCATGCAAACTGAAGTGTTTATTTTTTTAAGGCCTTAACTCTGTGACTACACTACTTGTATTCAAATTAAACAAAGTTCTCATTCCTATCAAGGAAATCTAGCTCAGCTTAAAAGAATTAGTCTTTGCTGGCATTGCAAATCCTCATTCCTATCTCTGGACCCCACTGAAAGTATCACAGCAGACATTGTGTACGGTCACATAACAGGACATCGACTGATGTTGGTCACCAATCTGTGACTATCTACCAAACCTGACTCATGTTTAAGAATGCATCTATTTTGTCTTGATGGCTATCCGTCCAAGGCAAATATGAAGTTTTAGAATAAATCTCTGCTCTCCAGCAAAGTGAATACATTTCCCAATTCCTAATAAGCTTCTTTTCAGTATTCAATGGATCCCCACCCCCAATTCTTTATTCTTTTATCTTTAAACCTTCTAATTCTTTTAAGAACCCATATGAGAAACCTTCCAAGAGACTGTTCAAGATTTTTAAAGAGATGCAAATGGCTAAAAGTTAAGTTTTTGGTAAAATTGCCCTAATCTCATTGTCAGTCCTAACAATCAAATACACAAGGATATTTCCACGGGCTCAGATTATGCGATCAGCTTAGTTTTCCAAGCAAATTATTCCAGCAAAAACGCATTAAATTTGCAAGTGAAATGGTCTAAGAAGTGCATTTAATCAGCAACATTGTGGACATATCTTAGATTTGCTGAGCAGTACCACACGTGCTCAGAAGTCTACTTTGACTTGACAGATCAAGACAAGTTCCTTCCTTTCCTGGGGAAGTGATCCCATCCCTGCAGTTCAAATTATGCCTGTGCCTCCAACTCTGCAACATCGTTATTTTCAGAGCGAGCTTCTGCGACACCCTACACCACCAAGCAAGCTGGGGGACACAGGGATAGCGTGTGCCGAGAACTGAAAGGGGCTGCTTTCATATAACCACCCGGTGCACGGTTTGAACTGCAAACGTGCTACTATCGACATCTGAGATTACGCACAAACCAGGCTGGCGGTTCAGCAGGGGCGGTGACGGGGATGCAAAGCATGTGCGTCTCTGTGTTTGTGTACATGTGCGTGGGGGGGAGAGAAAGCAAGCACGCCCCACACGTTTATAACTTCCAAACTGAACAGCCACATCTGTTCTTAAGAAAAAGCAGGGCAATCCATAAAAGCATTTTCAAGTCAATAGCACAGCACTTTGTATTTGAAGCAAGAGCACTGAAAAAAAAGAAAAGGTGTGGTACAGAAATTTAAAGCTTACTGGATCTAAGAAGAGAACTATATTGCAGATGTATATGAAGAAATTGCAGAAGTCAATGGTGCTATAAGGGGATTCTGTTCTTACTCTTCTTCTGCTAACATTGAACTAAAAATAGGCACAGTTTAAATTCACTTTGTAATGATTCTGAATGATAAAGTACACTTACGCAGCTCTTTCATATACCCAGTTATGTTCTTCAGTAACTGATATCCACTGGATTTGCAGCCATATAGTGAAAAGTTGTATCGCACGCCAGGTCTAAACAGTGCTGCAAGAGAAAATCACTGTTAAGAAGATTTGCTTAGGATTTTAGCTTTCAGATGATGCACACACATAAGTACACATTAAAAAAATCAGAAAGTCTTAGACCACAGTGGTAGGTATCAATATCATCCCTATTTATAATTCCTATAAAAGCTATGCCATGAGACACAGTTTAGAGGCAGTAAAAAACCAAAAATCTAGCTCTCAGAGCAATTTCAGTCCTAAACAAATAGAAGAGAAAACAGTCTACTGGAATTGCATTAAATTGCTCTTTTCCACAAGGAAACACAAACTGTGAAGTTACAGAAACAATCCCTTTTGTTGCCTCCCACGGCACCTACATAGATCCTGCTTACTCAGAAGTACAAATGCATCTTTAAAATACACAGGCTTACTACAGACACAGCGCAAACGTAATTCAGAGAACTCTCAAAAGTGATACTGGAGCACTTCAACAACGAAATCCAGGTCTGAATTCCAACCATATAAAATGGATATTCATCAAACCTCCCTTTTCTGTGTCTTTGATGGAGGCCTAGGTGTTTGGTATTGGAGCTGACAAATAATTTACCACTTTCTGCGATTTCCTCAAGTCAAAGGTGTACAATATTTTCAAATCGGTCCCCTGCCCTTTTTTTTCCCCCTAAACAGGATGCCACTGTGACCCACTAGAGCAGTCAAGTGTGTTTTCGCAAGAGCTCAGCTCCAGCCTGAAAGATCTTCTTTGCAGGATTAAGCACAGAGTTGAATTCACTAGTTTAAGCCCAGCCCTAGCAGTCTGGTAGCTGCCACAATCTGCTGCAAGAAACATCCCAGCAAAGAGCTCAGAAGTAGACCAGTGCATCCTAGGACAAACACAGTATTGTCTGCTTAAAAAAAGCAAGCTACAGCCAATGCAAACAAAACCAGCATGGACAAGGTGTTGTAATTATATTAAGAACCACATATTGCCTCCTGTCAAAATCCCCCCCCCCCCGCCCCCGCCATGTACCCAGCTCCAAGTTGTTTTCTCTGATGGAGACTTCACATACTAAACTCTTCTAAAAAGCAAATAAATACCCTTTTTAGGGAACGGAGAAAAATCCTACATCTTTCTTGAGTCCTCTCTTTCCTCTTCTGTTCCTACTAGTCCCACCACAGCTGAGTTTCATTTCCCTGATCTGCCCACCAGCATCTAGAGACCTGGAATGTGCCCTGTTCCAGGAAATTTCAATTGCTGACAGCAAGCCAACACATGGAGGTCACACTTAAAAATATCTGCCTCATGTAAAAACAACAGATAAGTCTCCCCTCCATCCCAAGCAGCACAGTTTATGTTTAGCATCTGAATAAAATTCAAAACTCTAGATTAACCATTATGCATTAGGAAGTTTTAGGAAGTTTAGGGCTGAATGAGGAAGTTTTAGGTGTAGTTGGTAATTTCAAAATAGTTAATGAAATAGGATGATAACAGTTAAATCAAGACTGAATATTTGGATTTGGCAGAGCAGCATAAGAAATCAAAATAAACACAACACCAAGAAGAGGTTCATTTATACACACAACCGCACAGGAACACAATAACCTTTGATCTGTAGTGTTGGTAATGTTCTCATTCCACTTGCTGTTCAACCTCTGAATCAGAAAGACTCACAAAACCTCTCATTTCTGACTTACCAGATTTTATCACTGCCTCTGTTGTATTTGAAGGAAATTTCTGCCAGTCCACACTACAGGGCTCAGACCCGGATGAATGACACCATTTTACGATGTAGCCGCAGGTCACGTTGGGGTAAGAATTCCAGGAAATATAAATTCCGGTCCCCAGCGCAACGGCCCGCTCCGTTCTGACATCGTCTACAACAAAGACGACACAAAAACCTGTCAGAGAGCAGACACTTATCTGCGCTATGAGAAAGCCTTCCAGCCACAGCGCACAGGCTTTGCGAGCTGCAGTCATTTCTAAGAGCGAGGAGCGCGCTCCCGGGGCTGTGAAATTCGAGGCAGTGCATTCGGCTGTGCTTTCCGAAGCGCTGGAAATCAGACGTAGCCTGCAGCAAATCCCACAGCCAGGCTGGAGTAGGATGACGAGAAGTGCCGCAGCTCAGGACTGCCTAAGAAAGCACATTTTCAAGGTAAGCATTTATAGCAGATGTCAGGTTCAAATCTGACTTGACACCAGTTTGGCAGGAGCCTCCAGCTACAAATTCCTCCTGTCATTCCACCTAAGAGTTTGCTTTGTATTTCTTTCAAAGTGTCTCTCGCCCTACCACAGACAACAATTTTTCACGGAGAATCAACAGCAAAAGACAAGTCCCCAGCGAACTCTGTGGAGACTCCAGAACACCAAGGGTAAAAAATAAAAAAAAAATAAAAAAAACCCTCTGCTTTGCCTTCAGTTCATTTTTTAATTTCTGGTTATTAAAGATTTAGCTGCCCTTGAACTCATGAGATTGGGGAATGACATCTCATTCCAGCAGTTTCCCTCTACGGCTGTCCGTCAGGAGGGGTCCTGCAGAGCTCATGGATGTCTTCCAAAGGCCACTACAGCAGCTGTGAGCCCCAGGACAGATCTCCAAAAACAGTCTCAGGGTTTCAGTTTTTCTTTTTTCAATGTTCTCATTTATGCTCCCCTATTGAGTCAATTATTTCATGTCATTAAAGCCCTAAACCACGGGAGGCTGAAGGGAAAGGGCAGTTTTTAAGAAGCAGTGCTGTGAAAACTTTACTCTCACAGACATGCTGTGAAAGTTGAAGGACTGCATAATTCTAAACATTTTTTATATATACACTGAAGTTTTTAATCCTTTTCTAGTTTGCTCGTGGCAAGAAAGACACATATGGTTAAACAAAGACAAGCCAAACTCCAGAAGTACTTCAATACTTTCCCCCCCTAAAACTATTACGCATCCAGTGAAACCACATTTCTATGATGCTGGAAGAGATCATACTTCTAATTAAGCTGCTTTAGTTTTCCTATTTACAGGAAAGACTTCCTATGGACAGTGAGCACATACTCTCTAAAAATGCTTAAGTACACCACGCTAAATATTATCTCCTGAGCCAGAAGACAGGAGCTTCACCCAGGACAGTAATGAGCAGTATTCTGCCCTTTTTGATGTATTTCTACTACTTTAGATTGCAGCTATAAATAACTATCAGCACTCCGGTATTACATACTGCAGCAGTGGAGCCTGTGACAGCCAGATTATATGCCCCTGACTCTCTGCAGAGCACTTTTCAGAGACAGTGACAGATGAATTAAGGCAGAGTATCCTCTGTTTGTGTTTTCAGTTTTCACAAAACCTCATTAGCAGATCGTGAGCTTCAGAGCCATTGCTCTTACGGACATCAGAAGTACTCACAGACCGTACACAGGAAGCAGCCAGAAAAGACTGTTTGGGTAGAAATGTCATGCAGTTCAGTGAATGAGTCACGTTTCATGACTGCAGTCAGTGACTCAGATAATTCCTATACCAACTTGGGAGCAAATCTTCTACGAGTTCAAGTTGGGTAATACCAAAGGGAACCTCAGACTTCCAAGAGCTCTTTCCAAGTGAAAGCTGTAAATAACTTGCAAAGCTCCAGCGGCCATCATCTGTCCCACACCACAAACCCGTATTAGAGAGACCTCCACCACTTCCAGAATCTAGTTCCCTTTTCACTCGATCTGTAAAAGCATTTTCATGAAAATCATCATCTGTCTCAGCTACATCACTTCACAGAAGCCCACAGCAAGAGTGACAGTGTTTTAACTGGAAAGCTGAAGTCCACTTTCTTTTCAAACCCCAGCTTCTAGCACAAGGAGGCAAATGCTTTTCCAATAGCCCAAATAATATTTACGTAATATAAATACTATAGAGAGCTCAGAATCACTGAACTGACAATTCCCCACTTAAAAAGGCACACAACATGCCCTCGCAACCTTATTCTGATTCTCTTCAGCATATACCACATTTCAGCATCTCAACAAGAACGCACAGAAACAAATCGAGCTCCCTAAATGTCAAGAGATCAATCAGTGTCAATGACATAGTTTCATCCTTGTTATTCCCAGGAAGTCTCCAGAAAAGTGCAACATAGCTGCAGACACTGCACACTATCAGCCATGGAGAGCACAATTACTTGGTGAGACACTGCACCAAAAGCAAAGCAGCGCAGGTAGATTTGGGTGGGATAAACCCTCCAAGCCAAAGCAAACAAAGCATGCATCATCTTATTTTTCAATAAACAAGTTTGCCCAGATATTCCCCAAGCTGGGACAGGGCTTAGACCTCTGCTGTGAGCACTCACCGCTTGGCAGTTCCACGCTCGTTATCTTCGAAGGAGGAGACGAGCCTGCGTGATTTTTGGCTACAACACTAATTACACAATCGTTTTTTCCAAGCTTTATCTCAGTACTGTTTGAGGGTTCAGTGACTTCTTTATACTCCAGCGGTGTATCTAGCAGGTAGCATGACACTTCATGAGACACTATTTTTCCATTGGCTTCAGAAAGGGACAATGGCTATAAAGCAGTCAAAGAGTGCATTAAAAACAAAATGGAAAAAACAGAGGAAGACAGGATTATATGAATCTAACACATAGGACTACTAGGCAAAAAAGACAGCTACTCGAGTGTGATTTTGGGAATTAATATCTAAGTTCCTAAGGTTTTATTTTTTACCTAGGACACATTAAAAATTTAATTCTTCATGTGAAATTCTTCTCAAATCAAAGTTTTCAAATAATACTTCTTTTTAAATATAAAAATTCCATAATATTCCCATTTTGGGAAAAATATTTGTCTTAAGGAATGATTCTAAAAAGAGTTAAGAAAAGTAATCTTATTTACTGACTATGCACTTCACACATTTATAAGCGTGTAAGAATATTATTTTCATAGAGTTAGATTACATAATGTTTTAAAACTTTAAGTTTCCTGTCTACCTTCCAAAAGATTTTTAGACTTCTTCCAGAAGGACTTCTCTCTCTCCAGACATCTGGTCCTCTTGCAGGAGCTAAGAAAAAAAGAGATTTTTTTTTTTTCCTGAGCTGCATAAGAGACAATTTAATATCTGTCAATCAAAAAGTTAGCTTCCCTTCCTGTAACTTTTAAAATATATGGCTTCACAAGTTTAACATTTTATCATCAAAGAACTGAATAGACTTACGGGCTTCCAGCGTTGTGTGTTCCTCTACCCTGCTCCAATCACTCCATCTCCAGAAGTGCTCAGCAGCTGAACAGCGCACCCTGAACTGGTATTTGGTATAGGGGTGCAGTGCACTCAGCTGAGCTGTGTAAGTCGAGAATTTTCCACCAGGCATGGAGACGTTGTGCTGTTAAAAATTTATAAAATTTGACGTGATTTTTTTTTCTCCTAGACTATGCTGAAAGTCAACACCTAAAAAGGTGACATTTTTCCTAAAATATGTGCATGGAAACACACTGAAGACGGTCCGTCTGAGCAAGATACTTACCATAGTCTTCTTAGTAGTCCTGTTTCTCTCGAAGGACAGTATGTAAGTCTTACCCAAGTGATCTCTATTCACGTCTGCTTTACGGCAGTAGTCACTCTTGTTATTCTTAAAATGGTGCAAGTCTAGGGAGTATTTCAGTTTCATGACTACTAAAGAAACTCTAAGCCTTGGGAATATTTTTTATTGTATCTAATTATAACACACGTGCATCACAGCTGCCAAGAACTGGACTCCAAGCAACTTTAAGCTGCAACTAATTGCACATTTCTGAAGCCAAATAACAACTTGAAAAATACCAAAGAGCCAAAAGTCTCTCACATGGATGGAAAAGCTTCGGAAAACATCCCCCAAATGCCATCTAAAAACCCATAACTACCTCACAGCAACTTCTTTATCACAGAGAACTCTAGGAGGGGTTTTTTTTTTTTTTTTAAAGCAACCAGGGACAATATAATGCTGCAAAAGCTTTTATAAAGTTATGTGCTATGTTTCAAAAGCATCTGTAAGGATGGAGGGCTCTTATATAGCTGCAGTGAAGCAAATCGCTGTGGCAGTGTGAGACCTCACCATCTCCCACCGCCCCAGACTACTGAACCAGTAGCAGAGTTCACAAGCACGTATGTGCCTCAAACTTCATCCTGTGCGACTCAGGCTAGGCAGAGCCATGCAATCCCACCTTTGCTGGCAATTTAAGTTAACTGAGCTGGGGGCCGATGACTCGTCGGTGTTCGCTCTCGCTACTGATTGCTCCAGGAGCAGTAACTGCTGGGAGCAGACAAATGCAAACTGTGGATGATAACATCTCAAACTACCACACCAAAATCCAACACAGCTCATCTGTCAGAGCTGTTCTTTACATCTAAAAGCCAATTCCTTCTCCTGTTAATTCCCGAGATAGCTATGATTTTCTTTGCAGTAACTAATATCTGAGTACTAACTTAACATATTTGATTACAGAGAAAATGTAAGACCTAACACACTCTGTAAGTGCTCTGATAGCATTTTAAAAACCACTCTGTATAGAGCATGCATTAACTACCGCCCTATTATTTTAGGGACAATATATCTAATGATCACCTTCAGTCTCAGCTGCATCACTTCTGTGGCTGGACTGATGTTATTCCAGGCTTTTCCTGGTAGGCAGCTAACAGTAAGTGAGTAACAGAACACTTGTTAAGATCAAACCGAGAAACAAGCGTTCTAAAAAGCAACCCCTAAGGTCAATGCATTCAAATTACAAATTCGGGCTATGTTCTGTGCCCTGAGAGTGGGTACTGCAGCGTGAGCCTCGCTGAGCTGGTCAGAGATACACCACCTGAGCGTGCCATCACAGAGCCTGGGGGCAGACCCTGGGCCAGCTGAACGTGCAGTTCTGCCATCGGGCTTCCCCAGTGAAACGGATCGCCCACGCACTAAGTTGGGCAATAAGGAAGAAGAGGATATATTCCCACCACCTACACTCAGCATCTGATGCTGGTGTCTAAATTAGTACCCTAAGCTCCTTTGACAGTCAGCAGAGTAAATATGCAGCTCCAGTCAGTGACGCAGAGCACCGAGGCAGCTAGAAGCCCGCATGCTGGAAACCTGAACTCCACCCAGAAATACTGTCTTCTCTCCAGATGCCGAAGTCTTCATCGGGATTGCCTACTCATACGTCCAGTGGGAGAATCCTTCCCTATCCTGTCTCTACACCACTGACACACGAGCAGGTTTAGCAGCTCCGCCTTACAGCCACATGCATGTCAACTGCTCACAGCGAGCAGCTGCAATGTTCTCTGAGGGAAAAAAAGAAATCAACTACAGATTGCAAGAGGCAATGAGAAACTACCACCGTGGAAGCATGCAGAGCAGCAGCACATCATGGGAACTAGTATGTGTTAGTACAGCTTGTATCATGAAGGACAAAGCATAAGAACTGTTACCTAAAGGGTCAGTATAAAACACCATGCACCTTCTCAATGCACCAAATAATATGGTTGCTAAATTGGCTTTCCTCTGAATTGTTTAAAACCAACCAAACAAAACAAAGCAGGCAACAATAGATTACAACTCTTCTTGATATTAGTAGATGGACTTCTAGTCATTACTGCATTAATCATTTAGTAAGATGATCAGAATGAAGCTATTAAAAGAATGTTAAGTGTTATTAGTTCAGTGAAAAAGATCAACATTTGAGCAAAACAAATTCCATTAAAAGCAATACTTACCAGTTTTTGCTCAGAGTGACCGCTGCTAATTTCAATTTGACACAGAAGCCGGATCTCAGTAAAGCTGCCATTTATATACCAACGCAGATGGACATTTGTAGAACTGTTCCCAGAAACAGTTAACTTTTCTGGAGTTTTTGGATGAACTTAAAAATTAAAGAAAAGAAAACCCCCTCAGTTCTAAGAAAAAAAAGTTAGCTCTGAAAAATCTGATTTTAAAAAGAGCCAAGCGAATAAGAAAGACAAATAAATTATCCGATTAGCAACTAGGACAGCTGGTACTATGAAGGCACCTGCAAGCAGCTTCCTTCCTGACGCACTTTTCAGTTATCAAACACAAACAGATTTGCTCAAGGCTGAGTGTTAACTGGCATAACAGCATGTGTGATAAGAAGTTGGCGACTCACAAAAACATTCCACCTCCTACTGATTTTATAAAAAAGGTGCAATTACCTGGAACACGAGCAATTTCAGAGGACCCCAGTGATACATGAAACTAACCCAATCTTGTTCACCATGAACTTTTTAACTTAGGACTTACTATCTGCAGACTCAGAAGGGCAGGACTCCTGAACAACCTCTTCCTCCCCAAAACTCTCTTTATGCAATGTTTTAATACTGATTGTAGCTATTAGAGCAAAAAACTCAACTGCTAGAATTGGCCCAGTTACCTTTAAGGAAAGGCATGCTCTTTGTTGGGAATTAACTGTACAGTGAGGGAAACAAAGGAAAGGAATCAAATAGGAAAGAGCAGTCATACCTACTGGGTGTAAAACAGCCCACTCTATAATTAACAGAAAAAAATTATGCTTCTCTAGGACCTGTCTATTGACCCTGATAGTTCTAATCTCAGTTGTAATTAGGAAATGGACAAAAAATGCAGTTTCTTGAAGAAAAATCCAGTGTTTCAGAGAGAATGACTAAATACTGAAACCATTAGGAACCCCTGAATCCACAGCTGTGTTTGTCTGTGGAGGCTGACACAGAAGGGCAGGGGAAGAAGGGAATATGTACCAGAAGGGTAGTCATCTTCTCCCTTTCCTCATTTATACTGGGGGTCTAATAAAAGATATTACTTCCTTGAACAGACCATGAGAGCAGAGGATCATGGCTGCAATAGCACTGCTATTACCTTTTAGTAGTGCTTTTTTAGGCTCCAAATCCTGCAAAAGTAAACTTGTAAGATCTTGCCCTATGAGCAGACACTGAAATATGGGGTCACTCACAGTTCATAAAGTTACACTTAAATTTTAATGATTGATGCTTACTGGAATATGAAGTAACATGTAAACAGCCATTGGCTAATCATTAGATCACAGTAGCATTTATCCCCACAGCACTGTATCCAATCTGGCAGCATGGCTGTGGAGACCTAGCATCTCCATGCAGACCTGTGTTTCGCCGCAAGTCATGTCCTAAGCTTTCTTTTCTTAAGTTCAAATTACTGAACAGCACAAAACACTGGTGACGACAAAGCAAAATAAGAGTAAGTATAGCATGTTACAGATCTTCTGACCTCAAACAAATGGTTAGCATGCAGTAAGTGTATCTTTCTGCCTTTGTAATTCTTAAGTCTTACCTCTCTGAGTTAAATCAACCAAAAGTGAGGACTCCGTTTGCCCAATAGGATTGGAGACGCCTAATGTGAAAATGTAGGTTTTTTGATCAGGCAGCACTGGGAAGCCACAGACACGCTCTCTGTTCATTTCATTTACTTCACAGGAAACGTTTTTACCAGATATTCTATGAAGTAAAGCAGGGGGAACAACAACTTAATTTTTGAATAAGACAATTTCTAGCAATAGTCAGCAATCTAGACTGAAAACACAGTAACGAGTGATGGGTTTACTGACACATGGCTTACAGAATGATTTGCTTGCAGAGGCAAATCTAACACCATAAAGCAGGTTAAAGTGGCATCAGTCATGACTTGCCCTGTTCTCACGTGAAACTCTCCTCTTCCACTAGCATAACATTTCCATCCTCTCACTTCTCAAAAGCCTGGAAAACAGGTAGGTCCTGTAAAACCACCTCACAAGTCACAACTAAGACTGATTTAAAGAAGTAACTTTGTTCAGATCACCATACATCTGCAGGTAAAGTATGTCATTAACTGCTTTCTGAACTAAGCAGATGGGTCATATATAACATCTTTCCATCAGCCCTATCAAATCTAAACTACATCTGTCACCTAGGATAGTTCCACTAGTCCCAGCCATTTCCAAATCAAAAGCAGGAAAGGTGGTCTGATAACAGCCAAGACCAGAGCCTTAGAGGCAAAAAACAAAGTGTGCATATATCTATATATACATACATGTGTGTTTGTGTGTGCATGTGTGTGTGTGCGTGCACACGTATACGTAAATTGTTTTAATTATAATCTGCATAAACCTCTCATGCAGTAGCACAGATTTAATTTCTTCCTTTGGGCATTCTTGCTGTATTCTAGCTGTGCTTTGAACTCTCTCCACATCATACTCCCCGTTTCAAAAGCTCAGTGTGGCCTGAAAACAAGGATGAGAACATTCACCCTGAAATGCATCATATCGATCTCCTCACAGTTCCGGGCTCAGCAAAGCAAGTCTGAATGATATCCTCACATTTATGATCTGAAAATGGACAGGCAGTGACTGGTCCTCCTCTCCTTTGAATACCTGCTCTGTTTCCCCCACCTCTTTGCACCCTAACAAATGACTTTTAGCAATAGCGTCCTGCTTTAGCAATAGCTCCATTCTCATTTGCTCCAACTTGCTTTAAAAGCCACCATTAAATTACATTTTCCCCCGGTTTGTGTGACTCAGGCCTCCTGGCTCTCTTCCCCAATTGTTCCTTTGGCATTATGGGGAAACCTCCTCACCATTGCAATTTTGTTCACCCCTCATCAACTTCTAATCACAACCACCAAAGAATACCATCTGCAAGTGCAATTCCAAAACGATGACTCTTCACTTTTAAGGCTGTACATGGCCTAGCATATAATATAAACCAGTGGGACACCAGCTTTCATTTCATTCTGCAGGTGGTGACAGTGTTATCTGTCCCTTTCAATATTTTCCAGGTAACCCATACTTTGCTTGTTCTGCACTACATAGTTCTTGATGCTGGGGGTTAGGGAATGGAAGTAGACTTATTTCTATTTTTCCCAATGCTCCCTAATAGCATTTGGGAAATGCTCCTTGGCCTGTCTCACAATTGTTTCTCAGTGAGTTTCTGTCATACAGAAGCTCAGTAAATGTCTGACAGATGATCTGACAGAGGTTGCATACAAAAAAATCAGTTAGTGACTCCCACCACCTCCCTGTAATCTCACACTGGTCTTATCCACCTGATGGCAAAAATCTGACACACTAAGTCCTTTATTTTGTTGAGAGTCTGTAACAGCATAAGTCTTTGGGAAAAAAACCATCTTTAACCTTCATTGCAACATTGCAAAACTAGACTGGGATTCTTTGAATTTGTTTTTGGACTTCAGTCCCATCTTTCACAAACTTTTGAAAAACATTTTAGGCTCTAAAGCTTGAGACTATCTCATTTAAATGAGAGGCAGGCATGGAGCAGTACGTCACAGGCAGCAGAGGATATATTCAAGTTCTATCTTTTTACTCTTTTCAATACCAAATTGTTTTACCTTTCCAATAAACTGTACTTCGTTCTTCGTTTTCCATATAGTCCACTGGGTCTGCCTGGTTTCCAGGTACATTTTATTATCAGAAAGTTGGATGTTTCACAGCTGAGGTTTTGGGGAGTATCAGGGGCATCTGTAGTATAAAAGGAAACCAGAAGAGTTAGCCAGCGTTCTCCCATCCCAGTGCGACAGTCAGGCTGCTGGCTTCCTCCGAGCATCACCATCAGCACGTGAGAGTTTTTCTGCTGGGTCTAGACTGTGTGCCTCACGAGTACATGGTAAAAGCTACTCTCCAACTATATAAATAATATGCTTCAAATTAAACACATGAATAACTCTTATGAGCCCCAACTGACTAACACTTGACTCCAGGCTTCTAAGTGGGTGGATAATCTGGTAAATCACATGCAAATACGTTCACAAGCTCCAGGCGCTAACCTAGAAGTGTTTTACTAAAACTGTGCCAAGACATTTCCAAAATTCTGAGCATCAGTTTAGCCGCTGAGCAATTTAGGAATGCTGTTGGCTGTGCATCACATTTTGTTATGTGCCGGCCCCACCGCTGCTTTGAATTCTCTAAGCAAGTCACGTCAAGGAAAAGTTCCCTTCAGCACAAATTCCCCCCTATGTTTGAAAGTTGAAGCAAGCCCTGTATATCTCTTTCTCTTCACCATTGCTTTGTATACACCCATCTTTCCTTTTCTTTTAAAGCTCGTCCTTCGATCCCAGACTACAGCACTGTTCACCGCCTTCCTGGAGAAGACGGGCAGTGCTCCCAGCAGACAGGGTAACCATGCTGATGTGAGGCTGTACACAGCCCTTCTTTCAAGACTCATACACTGTCCCCCAAAAGGTGGCATAATAATATCAAGTACCTGCACCAGAGAAGGAGCACTAACACAAGAGGCAGCAGTAGCTGGCTTAGTTCAAATTATGAGCAACTGGCCAAAAAGAGGAACACTTATTTTGCCAGACCTACGCTACCTAAGGTGGTGTGTACAGACATTTGGGGAACAGAAGACAGGGGAATTAAATGTTTCATTAACAAGAGCATCCTGACAAGACCTCTCCCTTCCCACTAACTAGGTACCACAAGAGGAAATACTGGCAGCAAACAGACTTCACCATATCCCAAATCTTCGAAAATTGCTGTATGGGAAAACCCTGTGTATGCTTCACTGTCCTCAATAGAATTGTAGCTACTTTCATTCACTGGCTTACATGGAGGGTGCTCCAATAAAAGCACACAAACAATGTAAAAACGGCACCTTACTGAGAATCCAAAAAAACCTGGATTCCTTTTTTCCTTTGCTATCACACGCTTAATATGCAAAGTCAGTGACAGGAGGTACAGGCTGGAATTGGAAACACAACTTCAAAATAAGCACAGTCTCTCTTCTCCCTTCCCTGACCCCCCCAGGGACCCTAAGTTCAAAGGTGGGTGTCTGTAATGCAAAACAGCTAATCCAATGGGCAGCTATTGGAATAAGGCAATTCTCTCCACCACTGCTGGGGGAAACACACAAAACTCTGCAGTGACCAATTATGGGAAAGAAGAACCAGATACCTCTTAAAACAAACTATTGAAAGTAACTATATCTGGAAGACATTTCTGAGGCTTGCAAGGTTACACAGAAATATACACAGTGATTCAGTATCTTAAACATTTTAAAGAAAATATTAAAAGAATGTTCAGAAGATTTTCCAGGAAATATGAATTGTCAACCGAGTTCCTTTGCAGTAATGAGCTCCCAGAGCTACTGCCCTGGATGAGGAACCGCTGCTGCTGCAAATCTAACTGTTTCATTGCTTTCATTTGACTGACTTGTAAATGAATGTTTTCACTCATAATTCTTGCTCTTACTCTTGCCTTTTCAAGGACCAAACTGGAATGGATGTTAACACAAAGTGATGGCAACTGAGGACAAATATTCAAATGCAATAAACCAGTAAGTATTCTGGACCGTAAAGCAGTGCCTTAGGAAGGGAGATCAAGGAGAGTAGCACTAGGCCAGGTTCTAAGAGAATCTCACAGCTGCTTTCACAGCTACCTCCCTGTCCTTCCAACCCCAGCATCTTCTCCAAGCGCTGGAGAGCGAAATCAGTCAAACATGTAAAGGAACACCACTAAAATCCTTGTTCATCCTCAAAAATCAAAGGCTAAGAAAAAACCGCCACAACAGCATCTCTTTCCTAGCAGAACCCCAAAAGTCTCAAAACCATTTTGATTTTCCTAAGGTTAGTAAATGTAATTATACTCACATCCTACAAACAAGACAGTTCCATCCATCTCATCTTGGGATAGCGTACATACTACATTTGTCCCACTGGTATCTGAAGCACTGGCATTTAGCACCCTGATTGCACTGCTCCGACTGCTCAGATGTATCAGTGGGTATATTTCTGGTCCGTAAGTCATCTGTTGTATCTGTTGACCTTCTTCATGGACACAACAAATCATCACATCTGAACCTACTGCCACCACAGTGTCCTGAGGAAAAACCCCGCTCCCATTGGGCTCCGTATCTTTTCCTACCAAAGAAGGAAGAGCAGAAAACAAACAAAAAGAAAACCCATGACCAGCTTGCTTTTATAAATTCAATATATGTAATAAACATGGTGTTTGCTTTTATAATTGCATCTGTGTAATAAACATGGTGCTGATCAGCTAAAATGTGACTCAGGAGTGCTTCAATGCATACAAATCTATGTTTACTAGGCTTCATTAACCTGCAATTGCATGTTATTCTTATTTCTCTAATTGGAACACCCTGAAAGCAACAGGCCATCACTGCCTACCACTCTTCCTCCTACTTCAGGCTGCTGTTCATAAAGCAGTCAAAGTCCATGTGGTGGAAAGGGAACAGACATACCAGGAACCTTTTCTACCAGGCTCCAGTCACTCCAATCCTTGTGGCCCACAAAGTCCGTGATATTAATGTAACAGCGAATCTTTGCATAGTGCGTTGTACACTCCAAAGGCATGTCCGATGTCCAGTTCCAAGAAAGGATGATGTTTTCATGCATCAGTTTTGAATGGTACGTTACCTACAAAGTTTCCCCCAAACAAAGAGAGAGTTTATAAACAGTTGTTACAAAGATACAGAATCTTGCAAGTGTCAACGGATGGGCAAATTAAGCATGGTAAATCATAAAATCCCAACAGTTGGGCAGACTATCCCATCTAACACTTGCAGTTGCTTTGTGAATTCACTTGGACAAGAGCCTAAGAGGCTAAACAGCCCACCAGCCAGGTAGACTATCAGCCAGAAATACCAGAGGGCAGATATTTGAGGGAGAGCAGGTAGCCTGCCAAACATTTCAAAAGGTATGTATTGCATCCCAGTACCCAGGGTGTCTCCCAGACACGGATACACTCTAACTTTTCCAAAATGAAGCTCTTCTAAATTTTATTCCTAGGTCACACATTTTATCTTTTCTCCATTCCCCAAACTTATAGAACAAAGTGACAAATTGGCTTGGTGAAACTGAGGCTGCCATTCTCCAAATACTGGTTTAATTCATGATATTGCATGGTGCCCTCAGGATATCAAGTGATGTATAAATCCTGTCTAACGACTTGCCACAAAATATAATCTATAGGAAAATAGCTTCTTTCATACAATGCAAGGTTAAGGAACCTAGTGGTTTACTAGTGAAAAAACAGTGAATTATTCTAAAGAACAATTCTAGGGTAACTTGAACTAGTACTTCTATTTATTTCAAAAAGATAATAAAACTTGAATACTCAATGTTATAACCAGTGACAGAAAGAAAGATTCACTTCATAAGAAAAAGCTATGTCTTCCATAAGTAATATTCAGAAGCATATTAATGTTTGATAGTTATTCATCACCACTCCTATATGTGTGATACTGCGTGAATAATAGCAATGACAGACTTTTTCCTACAAAGTTTTTAAAACACCAGCACTGAGGCACACCATGAAGGATAGTCTTCAAAAGTGCAGCAGAGAGCAAAGAGAAAAAAGCAAGCTGAACGCTCAGAATCCACCAAGTCCAGAGAGACTCTCGGAGGAATGAGGCAGAATTAATGGTGTAATATACCTGCCAAATTCATAAGCAAGTTCTAAATAAGAGAACTGTAATAGCTAAAAAAAAATTGCTGGGGCTCTGAGCAAGCATTGACAGTACAAGATACACTGTCCTCCCATAACTTCAAAACTTAACAGGAAGTTACCTTCTTGCATCATGACTACACTCAGAATCTGCAAAGCTCAATTTGCACCATCCTGAGCTTTCTTTAAATGGCCCCTCAAAATATTGGGGGGGGGGGGGTAACTTATATATACTTCTTATAATGAAAGAAAAGGACTTACTTGTGTTACTTTTTCCATTGTTTCTTTACGGAGTATCTCAATCTGCCAAAAAGCATCCAATCCATATGGGAAGACTGATCCATTATCACTCCACTTCAGATTTAATGTGGAAGTTGAAAAGTCAGGAGTTAAACTAAGGATGCGTGGAGGGAGCGGAACAAATGCTTGAAAAAGAGAGGGGGAAAAAAAGCCCATATTCAAGTCATTAGTCAGCAACACCAGCCCTACAGGTGTTTCACGGCCATATCTCTCTGCTCTGAACTGGCTGGTAGCCATACAAACATGTAGGTCAACCTCTGCAATTAGAACAAGATGGGCTCTGTCATTACTTGAATGGGAAGGTTCCCAGAAAAGCACAGGTGCTGATGAGTCACCAGGTAGCATTTTCTTCTAACATTTCAGCACGCAGATGTGTGAGTACTGATCACGAATATGACTCTTCATAATGCATTGCAAAGAAGACATCATATTACCTTTCAGAACCTTCATTCAATGCCACAGAGATAAAAGAAACAGGACTACAGTTTAAGTGTACATGGGAATACAATTAGGGAGGAGAAACTAAAAGCTGCCAAGGGGAGAAGGGGGTTTTGCAGACCAGCAGGAGAGAGTGAAGGAGGAAGGATGAGCCACAACAAAAGCAAGAGTATGGAGAAAGGAGAGCAAAAGCACATGGTGGAAGAAGCTCACATGAGGTTCTCAAGAGGAAGATGAGGAACATGATTTTAAGCTACCAGAAACATGAAAAGCATAACATAATGATGGTGACAGTACGGCGATACTATCTAAATAGAACTGTCTCTTCTATGAGTGGGTGGTAGTGAAGCAAGAGGCTGAGAACCCTGCAAAGGTTATGGCAGTTCAAGTAGATTTGGGTTGCTGCAGGATAAATCCTGTTTTTTCAGTGTGTGATTTATCCAGCTTGGGTACTAGCCAAGGGGAAGCTCTGAGAGCCTTCCAAGTGCTGAGCACAGTCAGCATGCTACCTGGGATAACCTGTGAGGAACCCAACAGGTCCATCCTGCCTGGAGTCAGCAAGACATCCACACATTTTTTAGCTGTGTTTTGTTAAAGTTTCTGACCTGCTCTCAGTTGAGGAGAAGACAATGGCAACTGAAAATGGAAGTGTGTGGATTCTGAAAATTAGGAAAGCTGAAAGCAAAAACCAAATTATGAGTAAATGTGGCAGATGGTGCCAATGTCATATTCAGCATGCAGCTGAACTTGCATGGTTCATAGAGTTGCCACTGGAAACTGAGAAGAACCAGAGAAGTTGAAACTGAAGAAAAAATAAGCTATCAACTAGTCCAACTTTTGTTTTAAGTTCTGCTTCTGCAGAGGATGCTCAGAAGCAGCTAGTGATGCTAAATCTGACAGATGGGGAAAGGGGAATTGGGACTGCACAGCATAATGCCAACAGCTAAAGCTATTGAAGCAGATTAAGTTTGCAGGAAGGGAGGAGAGGAGGAGATTGCTATAGTAAAACACAGCTATAAAGATGGAGAATGTGGAAGAGTGTGCAGTTGATTTAACTAAGGGCAGTGAGCACATGAGCAAACATACCAACTGGCATAAGGGGACATAGAAGACAAAACTCAGAGAAATTTCCTTAGAGCCAAATCAAGGCACAGAGCTATTAACGTGGTAGGAAGAGGTACAGTGTGGAAAAATCTGTCTAATTTATCAATGACTGCAGTATGAGGAGTTGCCTAATTCCCAAGCATAACTATATGCTCAATTTCATAAATGTTTGAACAAAAGGGGTGAGTTGGGTGTACACTACGACTATAAAGTCTCATTAGCCGTGACATACAATATAACTGCCTTTGAAATGTTACAAAGGAGTAGGAATAAGAACCTTCATTCTCTAGCAGTTCAGCATTTAAGAAGGCAGCACTGCCACTACGAATTTCATTCCACCTCTCCCAAAGCTAGTCCGACTACTTCATGCCCAGTGTAGTATGCTGTACTTCAGATTGGTAACTTGTTTGCAAAATCTTCCTAATTTTCAATAAGGAAAACAATGGCAAAGAATAATTAGGTGCATGCGATGGTGCTGAATTTTTTTTTCTTCCTTACATTTTGTCCTCAGTTTTTCTACTATGATTTATGGGTGGAGAGGTTTTCTTTTCTCTGAAGGGGGAGAAAAACAACCTACTGCACATGGATAGATGCATAGGGATTCTGCACATCAACATTTTACATTCAGGAATGCTGCCAAAGAAAACTGCAAGCACATACACTTCTGGAGCATGTTTTATCAGTGATAGGATAAAGGCCTTATGTACACATATAAAACCCGATACTTACAGATGTCTTTCTTGTGAATTGCAAATTTTTTGGTGGCAAAAGCAGCTTCATAAATGCTGTTTGTGGTTATTGTCACGGTGATGGAGCTCTCCGAGACTGGAATCTCTACTCTTCTCTCTCTAGTTTTAATACACACTGGAAGGGGGAGGTCACTGAAAAGAGAGAGAGGATTAAGCAGGTATTCCAGCTAATAGGAAGATAAGACATTCCCAGGACACTAGTATATCATGAATCCTCTGTAACATAACAAAGAAAGCTCTGTGTCAAGCCTGAGAAAGATTACGATTCCATGGGCTTTCGTTAATACCAGATTAACGAACATTCCCTCTTTTTTCAAGTCACTTTTATCATAGTGGTAGATGCTGCACTACTTGCATAATACAGCTACACAGTTGATAAGAGAACACTCAAAGTGAATAAACATGACTTTTTAAACCAAAAGACACATTTCTGAACCCAACAGTCACCACGGATCAGAATTTTAAAATAAGCAAAAGCCAGCAAACAAAACCCAACAGTACCCTCCCCCTCAAGTTTCCTGACTTCCTCTCCCTCCTTTTCTCTACAGAGTTATGGAATACGGATGCAATCAGTGGGTTCACACATCTGCCTCTGCATCAGAGAATAAATAAAACAAAATAAATTTTAGCTCCCTTCTGCTGCTCAGCTAGTAGAAAAGGATTAGGGGAGTGGGAGAGAGAACCGTTCACACAGTGCTCAGGGCAATGCGATCTGGTCTTTGTCTGGAGGCTGTAGATCCATATAGAAAACAGTAATGGAAGTCCCTTTGCTCATAGTCATTGATATGTAACTAGAAAGGAAAGTGCTTTGGAAAAATCCGTATCTTCCTCTTGGGGGAATGATGGGAGGAAGGAAAGGAAAGAGAACAATGCCAGACTTCCTGCGGAGGGACTATTACTCACTTAAGAACTGGAACAGGACCCTGGAACTCCTGTCTGTTGAAGTCAAGAGCTTGGGCTGAACTTTAAAGATTCATGCAAAAGGCTGCACTAGTAAAGGCTAGTGAAACTTGAGTGCTCAGAGAGGCTGCTCCTCCTCTGTTACAGAGATGCCATTAGAGGATGGGCAACTGAAACCCAAACTCTCTTTCCCTAAGGGATATCTGAGCTAAGCCAAGCTCTCAGTCTCTGTATTTCTGGGAACCAAGCCTGTTCTGCTTTGCTAAGGAGAAATAGCAACAGTTACCTGGTTATTCTTGTTTAGAGGGCAGAACCTCACAAACTCTGCACTCCAAAACTCGGCCTGCACTGTCACATATACATATATTTTGTATAGAGATGATAGCTGTCAACACAGGAGGAATAACTAAATACATAAAATCAAACACGTAGGTGGAAGAAGTGCAGCCAAGCCCTGGGACCCCAAGGAGAAGTTTGAGCTGCCTGAGGATTTACAGGAAGAAAGACAGCACAAATATCTGGACTGGGGGCAGGATCAAGATGCAAAAACTCCCTAGCACATGACAAGGATCTGGCAGACCCACAGCATGGGGATTGCACATGTAGTTCTCATTAGTGAAAAACATACTGAAGATTTAAGCTTTTTTAATGTTTCTTGAAACTTTTCAACTCTCATGTATTTTGGAAAGGCTAGTCTAAATGTGAACTCACTTTCATGTTTCCTCTGACACAGTGATCTCCAGACAGCTTAAAATTTATAAAGGTCATAAGACAACCACCAAGAGATTTTTTACGTTTTTCCACATGTGAATCCTGACACTTATGTCATGTATTCTACCGCTTTGGCCCATAACACCAGGATTTGCTTCTTCCAACTATCATTTCCTTTTGGACTGAATCTGGTATGAAGATGTCCCTTATGAAAACTCTGAGCAAGGGCTAGGCAGACACACAGAGAACTCTGAAGAAATGAGAGCATCTTCCAGCCCTTTGAAGAGAGCAAGCAGGACATTTTGGCAGGAGAATTGTTAGCATGAAACAATACTTAGCCAGAAGACCCGCCATTGCCTGAGTTAACGGTGTCTGAAGACAGCACCACCCAAGGATAACTGACTGGGAGATGCTGGGAAACAACAGCATCACAAATTCCATGGGCAGTGACTGAG
Organism: Dromaius novaehollandiae; assembly: GCF_036370855.1. Lineage (NCBI taxonomy): Eukaryota > Metazoa > Chordata > Aves > Casuariiformes > Dromaiidae > Dromaius > Dromaius novaehollandiae. Next base: position 69,801,143 of record NC_088132.1, on the reverse strand, counting down.
GAATAGTTAGACTTTCATCACAGTTCTGCAGTTTCCAGTTAGGTATACATGGACTAACCTGGTGGCATAACAGAAATCAGTTTGTCCGTATCTTCCTTTGGAAGAGACATCCCAAGTGCAGATCATTTTGTGTAAATTGTGCATTATACATTTCAAATTCTGCGGTTCCCCAGGAGAGCCTGAAATGAGATGAGAACTATGTAGTCACAAATTGCAGGTCAAAATTGACCAACTGTAAAACAAGTGTTATTGCTCATACCAATAGCCATTCTTTTTCCCTTTTTACTGCAAGTATTTTTGGCCAGTATCTTAAAAACTGGTGAATGATTTGTGTGTCTGATTTGAGAAAGGCAGAGACTGCCAGAAGTACCCCAAAATTGGATTTATATTCCTGTACATAAACACAGGCAGCTATTTCTTTCCACAATACCCATTCCTGGCCTTCCTTAATAAGCAGGCTTTGGGCTAGTGGCAAAACCTCAAGCCTTGATGATAAACTTAATGAGCTTTTTGCTCTGCTCCACTGTCCCACAGCAAGGGCAATTAATGACAGGAGGGCAGTTAATGATAACATGTGGAACAGTCGCAGGCAGCTGACATATATAGCAAGAACGTCTGAATGCCGGCATTCACACCAACCAAGCATGCAGGTGACCAGAGTCATGCTTCGGAGAATTTAGCACACAACTTTGCACTGGTTTACAAGACGCCACTGGGTGCTGGAAAGCAGAGATCAACCTAGTAGTACCACTATCCCTAGGATGGTGTGGCAGCACAGAGGTGACAATTTTTGGACATACATGTATTAGGAATGCAAAATAACTAAATGGTATAGGTATACAGGCTACAAAGAGAAATTAATGTGTATTATATCAAAATACACTCACCTATCTCTTGACTACATATTAAGCTTGTTAAACATAAAATAGCTAGTGCTAAAACACAGTGAAGGCTTGAATTCTTCCACATTCTTCTGCTGTTTGTTTTCAGAATGGCAGCTTCAAGCAGGAATAAACATCATCTTCCAACAAGCTGGTCAATTCTAAAATAAAAACAAAAATAACCTTTGAAATCCCAGAGCTGGTCCTTCACAAACACCATTTTTTTGTTCCATCTCCTTCTTTTTCTTTAATACTTCCCTCAAACCCGGTAACTCCTTTAGTTTCTTTGGCAAGCAGACTTCATTCACTGTCCCAACCACTCCTTGGTGCATACTTTTTCAGTGAGGCATTTCAAAGATAACCTCAAGAATCACACACATGTAAAATTCAACTGTACACAGACCTCCTTCAGGGCTATTTGAGGCCAGAACAGAGTAAACATGGCAAGGTATTCTTCTAAAACAGGTCTCTGCAACTTAGATGAAAGGTCACATTCACAAAGTGTCCTAGGTACCATGAATGCAAATGTCCTCTGCTTTGGACTAGGGTTTAAGCGGACAGGATACTCTGCCTGCTTTTCCTTCTCCTCTCCTCACTCTGCATATTGTTGCTTCTCAAAACTATGAGAAGCCTGAGACACTGCAGAACTAGACCTTGTCACCCAAGACATTCAATCCAGTGTTAAATCATAATTTCTGGAGGAAAAAAGGCCAAAAACTGACAGTCATTTCTCTAACTCTGGATTTTTGTAGCTGTAAATATTGACCTCAAGGTAAAAATCATCTAGAATATTAGTTACAGAAGAGGTTAATGTTTTCACTGAAGATTGGTGGGTTGCATGTTTTCCAAAGTGAAGTTCCACTGTGCAGCAGGATCTGGGGAACACACACATTCAGTTCCACCCACACATCGGCCAACATCAGGCTTTGTTGTCAAGAAGAAAGCTGCAGGGAAGCTTACCCTAAAACTCAGCCAATCCCTGATGTATTGCTCCCCAACTACCTGAAAGGCTTATACCCTCCCAGAAACCATAACCTTCATGTAGAAATGGGCCCTATTACAGCGACAAACAGCAGAATCGGAGACTTTCTCATATAAGAACATAGCTGAGCCAGTCTCTCCTACAGAGCAGTTTTCTAAAACTCACATTTTGTCCAGGCTACTTATTTTAAAAGAAGTCTCAAGTGGAAAGGCTCCCGACCTTGCCTTAGAAGTCTATTCCAAAGCTAGACATACATCACTGTCAGAAAAAAAGAGACTTTCTCTAAAAGCCTCCTTAATTTTAAGGATGCCTTCCTTGAATAAAGTCTTCTGTGTCACTAGGAGGACGCTCCCTCATCCCTACAGTTCAACTTTGCTTTATTTTCTTATCTTTTAAAATGCCTCCCTGATCACAGTGCTGGGAATGCCCCAAATATTCTTCTCTCTCTCACCAATCTGTTGGGACTGTACTAGGACAAATGTATCAGCACTACTTGAATAATCCAGAGCTGTTTACAAAGGAGCTGCTTCTCTCTTTCTCTTGTTCTGCAGTATCAAGAGTGAGGGAAAGGCCCCGTCAACACGGGAACTGAGAGATGCGAAGGTAAAGGCTGGTGTTACAACTGGAGGAAAGAAAGAGACCCTTAGCAAAACAACACAAAACAAAGTAAATAGCCTTAATAATTATTTTATCTTCATCATGTTTCCAAGCTAGCTGAAAAACTCATTAAAATGCATACTAATTAATTTAAGCCATACTACCCTCAGACACAGCAAGACCTTCCTTTTATTCATTCCTAAGCTGTAATATCCATGTCCTGTAACTTGTTAAAGACCAAGTGTCAAGGTTAACAAGTCCACGTTCAGGTCAAGATGGGTCAAGAACCTGCCAGCATTTAAAATGCCATCATCTCAACACCAAAAAACACCACTGCATTTTGACATGTCTCAGGGACTTCATATCATATCTGTTCATGTTACTAATGAAGATCTTTGGCATCAGAACCAGGTTTAAACTTTGCTGAGAAGCCTCTAACTTCATCAAGAATGTGAAGCCCACTCAGATATACTTGGGAGTTACATGAACAAAATTACTGATTTCTACTTGATGTAAATTATAACTGTTTGTGAGTACTTCATTTCTTCAAAGTACTTCAGTACTTCAAAGTCCATTTCTGGTTTGCAGAAAAGCCCATAACCAGAACCTTAAGTTTCACATCAAAATTAGTTGACAGTTAACGGAAGCCAAGGAAAGAATAAAAGATGGGTCAAGCACTGACAGCACTTAAAGCAGAGAAAACTGTGCATTGTGAAACTAATTAAATCTCAGATCTCTCACTTTTTAAATATATATTTGTACAGGATTGTGCAAAACCTGCTTGATCATGCAAAAGACCAGGTTTCTGAGGCAGATTTGGCAGAGATGGGTGGGTGGGTGGGTGTCCTTCAAGAACAACTTCTACTTCTGCATAAACAGTACATAGTTTACTGACTAGTCGCCCTACCATGGAAGTTTTAAGAGTAAAATTGTAACAGTGGATTACAAGAAAATAGAGTCAAACTGAATTCTCCTAAGTCATTGTCAGAACAGTTTAGCTTCCATTTCAGAATCAGATGGTCACCAAAGGGAACCTATGTACTCACATGCAGAGCATGATGAGCATCTTGCAGACCACAAGCTTTCGTAAGAAGCGTAGGCTCCTTGGCTCTTATCTTCTCACACACATTTTATAGCTTGTTGAAAAGTTGGCAATTCAAAGACTCATGTCCTATAATTAAATGCCATTAGTCAGGAAGAAAGATCCCCATTTATAGCCCTGTTTTAATTATAAAGTTACAAAATAATTGAAATAAGTTTAAAATGGGAAGTTCACTTTCTGTGAATAAAAGCTGCCTTCCATCATCTGAAGACTAACACAAACAAGATACAGGGGGTTTCCTTACTCTGGAGGGATATAACAAGCACGTTATCCTCTAGGCAGACATTTTCTTAAGATGGCCAGGACGATACACGGCTTAGAGATATATTTTAGGACAAGAGAGCTCAGAAATGTATTAGAAGAAGGCAAAACGTAGACCAAGGCTTGCTGGAATGCAACAGGAGCAGTTGCTGCTAAGTGTAAAGATCTTTAGGTTGCACATCTTTATTAAAAAAAAAAAAAAGGATCTCAGTGGGTGAACCCAATCTCTCTGCTGGAAAGGGCAACTGCAACTAAACCATTTCTAACAAAAGCCCGACTAATCTATTCTTAAAAACTCAGTGACAGGACATCCCATAACAATCCCAACTCCCTGGGCAATCTAATGTCACTTCACCGGCGCTGTCATTAGTGTTCCCAATCTGCCCACAGCTATCCCTTGCTCCATTTTAAGGACATTACTTTGTCCTATCTCCAGCAGACAAAGCAGAGTTTATCATCTTCTGCCTTGCAGCAACCTTTTATACAGAAAATGACGGACACCATGTCTCCGCTAGTTCCTCCCTTAAAAACTCCATTTTTTCCCCACTGTTTCCCAGACCCATTTATCGATTTCTGATCATTCCTGGAATACTTCTCTGCGGACCAACCAAATCTGGCATCCTCATCTTTGACATATTTCTCCCCTGAAGCCTTGGACAATATAAAGCACAGTGAAAGACCTCTTCTACGGTAAACCCGTGCACAGCATGTGTTTACACATCCCATGGCATATTTGCTTTTCTCTCAACACTCAGACTTTGTTGACTCAATTTCAGCTTGCGATCCAGCTGCAGATACTTCTGTATAAAGCAGCCACATAGCTATTTATCAGGTATTTCAGACTCCAAACAAATCAAATGGGCCTCAAATGGGCAGGCCTCAAATGGGCCTCCTGACTTAGTGTGAGCACGGTTGTACAGGAAATTCACTTTAAAGAACTTGCCTGAAAAGGTCTTTCGCTTTCGAAATTTTGAAACAAGGAAAAAAACGATGAGGAGCAAGGGCATGTGTGTATTCAACAAGTATTTACATGCAAATTAATAACATACCTACAACAAAGGCATGCCAAGCTTCAGTACATAAATGTCCATGGTTAAGAGTGCCTGCTAAAAAGAGGATTCCATGATAACTTTGTTGAAAGCTACATTAAATGAAGATGTTCAGAATTCTGCTCAGGGCTTCAGGGTGTGCAGAGGAACTGACCCTTCTCCCTCTGCTTAGAAAAAGGTCATTTTTAATTGCTTTTCATGCACATAAATCAATGCAAGAACAATTAGATTCATATCCTTAATCACTGAAGCCAAAGGAAGGTGGCCCTTATTTAAAACCAAATCAAAAAAGTATGTGCGCGCACATCTACATGCACGAAGTAGCCTCTAACAGCTTGGTTCAAATCATGGACTTTTAAATCACTTTTTTAAAATGACTTTTAAAGATGTTTTGATGCATACAGTGCACCTACTGGTGGATCAGATAGATAAGAAAGGAAAAGTACTCCCACATTAATAACGTGTGCCTGGGAAAATACTTGTGGACAACCTTGCTTCAGTCCTTGTCGGTTGTAAAGAAGCTTAAAGATTCTGCAACAAGCTGAGAAAACAAGCACAGCGCTAACGGTGTGACGGTGACATGCTAAGCCATTCCCAACCTCTTTAGACTTAAGCTGAATCTCTCCTACCGACTATGTTTTGTATTGTGCATTTCTTGGCCTGATTCCTTCGTATCTTTTTTAGAGCATAGCTGACCAAATGCTTGATTCTGTTTAAAGAAAAAAAAAAGTATTTTCTTAGGCAGTTGCCCCAGCTTAGTTCTCAAAGAGCAGAAGTCTTCCAAAGCTCTGTTAAGTAATTAAAAGAAAAAAAAAAAAGATCTAGTTTTGAGTTTTCTAGTCTCTGAATGTACTTCATTGTGCTTGGAAACCACTTTGAAAACAAACAAAAAAAAATTAAAAAAATTGAAAAGTCTTTCTGGCCTGCTTTCTGCTGGCAGTCTCATCTGTCAATCGCAACCCTCCAGATCCAGATTTAAAGCCTATGAATTGAAGATCAGTGGCCACACACTTCATGCCTATTTTGTGCTCCACAAGCAGATACCTAAAAAGAAAAGTTTATAAACTCAACTTACACAAAAAGTTGTGAGAAGCTGTAAGTGGAGGATACTGGATGAGACCATGAAACCACTAAAAGCATAGATATTCAAAATAGAAGAAATCTGTTCTTCAGTAAATTTTCTCAAGTTACAATTTATTCGTTTTTCCTCTGCAGCTAAAGGCATCAGACTAATTTACCACCAAATGGAATGTGAGAAGATCTCAAGGAAAAGGACTGTATAGCACAGCACCAAAAACTGCGGAGACTGATGCCAGGCTGGATTTTCAGAGATACTGAACAGCCATCGTCTCAAGTGAAGCCAGCCAGAAACACAGGTGCTAAGCATGTGCCAAAATCAGGAGCTCATTGTTCGAAGAAAAATTATTCTGCTTATTGCTTGGAGAATGCTCATTTTACTTAGCCTTATTTGAAAATAAAGATGTTAATTTAACCTTGAAAGTGAGAGAAAACACTCCTAAACTCAGGCAAAAATGCATATATCAAATTACAAATCCTATTATTGCCAATAGAAAGCGTCCAAAAAATTCCCCTAACTGAAACCCCATGCCAGAAGTACACATTTCTGGGAAACAAAGCAAATTGCCAGTACAGCTGACAGTAAAGACAATGAACATAGAAACAGAAGATGAACTGGCTTTCTTTCGAACTGCTTTGCTGACCCCACAGCCTTCTGTCTTTGACTCTAAAGCTAACTGAGTAAGATAAAAATGAAAGTAGAATTAGTATGACTTATTCGAGGTTTTTGGCTGTTTTTCAATAGAGTACATTCTTCCACCTCCTTAAAAAAATTCCCCAACTTGAGACAAGAATCACTCTTTAGTAATCTAAATGCAGGCTTTCTCCCTCTGTTTTATAACATGGCAGCATTCCATGTTATAAAAGATAAGCAGGACATGAATCACTAAAAATGATTTATAAATGAAAGCTGAATCCCATTTGGGAATCTGGCTTTCCCCAATTCTGAGGAATTAATTTAAAAATCAGCTATTTCTCTTGCAGAAAGCTGACAAAAATAATCTACGTTGCCTACCTGTGCCAGTGCACCCTCTTGATGTGCACAGGACAAAAAGGAAGCAAAGAGACAGTGTTAAGATATTACACAATAAATATGTGCGAGCTCATGGGGGCAGATTTTCAGTCCTTTGAGGCAAACTGCTTTTTTTCTGCCAAACGTGAGTAGGAAAACTGCCTCCCCACTGCCTCCTCCAGCTGCCAAACAGCATCATCCCGCAGAAGCCGGGAAGGTACCGCTACCTTGCGGCAACCTCGGGCTGCTTCTGCTCTGCAAGGTGAAGTGAGATCACGGGACGCAACACACAAACTCAGCTGGAGGACTGATGCTCTCACAAACTCCTTTGGAAAGCTCCTGGTCCCAAACACCATCTCCAAAGCCAAGCACTTTGGCAACAGATTTTACCAACGTGAATAGAGATGCACCCCAACGGGAGCAGCACACAAAACTCTTTGAAAGAGGTGTACTGATTTGGGGAGGGTGCTGCCTGCAGAATATATACAGGACACGGGAGAGAAAGGTTTGAAGTCATTTGCACGAGAAATCTATGAAGTTGCTACTAGTCTGTGTGCCCAGGTACCATAATTCATGGGCAATTTTAGGAAAGCATTTAGTACAGAGTGGACAGAGCAACACATATACAGAAACTGGGAAGCATAAGATCTGCCTTTGAAAAGAAATACAAATATTCAGAAGAAGCATTAGTCAAATAGTTTAATCATAGCAAATGGCTACAATCTTGAAAAGCATTTGGGAAGCACAGGGTAGGACTCCTTCAGGTTACTCATGTTTTTAACAAAAAGAAGGAGAAAAAAAACCCACACAGAAAAATAAAGTGGCTTAAATAGAGGCTTGAGAGAAGTAGCTTTGCCAGGCCTGGAAAGAAAAAAGAGAAGTAATGTTGAAGAGGCGGATCATTCAGGTAGACCAGTGTACAAAAGGGCAGAAGGGAGTCACTGTAGACATCCTTTTTGGAATATGTTTTGCATACTGTTTCTTTAGTTTTCACTGAATTTTTCCTGTTTTCAATAAATGCATATTCCAAATTGGAAAGTGGTGAGTGTACTGGAACCATTCGCCACACCTTGCCCTGAATATACCATGCAAGAGCGATCCCCAAACTAGCCATTGCATGCGATGTTCCCACCGTGAGATTTCCAGAAGTACAAAGACACTTTCAAAAGAAAATTGGTGGCCTAACTCCTGAGTTTGGAAGTCTCTGTCCACACTGATTAGCCACCGAGCATGTGGGCAAACACAAGCACATCCATCGCTACCAAGCACACAGCACTGCTCTCCAGATGGTAACAATAGAAAACAAACTCTTCTGAGAAACACAATCCTAATACTACCAAAAATAGTTTAAATATGTTTGGGGACAACTGAGAGCCTGTTCGTGCTTTATTGCTCTTACATACTTGCCAATTGTGAATACAGATTGGCGCTTACCCCCAAAGCCGTATTAGACATCAGAGCAGGCACGCTGCAGAGCCCTGGATCGCAGTCGAGCATGGGCTGGCTTCACTCTGCAGCCGTTATCCTCAGTGGCGTCTCTCCACCCAGCTGCAGATTTCCATAAAGATTGTAAAAACAACATATTTTGAGACCTCAGCTCCTCGCTCGGAGCGAACTGAACCTGGGCAATGTGTTCAAAGGTTATTGCAGGGGTAAGAGGACAGATGAAGCATTATCAGATACTCCTGACTTCCTTAGGAAGTCAGCTCAAATTAACAAGCACAGATTCTTCTCCCATAAAGGTACACATGGAAAACACCTAATCATCTGAACAAAGCCAAGGGGTGAAGGTTAAGGGACACTATGGGCCAAATGAGAAATTTTTATCTTCTTGGCCATTGTGCTGTGCTGTAGAAGGAAATTGCCAGGAGTCATTTACACACTATTATTTTAACCCATTCAGAATTTGATACTTAGTACAACTGCCAAAATAATACTGCAATAAGGTGAAGGATTCAACTTATGTATTTGCGTAAATCTGATACAGCAACACACATTTCCTGATATGCTTGAATTTGGTGACCTCATGGTCACACTTCCTTGAATTCTTGCACTTCGCAGCACAGCATGGAACAAGTACATTGACCGAAGACACATAAGTCAGATCTCTTCACATATCCAAAAAAAGAAGCTGATCATGAATGCTATGGCCATCCACTGCACCTTTTCAATACTCAGCATGGGAACAAATATAAACATATATATACAAATATATATATCCATAATTTTTGCAGTGCATAAATCTAGAATCAAATGAAGTTATACAGACAAGGTTTCCCTTTTCTCCAGTATACTACAGCATTTTACTGATATGTAACTGAAAGAAAATACAACCCCCAAATTCCACAACATATTTCATCTTTTTGGTAATGCTACGACTCTGTGCAGTTCTCAAGATAGCATATCTTCAGAGGAAATTTTATTTACCCGCATTGTCAGTTGTGTTTTACTCAGTGTGGGGTTCAAAGCTCAGACCACCCTGACTCAAACTTTGCAAAGCGGGCTGCAAGAAAAAAGTGCTGTTCTTTGGGCAAGTTATGTATCTATATAATCCTGTCCCTGCAGCCTCCCTTCAGGTCTCAGTCATTATGAACTGATAAACAATAAAGGAGTTGGCCTTATTAATGAAAGATTTCATTTTCCTTAATCTGGTAATGTGCAAAGATTTATTTTGAACTATATGACCTTTAATCTTCTTTCCATCACAGGAAAAGCCTATTTAGTTTTATAAGAGAACACTGGTAACTATTGAAGCAATTCCAAGTGCTTTTTTAAACAACCAACAATGACCCGAGGGTTGGAATCAATCTTTGTTTACAATGAAGCTGGTGGTATTCAAATTATTTTCAAGGTACAATGAACTAAATCCAAAGAAAGTCTGGCTTCATGGGTACGAACAGCATATAAATAGATCAAATGCTGAACTGTGGCTTTCACATTAAATAATATATCGAGAATAACGAGCAACAGTTATGCAATATCCTTTTAGTGTGAATGTTTAAGAAGTCTTTAAGAAATGAGAGTCATTTACGAGAAATAAATTGATTTTTTAGTAATCGAGGGAATGAGTGATTCCTGAAACTATAAATCTATATTTTCTGATAAATTCCCATTGTATTAATCTTTCTTGTGATTTTAAAAGCTCTCATGCCTTGCTGTATTTCCACCCTTAATAAGTACCAGACGTGTCTCATGAAGACATATCGCAACGTGTTACCACATCTAAGCCACCCTTCTGTTCAGATGACTGATGGCCTTCCTCTTCCCTTCACTCCCAAGCTGGCACTTCGGTGCTGCCATTCCTCCTCCAATCTCGCCCAAGAAGGAAAGTCTACAATGCACTACGACATTATCGGAACAAGCCTGCCCATGCAGAATTACAGAGCTGTTAGCGTTCGAGAATTGCTGTTCTTTCACACACACTCTTTCAGTTATATCTCATCCCTCCCCAGCCTCTCATTCTCAACCTATACATGCATTTCCTCCTTCTAAGGTAGCAAAGCGTAGGCATTTATCTTAAGTACTCAGAAATACAAATATTGACTTGTACAGTTGAAACGCACTGGAGCCGGTCTCTCTCCTAATTAACTTTCGTAGACCCAAGAGAGACCGCTGCCACACTATAAAGAATAAATATTAACTCTTGCACTTGCGCATGCATGTACGCAGGTACAGCTACTGGAAACCTATGCTTTTCTCTCTCTCATATGCAGGTCTGCCCACTCCTTCACCGCACTGGTACCCTCTCGTTCTCTCGCTAATCCCAGCCTGCACTGGTGCCAGGGGCCCAAGTGGACATGCAGGCAGACCAAACCTGGCTGCCTGAAGCTAAAACTACCCCCTTGTCCGTTCCACTCCTCTAACACAGGTCTCCAGGCCCCGGCAAGGGACTCATGGGCCACTCGCGAACCAGTTCCCACAGCTGCACAGCGCCTCAAAATACACAGATCCATTCAAGTTCTCCTTTCTGTCCCTCTAATAGACTTTGGTGCCCCTGGAGCAACGATCTCCTCAGCAATCTAGTTTTAATCAACTCCTGTATGTCATTCCCCGTTTTCTACCAACATATGGTACTTCCTTAACTTTATTGCCCTAAATGAAGTCACTGACTACAATGCCAAAGGTATGAGATGTAATTGTTTCACAATAAAATTCACACCTGTTTTTCCACGTCAAATAATTTAGGCTGACTATTCAGTTTAGGCATAATCATGTTTTAAAACTAAAAGCATACAGAAAAACTCAAGTTTTGTTTTCCACTTTTGCAAGATGACCTCAAATTTGATGCAACATAAACTGAGATCTCTCAGTCCACAGAGTGAAGAAGACACTAAGAAATTCCTAAATTTTGTTTTGAATACCCCAAACAAGAAGACTACATTTTGTCTTTTGATTAGAATCATTTAACTTAGAAAGTTTCTTAATTTTGCTTGATATAAGTAAATTAGCAGCTCTTCAGTTTTTCATAAAGCGTCTGATGGGGATCAAACAGTTGAGCAAACTCTGAGCCATTAAGAAAATGCTCAACAAAAGTAACAAAGCAACGAAGATCTGAACATTTTAAAAGAACAGGTAAGAAGGCTGGGATGTATCACTTTTATTGCTGTAAAATAAAACAATGTTTTTCTGCCAGTTGGTTTAGAACTTAGCAAAACCAGTGAATTGAATGCCTGTAAATAACACACTAGCAAGTGCTGAGACAGCAGTGTCTGTAAGGCTAACGATGCTGCATCTCATTTAAAACTGACAGCAGCTCATAGAAAATTGAGACTGCTACTAATAGGGCACAGTGAGTCAGTTCCACAAGTTTCTCCTGACCTGATTCAGACTTAGAATAAAGAAACAAAAAAGAAATTTTCAAAGCTGCAGCTGCCCTTCATCTCACATTTTCTCATCATTTTCGTAGGACAATCGGCCATCATTTGTACCTGAATCTGCCTCTTTTCCCTCAATCCTCCTTTGAAAGCAAGATTCTTCTATCAGAGATGGCTTTTTTTCACTTTCTGAAGGGTGAGTAGAAAAATGTGTGCAGAAGGAGAGGGAAAACATCCTTGAATTTTACACACAGAAATCATTCCAACTCTGCTATCTTTGTTTAACATGGTTCTTCCTTCCTGCTATTATTAGTAAATCTCACAGTTTACTTCTTCTCTCAGTACCGAGCTGGCAGATGATGTACGAAAGAAGAAGGATTTCTTACTGATTAGCTTCTGTCTGCAATAAATCCTCAATACCTACACATTGGCATGGAAACCTCTTTTCCGGTGGAAGGTTGTTCATCACATTTTTCATGCATTGTTGCTGATACGCTTAACTTTTTTGTTTCACGGCTCGGCAATGAAGCAGCTATTGTTTCCAAACTGCTGAGCAAGTCTGGCTGTGGGAACGAGAGACGTGCGACAATTCTCAATGGTCTCTCTGGTGGCTGCAAAGAGAGGTGGCAGGGCACGCGGGGGAGACGGCGGGGGCGAGGGGAAACCTAGCTCCGCATAGAAGATAAAGTGAATTGATACAGTTATAAGAAAGGCATGTTCTGCTTTATTTTTAGTTTCTGTTTCAGTCTCGTTTTTCCTTAGGAATATTTTTGTTCTTTATGCACTTCATCAGGACCTGTCCAATTTATAATGTACGACTCACAAGGCCGAGTACATTCTAATTTTCTAAATCCAGAGATCTGCAAAACCTCTAGTGTAAGTTTGATGGTATGAAATACCAACATCTCACTTTTTTTTTTCTTTTGCGGAATGCTTTTCTACAAGATCTTGTGCCAATCTCACCAGAAAGCAAGTTCTTAGAACCCACTTACCATTTAAAAACACCACCTCAGATGCCTTTGGAGAGTACTCTGCCTTTCCCAGTTCTGCAGTCTTGCATACTAAAAAGCTATATTTTGGATCTCTATAATGATTACATTTGCAAAATTTATTTAAATGAGAATGTGTGTGCCTCAGGGCATAAATATTTGACTTTAGAACAATATATATGAAGAGTCTTTGTGAGCTACGGCAGAACAAATTAAAAAGATCAGAGATCCATATAAGTACCAGGAATGTTAGTGACAAGTATCTCAAAGAGGGTTTTTTTTAAATTAGAAAGCAAAAAACAAACAAAAAAAACCCCTAAATCAATCACAAAAATCAATGTACATTACTTCAAAAGAAGAGATCAACTGGAGGAAGTTATTAGCAATACTAGTTAAATTCTTATTAAAGTCATTAGTTCAGGCTTAACGTATTCAGGTTCAGGTTTAAAGTCACTAGTACAGCTTTGGATGGTAACATCTTACTTCACACATCGCATGAAACAGGCAGTTAACGCTACCGGAGATCACCTGTGCCCACTGCAGAGAAGGTATCTCAAAGCCATGGAATGCTGTTCGCAACTGTGCAACTAACTGATTTATCTATGACAACAAACCTCAGTAACCACATACATACACACACTGCTCCTGAATCTGCAAACCTGTAAATACGTGACTAATTTTATTTCATGAGTAAAGTTATGCATAAACTTACATTTGCCACTCTTGGCAGGGGCCCAGCTGCAAGAGCCTGTGACAGGCTCAGTCCTTACTCCTCAGGAGAACTGAATGCTGACGTGGGTAGTCACATTAGGTACCTAAAGTTAAAAGATGCATATATAATCAACTCAGAAAAGATGGGGAATTATATGTACACCTTCTGTGTTTAACATGCAGGAGGAAAAATTAACACTATTTTGCTCACAGACTGTTAACAACCTAATTCTAAAAGCAGTTACTGTAATGCTGAGCACTTGCTCCCATTACTGCCTGCAATAATCATTGCCCAAACTGATCTCCAGTCCAGAGTTACCTACTGATTAACAAGCAAGCATACAGTAGGGCAAAAGGATAAAAAAGAAGAAGCTATTTTTTCAAGGACATATTCATCGCATGTTAACACCGGCTGCACCACTCATCAGTTGAAATATGGGGAAGCAGATAGAAAACCTTCAAATTTGTAAGTTATCACAGCTCAAGCAAGTAAATGTATAAAAGCTACTGAAAATAAAAGTCCTCCCAGTTTAATCTCTATGGACAAGGTAACAGAAGAAAGAGATCTAACAATGCAAGAGAAAAAAATTAAACATTCATTAGCAATAGAAATGGTTTAATCCAGTACAAAGTTCATTCATATGCAGAATCAAATGGAGCAGAGCAGTTCAGATCTGGGAGACAGGCTGTAGTTGCAAAGCCTAAAACAATACAACTATTTAGTTTAATGAGGTTATTTGAACACAGTCTTCAATTACCTACATGGAGAAAGGATTTTAACATAGCCCACGCAAAGATACAAGCAAGAGTCGATGCCCTGCAGTAAATCTTAACTAAAACTAAAAGCGCATATTTTTAAAAGTAAAGGTAATTAAGTATTGGCAAAGCTTTTCAAGGATGGGATGAACTGCTTGAAATCTTAAAGGTAAGATTGAATGCATTCCTACACAACTTCTAAACATGGGCTCAATGCAGGAGTTCCCAGATTATTCTTGGGTTCAGTTTACCTCAGACTAAACTGGCACAAAAATCCTATAGATCTTTAATTAAAAAATGTTTTAATGCTGAAGGAAGACAATATACAGAGGACTAGCTATCAATTTTGAGGTAAGATTTAAAATAAGGGTTACATGTTAAATTTACATCCAAATTAATCCTATCATTTGAAATACAACACAAGGTTTGGTCAAAAATATCCTTTTCTGAAAACTTCCTGGCATTTCAGAAAAGCAATAGATCAATCACATTTAAATCAGAGGAGAAGACTGTTCTATACTGGGAACTGTGACAATATTATTCTAGCAGATGAATTATGAGTTACATGCCTAGGGACCAGCATACTAAAGATTTCTTGTAGCCATGACCTTTGGAGGAGTACGGAGCAGGGGGAACGAGGGGGAAAGGAAGAGGAATAGGTAGACACTAGGGAACAGATATTTTTAGCCTCAGAACCAGCAGAAACTCTAACCAAAGTGAAAGAAAAAAGTGCAACATTTATGTCCCTATCACACACACAGTATTTCAGGGTTTGTTACACATAACTCAAGACAACAGTAAAGTCTACAACATAAGTAAGTCAGAGTTTCTCTCCCTAGGATTAAACATTAACAACTTATCTCCTTAGTTTTAGCTCCAGAGTGGCTGTAAAACCTCAGAGGTCAAGCATCTCTTTTGCTATGAAGTGCTGAACTTGATCCAAAATATGAAATATTCTGAAAATTAGTTGTAGTTGGAATACATACAGCTTACATTCACCTTTGCGCTTCAGAGCCTGCAAAAGCCCCAACTATAGTAGTGACCACTATAATTCTCCTTCGAAATTCATTTGACTTACGCAGCATTTTTGCCCTGCAGTATTATTAACACCAATTATTTGAGAAAGATATTTGTAGCTCTGTCCTCACAGATTTTATAGCTAAGAGAAGCCATTAGATAGCGCAGTTCAAGACGGGCACGTCCATGGTCAGCCATACAAACAGGGTTACATCACACGAAGAGCAGCTCAGCTGTCCTGGCACAAGAGCTTCTTGGTGATCGCTTAAGTCCTGATCTGAAAGGAAGCAGGGCTGCAGGGCTAGGGCAAATATCAGCAGACAGCCCCAAAAGCCCTGCTCAGGCCAGCCCCACACTGAACACAGCCATGTCCGTATCTCCCTCTCCCCTGGGTCTTCATGATATGTGGGATGTGCAGTGCAGCTCTCAGACATCCTAGTAATTTGAAATGTAGCTTGTAAAGTTACAGAAATAACACATATCAGAGATGCCCATGCTGCCGGTAGACTGTACTACAGAGGTAACTTCACCCCAGCCTAAATGCTGCAGACTGGTTTGCCTTCACACTGCTTGGGACCAGCATGCCCAGGAATGGACTAGCCCAGTGACCACTTCACAGTTAGTGGCCCACATCACCATTTGGCTCCAAGACAATTTTGTGCGCTTGCTTCTCAGTTCAAAGTGCTCTAAATAAAAAGAAAGTGATTCTTAAAGCTTTAGGCTGGAAGTGTGTTGCATGCCCAAGGGCACAAAGTCAACTGGGATAGAGCTAGCTTGCTCTGCCCACAGTGCCAGCCCAGCTTACCATAGTCCATATCCATGCCACCCAGAACAGACCTTCGACCATGCTGTCCAGTCAGCCCAGCCAGGATTTCCTCTTGGAGAAAAGCAACCGATTCATTTAAGGAGTAAAGCTAGCTTAGATGGCTGAGGCCCAGAAACAGAAAACAGGGAGCATCTGAGCCAGGCTGACCATGCAAACTATCTTCGACCATCTCTGATACCTGCGTCTTTACTACAGCTTGCAGCAACTTGTGTAGTAATGACAAAGTCAATTAAGCATAAGCAGTATTCGAACATACTTCTAAGTTAGTGTTTATCAACTAAAAAAATAGTACAAATTACTTTATATAAACTTCATGATTATGCACTGCAAACTACTAAGCTACTCTGATATCAAGCTATCAAGATTCAGTAGATATTATAAAGCTATTATCAGTACAGCTATAGTTATAGAGCAAGCACAAATACATTTTGCTATTTTAGGAATATATATATATTCTGAAAGAAAGTACTTTTGACTGTAAAGGGTCATCAAAATGCACTAAGCTATAATGGCAGACAACACTGGTATAATGTTGCTCATCAATATAGGAGCATCTTCCCACCAAAAAGAAAAAAGAAAACCCTCAAAAACCCAATAATTTTCTAATCAACATTACTGTTCAGCAAAGTTTTTTAGCTGGCCTGGAAGACAGCAAACACACAAAAGCAATCCAAAGAAAGTCCTCCTGTAGTTTCCTAAGACTTCAGGAAACTTCAACTGCCTGAGGCTGGCTCAAAGTCTGCACTCTTGTTTTGCAGGAAGCAGCCCCTAAATTTATGGTTTTACAGGTGAAAAAGAAATCTCTGCTCCCTGGTAACACGTGGCCCAAGCGAGGGGGGAGCCATCCCGCTTGCAGGTGCTCCCCTTGCACCAAGCTGGCAACCCAGGCGGCCCGTCCTCTCTTGCAGCCTATTCTGTGGGTCTGATTTTTGGCATGGTGGGGAGTGAGGCAGAAAGAGAAAGAGCAGGGAATTAGTATGGTGCTGTCCTTGTTTCCATGACACATGCTTTTATAACTTGTGCTCCCTGAGGTAAAAGGCATAATTTGGACTCAACAGCTGACAACTCAGCAGTTCTCTGCCTGGCAAAGCTGCTTCTGTTGTAGCAACCGTCTTTGATATCACTCCAATGCCAGCTCCAGACAGCACGTGGAAAGAGGAGGGGAGATATATGCCCTTCAAAACCTTACACCCTGACCAACATTCATACTGAAGGGCTAGGAGTTATATTTAGTTTAAGCACTTTCTCCTTGCAGTAAAACCTACTATCAGGAGTGATTCCAGAGGCAGCAGCAGGGAAAGGGAGACAGCAGCAAAGTGGCAAAAGCCCATGCCAAGAGTTTCTGGTTCTAGCAGAAGTGCAAGGGCCTTACAGAAGCACAATAGGAGGGCTCCAACAATCTGTAAATTTAGGAATTACAAAACTTTCATAAATTTAGGAATTACGAAACTTCCAGGGGAGGGAGAACAGCAATGATCAGCAAAAAACTGGTGGTGCATATGAAAAGCAGTGCTTTGGTATTCTGCTCAGTGTCAATTCAGAACCTCTAGATATCATTATCTGTCAATCTACAAATTAGTAAGGCAGACAAACAACACGGGAGCCTCGGTGCTTGCCTGGTGACTGGTATCCTAAGCTCCCCCTCCACCCCAAAGGCAGATAAGAAAACAGCTCTTGCCATCCAGGAATTTATATGGCCCCTATCATTGCCACCTTAATGACTCTGGAAGAGATCCATGGAGACCTCTAAGCACCCATAAAACCAGAACTTTAGACACAACCTAAAACAAAGATGCTTCAAACTCCTATTTAGCTACAGCTTAGTATTACTGTCAAAAAAAGACAGAAGCAATGATAAAACTCTGGAGGCATCAGCATGCACAGATGCAGACAGTCTCAGCTTTGGCAGGGCCAGAACATCTGCCTAATGCTTAAATGCTCGAGACCCGCAAAGTCATTGTTCCCTCATCTGCCCATAAAACATGCAGAGAACATGTCACGCTTGTATCCAAGAATTGACTTCCACAGAAAGAGCAGAGGCCATTGCTTTTGGTTAAAGACAATCAGAGAAAGAAAGAAGCTGTGATGCTCCCTTTTCTAAGGCAGCGCAGTGGTTAGAGCACTCACCCGGGAAGTGGGAAACATCCTCAACCATCCTGGAGACTACTCTAAGAGACAGGCAGCAGACCAGTTGGGAAGGATCCTTCTCAAGGCTTTCTGCAGATGGCATTTCTCCCCATGGCTTAAGTAATCACTGACTCAGAGCATGACTCTGTCCTTGTGTCCTTGTGTCCTTGGGAGAGGGCACTCGCTGGCAGGCAGGGACCATGGGTTCCAGGCCCGACTGCCAGGGATTATCTGTATCTTTTACATTGAGCAGTTTATGGAATGAAATACATAAACCAGCCTTGGGGCACACAGCACTGTCACCTCTCAATCCATACCTAGAAGAAAGTAGCTTCTCTTTCTTATCTTTAAGACAGAAATTCAACACCCAACTATCAAAGAGGATTCAAAACTAAATTTCAGAGGGAAAGACGAACCAGAACATGAAACCATTTCAACTAATTCTAGCTAGTTACGGTGACAAGAGGATAAACTGACTTTCCTGCTAGTTCTCTTTTGCTTTGTGCACGTGAATCACTGCCCAACGTGGAGCTGTGGCATCGCCTCTTCAAGGCAGCTGCCCATATCTTGCCTTTCACCTACCAGAGCACTGTTAAACCTCCTTTGTCAGACTTCTCCCTTTGCACTACTAATTAACATCCCTTCACTTGAATCCTCTCTGTATTTCAGTATCAGTATCTGAAGCCAGGATTTCCAGTATTTTTATTATAACTGTTTCCTAGATCAATGAATATTATTTAAAACAGAACAAAATTCATTCCGGAAAGTTTCCTGACTTATTTTTCTGTTTCCCTTCCATTATCCAAAAGCTATCATTCAACAGCTGTAACAAAGCTCATTACAAGATAACATAAACAGTCTTTTAAAAATTTAACATCATTTTTGTTTTCATCTAACAAATGTATCCTCACTCTTCAAATTACACAACAGCAATCGCTGAATTTACTTACCATCCTCTGCATTCCTCTGAACACTAGCACAAAACATAACTGCAAAACAACCTCACGTACCTGGTCATATCATCTATTGAGTCATTTGCAGAAAAATATAATCCATCTGCATCAGCCTTGGTAATGCCTTGCACTCTACAAGACAGAATCGGTATTTGCAAAAATCTAGATTAAGACTGCCAGACGCTCTCTTCCTGAAGGACCGTTTCATCTTTCACATGGAATTCTTACTAACATACGTTTAGCCTTGTGTTTAAATACATCATCTTCTCACGCCGCACAAAATTTACTATCAGTTCCCCTTTGGATAAAACAATGTAACCATGCTCAAACGAAACCACTTGTAATGGATTTACAGACTGTTCTAGTGTTACATATGGACATTTATAAATTCAGACAATTTTATTAGTGTTACTGAAGCCCTTAGAATCTGTCTGAGCTGTGCAGGATCTTGAAACAGATGTGACCTTATGGCAACAGATCCTAACTCATCAAGCACTGGAAAATTAAAGCCCCATGAATTCTGTGTTAAAGCAGCAGCGGCAGCTTTACCGCTTGTAAAAACAAGTTTATCTCTCTTTCTTGGAGAGCATCTCCACCCAAATGGCTCTTCATGTACTCCACAATCTTCGGCAAGTCTATGAGAATGACCCTGCCTAAAGGTTAAGTCTCTCCCTTTCCTCGGCACACCTGTAAAGGGATTTGATACAATCTAAACTACTTGCCACTGGTGGCTGTAAGTGACTAAAAAGGTATGTTTGGAAAGTGCACAATGGAAACTGTTATCACTTAATAATGCTGATAAAATGTTGAATCGGTGAAATAGCGATAAGATGAAAGGATGCAAAGACTAAGCAAACAGAAAGGAAAACCAAACAAAATTTGATGATTTGCTGACTGCCTAAAAGCTATCGTTCAAAGCAGCTCCAAGTTGGTGATTTTTAAGCTTCTGAATCGTGGACCTCTAAAAAATTTTCCAGTTTAGATACAGACCCCTGCAGACCTGCAGTCTGCTGAGATGAAGCTTTCTTTTCTTAGTTGCCTCAGCAGACCCCTCCGAAGAAACTCGCAGGCTCCTATCTAACTGACGACGGGTAGCTGAATCTGAACAGCACCAACCAGCTGCAGATACGGCAGGATTCATTTTGCAGACCCACTCCTCGCTCCTGCTGCCTCTCCTAGATCCCAACCTTTCCCTCATCAACCATGACTTTTGTTTTGCTCTTGATTCACAACGGCGCCCAGTCAAGAAGCGCACGCTTTCCTTTATCACCAAAAACATACAAAAATCAATGCTTACCTTTATCAGCAAAACCACAGAATACAATGGCTGAGAAGCTGAGGACAAGCAGAGGCTTTCCGCAGACTGAGGAATGCACGCATTCTTCCCCGCAGAAGGTGCCAAGCTTTATTTATAAAGCACACGTGCACTGAGGGACCTACATTAAACACCACACTGTCTCAACTAGCATTGCTACATGCTAATTTGAGGGGGGGAATGGCAGGGCACAGACCTTAATCTTCCTCACAGCTACCAAAGCTGCTAAGTCGATTAACAGCCTGGGTTTGTTCTACAGAGCTGAACGAAGGATTTAACAGGAATTTAAAGAATTCTTTTATAGCAAGGGAAAAAGGCAGAACGGACTTCCAGGTGCGATGTCAAAGGCAAGTTGCATTCCCTAACTTTAGTAACAAGCTAGGTTTTAAAGACAGCACAGGGCTACCCATGCCCATGACTCCTTGAGGGAGTTCGACAGGACGTGGCCAGCTTGGTTACGGAACATGAAACCTTGATTGTTTTCGCAATGGACATTTTGAGCGTGAAAGTCCCTGCAAGAAAATCAAAGTGACAATTCCTACAGGACAGCTCAAAGCCTAACTCTGCCCAGCACTAGATGACTACAGCATTTATCTGCTGCTCTACTCCCATTTATAGCAAAGTCCCCAGGCGTCCATGACTGATTGCAATTAAAAACCAAATCAAACCACGTATGTCACCAGTTCTTACCGAAGCAACACAAAGCTTGTCTCCAATAAATGTGCTCAGGTCCCATCTACTTACGCGCGCTGAATTTTAACGACAGAAGGATGATCTTTCCGTAGCACCTCGGGGGCTTAGAGGGCTCTTTTCTAAGCACAGCCTCCAGCCGTTAGAAATGCGGTCCCTCACACCAGCACCGCGAGCTGTCACAGCGCCCGCGTCCCCTACGGCGGCGCAAGGCAGCGAGCGGCGAGGCGCGCAGCGGCCAGATGCTCCCCGGGCGCGGAAGGGGCTGCACAGCCTCAGATCCCCCCCCGCTTCTGGAAGGGCGCTACTTATTAAGAAAATAAAAATCAAAAAGAGGGGTAGCAGTGTTTTCCGGCTGTCCGGTCCTTGGAGCAACCTGCCGCCCGGCAGAACGAGCTGTTGACAAAACACAGCCTCTACTGAAGCCGCAGGCTGCGCGCAGCGGCGGCGCGGAGCCGCCGGTCTCCCCCGCGCACCGCCAGGCAGCCGCCGCCGCCGCCCGCGCCGGGCTCCCCGCGCCGGCACCGGGGGCCGCCGCCACCTGCCCCGCGGGGCCGCCGCGCGGCGAGCGGAGCCGAGACGGCTGCCGCGCTCGCGGGGAGGCGCCCGGGCGGCAGCGCCGCGGCTCCCCCGCCGCCCCTCCGCGCCCCTCCGCACCGCGCAGCACCGCGGGGGCCGGGGCCGGGGGCGGCCTCCCCCCACGTGCGGGCGGGCGCCGCCGCCCCCCCCGCCGCCCGGCCGCCACTCACCCGCCGCCGCCTCGCCGTGCCCTGCGGCTGCCTCATGCCGGCGGGCGCTGCCGCGGCGCCGTCCCGGGCGGCCCAGCTGCGGCGGGCGGCAGTGCGCAGCGCCGACAGGAAGCCGCCGCCGAGGGATGGAGCCGAGGAAGGAGGGAGGGAGGGAGGGAGGGAGGGATGGAGGAGAGGGGCTGGCGGGCCGCCGGCGGGAGGAGCCTGCGCCACGCACGGCCCGGCGCTGCGGCTCCCCGAGCCGCGCTGCGGCCCCCCGGGGCCCGGCCCCCCCCGAAGCCTTCCCGGGACGCCCGCGCCTCGCCCGGGCTGCCGCCGCCGCCGCAGGGCGCTTCCAGCGCCGGGGGCTCCCGCAGGCCTCGCCGCCCCGCCGCGATGCGCTGCCAGACCGACGACAGCCCGGGTTTTAGGCGCACTCCGCAGTCGCTGTGCCTGTCATTATTATTTATTTGTATTGCCAGGGTTCAGTCAGGACTGAGGTGTTACAGATTCTCCAGTGACCAGCGGTTTGGTTAGGTCCCCGACGAGCTATTAAAAGCATGCTTTGGGGTAGATTAAGGTACAAACCTGATCTGATCATTTCAGGTTCTCTCAGTGGCACAGGAAAATATCCTACTTAGAAGAGTGTTTTGCATGTCTTCAACAGTGACGGCCCTCAACGGCTTGAAGTGGTGGGCCAGGCCCTCCAGACCCAGGAGAGTCTTGGTTCATTTTATGTTTCTCTTCACCTCTAGTGTTTGAGGTCTGGGGCTCAACCTCCAGCGTTTCTTTGAAGCCACATCAGCTACATGCCAGCCTCTCTTTTAAATAAAACTTGACAATCTCACAATTGTCACTTGACAAAACTCACAATTCCACAGTCTCAAGAGTCAGGCAATTAAAAAAACGTGTATCACAAGGCCCATAAAATCAGAAGAGTTAGCAGGTCTGTGACTCCTCCCTCGTTTCCCAGTAAACCACAGCAGGATGGGGAGAAGAAAGCAACTGCTCAGTTTTCCTTGCGTTTTTCTGTCTACATGTTCCTACAGGGGTTTTCCACATTGCTGTAGATTTTCTGAGATCCTAGATGATAAGGAACCTCAAATAACTGCATGGAGATCCTGGGTCCAGACTTGTGTCCCATCTTGGGTAAGTAGATGGACTGCAGGTCCAGAGTCAGAGTCTCCTGCCACCCTGCACATTCCCTGCTCAGCCTAAGTGGATACAGGCTATTCTGTAGAAAAAAAATCTTCAACCCTGTTCCCTCTTTTCCATTGTCTTTGCTTGTGCAAAGAGAATCGAAGCATCAGTCAACAAGAGAAGCATAAACCTCATAGTTAGGTCACGCTTCAGGAGACATGAGTTTAGGTCTCTTCTGGCTTAAGACCATGCTTGACTTCAGACCTTGTATCCTGAGAGAGTCCTCTACCCTTTGACCTATGTCACCTTCTTAAAGGGAAGCATGAAGTCTCCTTATACACACACACTGTTCCTGGGAAACACGTTTTTTTTAAATTGCATTTGAAGAGAAGCCCTGGGCTGTGAATCATAATTGCTTGTACTATACAGACTTGTATTAAACAGCACTATATATGTACTATACAGACTTGTATTAAAAGCACAAGTTGCTTGGCAGAAGATGATGTCTCCTCCTGAAATAGATTAAAACATTTATAAGTCCAAAGAAGCGCTGACTTGAAAGAGTCCTTTTCTTAGTGCTCTTCTGTCAGCTAGGTTTAAACAGCTCCCTACCCAACACATCCGTCAGTCAGCTCTTCACAGTCCCACTGCCCAAATCTCTCCACACCGGGAATAGCTGCTGGATGCCTAGTTCTGGGGTCTGGACTCCACTGTGCACTCCAAGAAGTCTGGCACTTTGGCTGCCCAAGACCTTTAATTCCCTGTTCCCATGGTAGCCCTGAAGTTCCCCTGCCCTCTCTCAACCCAACAGTACCCAGGGCTGCAGTGGATGCCAGGGACTCCCGCAGTCCTGTGAGGAAACAGTATTACTGGGCATATCCATAGCACCAGAAGGCATAGGGAAAAGGTGCCCTTATCACTGTGTCTGACCCATCTGACGGAGCGCAGCCTCTGCCTTTCTCCTTTTCCAGACCTCAGGAATTGCAGCCTGGTGCCCTCCCTTGAGTCTGGATCAAGGATTGCAGAGACACTGTTAAGGATGCAGCTCACCCTGGGCCATGGATGACAGACCCACAAATGTAGGTTTACAGGCACTAAAGGGATGCAAGAACTTTCTTCTGAAGGCATCAAAGATGTTAAATGAAATTTACTGCCTATGTTTTCTGCAGATGGTGTTATTTTACCCTTAGTAAAGGCTCACAGGCTTCTCACTTGGCAAGAAGCCCTGTTGATCAAGGAATCTGTATCATGAGTAAATGCAGAAGATCTGGCCCATTTTCTGTACGACAAAATCAAGCAATAGTCAGTTTTACTGTTTCCTCTTTATACTTAGCTAGGCAGCTTTCCCTGTAATCCACAGCCATTCCATGGAAGAAGTGGGGAAAGAGGTTTTGTGGAAAAATATGATTGCAAAATTAGACGCTGACAAGAGAAACCAGACATAAGGGTAGTTTCTGAAGTTATTTGGTTTTTGGTTTTGTAATTAATGACTCAATTTTTAATGACTCAATCAGAAGTTAAGAAACTTTCTTGACCTGGCTATTTAACACAAATCTATAGAACACAAGTTTCAATATCAGTTTGTCATACTGTTAATATGCTAATTTAAATATAAATATACCATAGATGAAAGGTTGGTTTAATTATCCCCTACTGATCTGCAGCAACTATGCCATTTATGTATCTTGTCTCATCATGTGACCTTCCCTGTAAAATATCAAAACTATTTTATTTTAAAATAAAACTTAACTGCATGTAGTACGTATATGCAGGTCATTTATTTTGTTTCCTGCCTTATCTCTGGTTTCCAGATAACTGAAGGGCAGATGCTGGAATACACACTCTGCCTTTATAAACTCAGTGCAGGATTTTGTCATCCATCTTAACAGCAGCAGGAAAATGCCTTTCAATATTAACATTTTGGGCAGTGAGAGAGGAACGTTTAAGTCTCTCTGGATAAGAGGCCAGCTAGTTTATCTTAGTACTTAATATTACTTGGAGAACAACTTATCTGCTCTCTAGGTCAGAAAAAAGCTTTTTGGGGCACTGTAAATTTCAAATGAAAGTGAGAAGCCCCGCTAGGACATTTTCATTAATGAGAGTTTCCTGGAGCCATTTAGTCTTGCTTTTAAGGGTGTGTTGGTTATTTATGGCAGAGAAAAGGAACGGATGTGTTGATGTTCTGGAACTTTTCCTTTGTGCATTGTTTCCCATTTCACAGTTGTATTTGGCACCCACTTTCCTCCAGCCAATGAAGAATATTAAAGAACTTCCTTTGCTGAAAAGTTGTGTGCACATTTTAAAAACCATACAGTGTAACCAACCATGTGTGATGCAGTACTTCTACCAGCATTTACAAACACCAGAGAGTGTAAATACATAATATTGCCAAGAAAGGCCTGCCAATGATTCATTTTATGGACTATATATTAAGTCTATAAAAGTTATTTCTTATTCTTAAGCTGTTCTTTAAAAAATGGTTATATAATACAACCATCAAAACAAATTTGATGTCTGACTGAATGTATCCAGGAAAGCCAATAACAAAACTCACATTTGCTGTGACAGGAGCAAGAGTAGCCTCTCTCATGCCAATAACAGCCTCGAGTACACTGGATAGTGCATGTGTTTTGGTACATTCACAAGGCAACAGCCTATTTTCCTATGAGGTTGCAGTGGAAGCATCCCTGTGTTGTCAGGCTGGATCAGAGCTATTCTTGGAAATGAGTTCTCTGACCTCAGAGAAGTAATCTCTTTGTAATTAAGATTTTTCAAATACGGAGATTTTTCTTCATCATTAGGGACCCATGCCTGCAAATCCCAGTGACACGTTGTCAATATATTGCCGTATGGCTTCACAAAATTCCCTGGTTGCCTCTGCCTGCAGGAAAACCATATGCTCTATTGTGGTTTGTGTTTGCAGGCAGGAGCAAGGAAGGACTTTGATCTGCTGACCTGTGCTAACTTAGTGCCATGAATTTGAAAAGAAATGGAAAGAAAAACACTACTTGCCTAAAACAATTAGATTGAAGGCACTTGCATTCCTTTCACTGCAAAAATTTCTACCTCAGATGCCTCAAAAATACGTTGTGTGGAAATACTGGATTCACTGCCAGTAATAAGACTCTTATGGTTAGCAGCGAAGGTGAAGATTCATCCACACAATACAGAGAAGCTAGCTACAAGGTGGATCTCCCTGCCACATACTGCCAAGCATCAAGATATTTGTGCCCGAGTGGTCTGGCCAGGGTCATTTGTATGTAGCATAGAGGACACCAGCTGTTGAGTCCTCACTAAGTATGTTGGGTCTCTCTTGACTGGCAACAAAGAACTATTTTTTGGACAGGTCTTTTACACCTTCTTGAGTCAAGCAGTTTTTATGGGATGATTTTGCTTCAGAATCTTGCTTGCCTTATCCTCCATTAATCTTGGGCAAAGTTTCTGCCCATTATCTTTGTCTCTTTGTTTTGCCATCTTTATGGCTACCGTCTGTCTTCCTGTTGGGAAGACATGTTATCCAAACCCATGTTATCAGAACAAGGGTTTTCGGGTGACGAGTTGCCTGTGCTGTAGTTTTATCAGAGTAGATATCTTCTGGTCTTGATGTAAACAACACACTCCTCACTGCTTATTGGTTCGACTGCTGTCGTTCATGTCCCTGCTTTGCAATACAGGCCACTCGTTCAGCCTTTGCTCTCTGTGTCTTCTGATGCTTCCAGACACAAGCATTCCATTCACAGATCATTCAGACCAGTCTTAGTGTTTCAGTTACAAATTTCTATAGTGTTTATAGTGAGCTAATGCCTGAGAAAGGACTTCCTACAGGAGTTCATCTGTTAAAACAACCTGCATGTTGTAAAGTGTTTAACAGCTGCAGGCCTGCTTCCCAATCTAAGCACTTATACCATCCCACAGTTGATTATACCGGCAGTGTAAAGTTCAGCACATCCTTAATCATGTTGGATGAGTCCCATTGCTGAGTCCCATACAGTAGCATGAGAGGTCAGCCTTCGTGTCAGTGAAACAAGATACAGCATAGTTCTTGGAAGAAAATGAAGCTAAATGAAGCTCAATATAAATCTCTGAAGAACATGATAAACACCAACAAATGGTAACAATCTTACTAACTGTGGAAGGGTTGGTGGAACCAGTCCTAGAACTAAGTCTGATTTATGGATATGAAATTGAAGAGGCTTACTCTGCACAGTAGTGGAAGGGCCTAATTACATCATGAAAAAGAGGATTTGTGAGAGTTACAAGCTAATTTAGATTTGTAATAGCCAGACAAGCATGGAAATCTGCAAATAAAAATTACTGAGAACATCTCAGACATTTCTATACTCTTAATATTGCAAGTCCCAACATCAATGTATCACATTCAAATATACTGCCTTGCTCTGTGCAGGTTTTCACTGTGCTCCTTACTTAGCAATTCTTGTCACTGTTGTGTTGGCTCCATTTCCGGTGTCCTATCATTCCCGTCAGTTGTATCCTTTTGCTTGCCAGTTTATCAGACAGATGTCGCCATGCTTCCTCTATTTCTGTCTAAGAGCTCCCACAGAGAAACATGTCCTATGCTACAAAATTTAGTAAGTTGATGCTTGTGTGATGCTTCAGATCTTCTGTGCTTCAATCCATGGCATGAACATGGCAGATGAATTTAAAGCACCGTAACTGTTATGAACTTTGCATGCACTCCAGAGTTGATCTGTGCATGAACAGAAGTCATTTGACCAGAATTCCTGTCACTCAGCTGAACAGCCAGCTTTAGTGAATCCTGTATAAGTGGCTGCAGTCTTCAAAATTCTCCCTGCACAAAGTTGCCAGGCCACACCACCTTCTCCACTGCTGAACCATATCTAGGAAAACAAATATGCCTTCTTCCACACTGTCCTTGGCCTGAGCTGTACACCCACTCACTGCTTGAAACTAAATTTCTATACGTCAGTGTATAAGTAGGGAGAAAAAGATAGCTTAGCCAGGGAGGAGGTGGAGATACCTAACGTGTGCTTTTCAGAAGCATATGAAGTTCTATATTTACACAGAGTCCCTGCATTCCTCCTCTCAGTTTTTCCACATCACTTTTCAGATGTGATACAGCTTGCTAGATCTTTAGATACCCACGGGCTCTCTGTCTGGAAGGTATCCACCTGGAAGGTGGATGGCAAGCTTAAGGATGTGTTTAAGCATGGCAAGTCCTGTGATCCATATGTTTTCTACTAACACTGCTGTTTGTCTTCCCAGCTATATGCAAGGCTTATAGCATTTATCTCATGCCCAAGAAGAAACCTCAGTTATTTACTGCTGGACAGGGTGGCAGCATGCATAGCCCCTACGCTAAGGTACCGAACACTCATCAGAATATGCTCTGTACCATGTGCAAGTATGTACTAACGTATGAAAGCTGCAGAATGTAGGCAAGTTTACGGGTGGGGCTGTGCACTTAGTTGTAACCACTGACTCCTACATGACACCACGTAGAAGAAAAGTTAGTCTTTGGGACTTCTTGTGGTTTTCAGTATTGCTTAATATAGTGCATCAGGGCTTGGGATATTATGGTGTTAAATAATGTACAGCTATCTTAAGATGTGGCCTTAGAGAACACAGCAGCAAAATTCATTTATGTAGAAGCAGCTTTACCCTTCCTGGGCCTGATTTTACAAATATTATTGTTTGGTGTTGCCCTGGTTAACCACAGTTCTCTTACAGGCTTACTTAATATAAGTTCTGTATCGGTACATAAATAGAAGTTCTAACTATAAAAAAGAAGATAATCCCGGCATATTTAAAAGTCAAGTTGAGAGATGTTTTCATAAAGGCAAACGATTGTTTGCATTAGGTTAAAAATTGAGGCTGATTCTGTATCTGTTCCAGGAGTTTCCATCAAGGTGGATCTATTTTTATCCTGTGTTCTGCTTTTATTTTTATACGAGAACATCTTTACCAATGACGTACAATCCTAACCTAGTACCCACTTAATTACATATCTGCATGCATCCTCACATCCTCCCTTCTGGTGTAACAAGTATCTTTGCTTTCACTAGATTGCAGATTGACAGCAGGACCTGAGGGGCAGATGTCTGCCTCTCTGCACATCCCCAGTAATGCCAAAGGCCGCCCACCCAGGGGATGATTTGTTGTAGCATCAGGACTCTAAGACTAAGATTCTTCAGGCAGAAAACTGTTCTCTGTAAAAGACTTGGGACGTGTAGACAGCAGGAATACTGCAGACAGCAGGAATGTAGTTACATGCTGAAAATTGTACTATTGAGCATGTTCTGTCTTGTTCCTATCTTTGCAAAGCTGGATGTCTAGGCAACTCCTTTCCTCATCTGAGTCACCTGAGATGCAGTGAACAGCCATCCCGGTGTCATAGAGCCTCATTTGATAGCACTGGGCTGAAGCAGTGGTTCACATTCACAGTCAGCTCTGTTCAGTGTTCCTCTCTCTGAAGAATAGCTTACCAGGGAGGCTGCAGAGCAAATTCTTGAACCAGATACTGTGAGTGCACGAGGTACAGGCTGATGTAGTGCTTGTACTGGCCTAGATTAGGATTTGTCAGGTACTTTTTCTGCCAGCAGTACCAGCTTGAGCATCCATTGTGTCACATGTTCTCTGATCCTCTGTTGCATTGTGTTAGCACAAATGTTTGTGCTCATCCATAAGACAATGTTTGTGCTCATCCATAAGACATAAATAAGACAGATCAAGGAATTGATTGCATTTTTTTTTAATTAACTTCCCCTGAAGGTATTTTTCAACTGAATAGTTCCCCTGCTGTGAATTACACTGAGCACAAACACCAAGCCACTGAAGGGGTGGGAGGAAGAAGGAATAAACATGAACAAACAGCCAAGGGCAAAGGTTTAAGGGATGTAGGGCTAGAATAAACAGCCAAGGGCAAAAGTTGAAGCAGCACTCTTGCCATGTGTCAAACCACAGTCCTGGGCTCTAGGCTGTCCTTAGGCTGGGAGAGATGGTGAGCTCATCATTCAGCCATGGGCCTTAGCCATTAGACTGAGGAGTATTTCAGGCATGGCCAGGGACCCAGGTGTTCTCACAATAGCGAGGATGGACTGACAGGAGGAGCCTGATGCTTGCGGGGGAAAACAGGGAACTCGCCTTTTGTCTGTTGATCATCTGAAGCAATATTGTAACAGCTGAGGGAACAGAACTGTGTACCTTATTCCAAAGGTCTTCTGGACTCTGCTCTTTCTGAGCCCACCACACCTCAGTGTGTGAGGACATTGTTCATCCTCCAGGACCTCTACAACCAATTTGGATACCTACTGGACCACAGAAACTGCCTTTCTTGGGAGGACTATCTAGCTCTCATACCCAGAAAATGCAGGAAGGCGTTATTAGGGTCTTAATTCCAGTTATAGAGACACTTAAGTAAAGCCCCAGTATAGGTGTTTGACTTTGCCACGTTGACTGTTGCAAGCTCCAGGTGATGAATGCCTCTTCAGCCTTTACCTCTTCCCTTTCTATGCACAGCATTGTTGTGGAACGCAGCCTGGAGTCAAACATGAGTCAAGCGTGCTTTAGCTACAGGCACTGCAGCACACCGCTTTAACACTTATCACTCTTTGTTTAGGATGCTAGTTTTCACTGATTTAAAAAAATAAGAACTCAAAAAATCAAAGCTAAAGCCCAGACACACTCTTTCTTGGACCTAAGAACTCAGTTTCATTCTGATACATCATTACAAACCCATACACGCATCTTGTGAACAGAGAAGACAAAGTAAGCAGCCTGCTGAGCATGGGACACATGTACTAGCCAACAGGAAATTCATGGTGTCTCATTTCTTTTCTTAGGTTTGCTTTTCTACACAGCTCTGCAGCTGAGGTTTTATTGTCTTGCCTCTTTTGATATGTGCCTATAGGCAGCAGTTCCACAATGCCTAATTCCTGGCCTTTTATACAGGCTTAATCCTTATGCCTGTTATTAACAAGACCGATGCCTAGGAGGACTCTGTGAAGGTGCACCTTTAAGATGCAAAATATACACACAGTGCGAAGCCACATCTAGATGGAATCTCACTTGGCTTTGGAGATGATGACATTAATTTAATCTTTTCTGTCACATCCTGTGCTACCTACTCACAATCCTCAGGCCACCTCAACTGGCATTTGTGGCTTGAAACCCTCTCTTGGTTCTACACACCCGAGAATTTGCTCTCTCTGAAGTCACATGGGAGAAATAACAGATGCCATTGTACACTGTGGAACCATCACCTCCAACTACAGAGGTGGCTAAGGCCTTGTTTGGGAAGTGGGAGAACTGGGCTGCAATGGGTAAGGGTGCTCAAGAGGATGTTTCCATGTCTGCAGGGTGCTCTGACCACCTGATTAGGCTAGAGGGCACTGTCCACTCTGCTTTTGAAGCTTGGCCATCCCTTAAGAAAAAACAGTGAAGCTACAGAGACAGAAAAGGCTGAAGCAGGAGTAAGGGTGATTCTGCAAACAGCAGGGCTGCGTGGGGAGGCCAAGTTCTAGTCCCCACTGCAGGAAGTCCTTATGCGTTTTCTGTGTGTTCAGGTGCAGAAGCAATGTGTTTTTCACATAGAACAGTTGGGCTTGGTGAGGGAGCTGGGAAGAAATTTGTATTTACCCATGACAGACACACTGTGATCCAGCCTGTCCCTTCTTACAGGCAACAACCTTGACCCATCCCTTGCAGTCCTACCTCTTTCTTGGACTTTAAAAGAACACAACCTTTGCCTTGGCTCCCTGACAAGCTCTTTGGGATAATATCCCAGACTGGCCTGATTCCTCCAAGAGACAGCCACACACGGGATCCCAGATAGAAAGACTTGCTGAAGTTTTCACTCTTACTGCAGCCTAACATAATCTATGCCAGTCACAGGTTTGTTTTTAGGGTCCAAGTGGTAAGATCCTCCCCAAAACCTCTGGAGGAGCCAGGAGCTACCTACATGTTGTGTGATGCTTTCTTTTGAAAAGCTCTGCCTGTAACACAGGCAGCCCTGCCTGTGACACAACTCCAGCAGAAGTCAGTAATAGGTGCCACCCAAAGCTCAGCAGCAGTCAGAAAAGGCCATTTGCAGGAAGCAATGGCTAACTACACTGTTTTAAGCTGGCAAGCACAGAACAGCACTGCCACATGATACCAAAGCAGGCATCTCACAGCTTCTATGCCCACAACTCCAGAGCGAGACTCCAGGAATAGGAGAAAGCTTATATGCTCCACAGCTAAGCCCACAGATGACTCTGGTTGTGTAAATCATTGCCTTTTTGCAAGAAGCAGTTGCAAGAGAGACTGCAGGCTGACTGTTATCACTCCTTGTGGATTCCAGGTCTGTCCTGGTAATGCAGTTGGCTCGGACTCCAGGAAGAGGGAGTGTCCCAAAGGCTTCAGGGAGAAGTTGTACTAGGTCACCTGTGGGACGGGTTCCCACAGCTGGCAAAAGGAAGAACAAGAACAAGGTCTGCTTCCAAAGAGAACTACTCAGCTTCAGTTTCACACCAACCCAGAAGGAAGCACTTCATTGAAGAGGATAAGATTTGGGGGACAGTATTCCCTCAAACACCAAAAATGTTTTGCTACAGTTCTGCATATGCTCCAAATATTTATTTCCTTTTCTTATTCTGAAGCTGATTAAAGGGCTACTCTCGTAATTCCTTAAAGAGGGCTACCCTCTGAGGCCCTAAATGTCACAGAAATCTCCAGACAGCTAGCCTTCATTTCTATTGCAACAGTCACTGACCAAATATGATGCTAGTGCTACTGTTAGAGATATACCACAAGTTGCAGAACCAACCCACTAAATATCCTCTCAGAGATGCCTTAAATTTTCTCCTCTAGTTGCAGCTCAGTAAAGAGAAAAAACTTTCACCGGAAATCTCTGTATTGGAAACAAATGGGAAGTATGGGACTCTAAAGATTAAAGGAGAAAGGTTATCTTTGTGTTTAGTCAGTCATTAGCTGCTCCCAGGGATTTGAAAATACAAAGTTATATAACTGTTAAGTTTTATTAACAGGCACAAAACAGCTCCATACCTATTAGCATGAATAGCAGCTCTAATGCTTAGTATCAAACATGGCTAGGCAAAATGAGCATTAATCCCTTGTCTTTGATTTATGCAGGAGCAGATCAAGTCTATACAAACCTTTGCCATCAGTTTTAGTGAGAAAAGAATTGAACTATCTACAGTATGACCTATGCCCTCACAAAGCCATTCCTGAAAAGATGAATGGAACAGAGAGGGTAACTTTAGTGACATTATCATTAGAAAGATTGATACTTTACCACTATGACTCACTCTTCCCCAATAATTTTATTCTTAAAAGCCAATTAATGATGTTTAAAAGAGCTGTGTTAATGCTTGCTCTTGCAAACAAAGCTCATTAACAGATAATCTGTAATTCTGCAATTTTAACAATCAATACTTGGAAAAGAATATAATACTGAACAATCTTTATAAGTTTCAAGAGCAACACTTATTGCCCTTTCTTGAGTAAGGCTTTTATGCATGAAATCCTCTTTTTTAGACAAAAGAGAAACAATATTGGGCCACTTCTGAGCAATCTTAATTAATTAGTAACTTAAATCATAATTAATTGCTGATCAATCTGTGTACAACCAGTATCTAAACTGCACACTTTAGTTACAAGAGATAGCCCTCTTTTAGTTCCAAGTTGGTATATTTTCAGTATTCTTTTGCTTTATTATTATAAAATTATTAAGTTTGGATCTACAAAACTCTGAATGAGAGACAGCAATTATCTCTATTAAAGGAATGCATTCTACAAAATTTTACTTTTCCTTACTGTGTATTTTGTTACCATCAAAATCTCATATTTAGGTCTAATCTGTTTAGAAAGATGAATAAATAGCATTTAAAATAATCTAGAATTAGTTAGATAATGAAGAACCTGTGATATTCCATGGCCAGAAAAGGACTTCCATTTATGAGGTACACTATTTTTGTGCGACTCGTTCATTCATCCAGCAAAGCCTAAGGTCCTGATGGCTCATGAGGAGCAAGAGAATACATGCAGATCCAAGTCTAAAGAGGACAAAGCATGTAGAACTGCCTTAGGCATCAGCAATTTCCCCTCTCCAGTGCTCTTTGGAGTGTAGTCCTATTGACATTGATTTTGATGAGAAGAGCATGGAGTCTTTAGAGAGCACATCTTTTGGTGCTGATCATATAAATACATAAAAGACTGTGCTCTTTTGTCTCCAGGTGCAGGCACAGCTCTATGTTGGGGTATTCCACAATCCAGAATCAGAATAGTAAAATGAAAACCAGAAATTGCCCAGGGAAGGTGTGAATCTGCTGCTATCTTGTAAGAAAACAGCAGAAACTGGTTCCAACTAAGATACGTTTTCCTGCCCTGAAGATTTGGTAGGAGGACTCTTCTGGAGTACATTTGTGAAGGTCTGTGCAGCCAACAGAGAAGGAAAGAGGCAGGAAGAGAAAGTAATGTGGAAGTACCAGATGTCACTGCAGAAGCACTAGCCACAAACATCTGAGAAAAAGTTAGACAAGAGCCTGGGAGTGCTGGCTGGAAGGAACAGTGAAATAAAAGCAATGGAAGAGATTCCACCTCTTTGAGTCCTGTGTATGTAGGGACACGGGCTTTTTAAGTTCTTTGAAAGTAAACTAGAACACATCAAAAAATGTCTGAGTCTGTCACTGCTTCTTCCTCTTAATGGGAATCATCTACAACACTTTGCATTTAGTTAGCTGCTCAAAGTAAATTGGGGGCAGGATGGCCAATAATGCTTAGAAGACTTACAAAAAACTATCCAAAATGATAGGATACACGCATATTAGAAATATCCTGGATTCCATATCCAAGGTACAAAGCATAACTACTGAACACTAAACAGCTGTTTGATATCTAAAGTGATGTTTCACTTTAATCCTGACTGGTTACTACTACACACTCAATAGTAGGCAACCAGTCTGAAATACTTACACTTAATTACATAAGCAATGTCCTATTAGTACATCTGCAAATAAGTCTTGAACAAGGATACAAATTTGAAGAGTATTTTGCTTTTATTCTTCAGTCAAACCATTTAGAAGTGTCAGTATGTATGGCAAGAGAAATAATTTTCACAGGCTATCTCTCTATTGGAAACTAATTGGAAGTATGGGGCTCTAGGGATTAAAGAGGAAAGAATGAGGATTGCTGTGAAGACAATGGGACAGGGCAAATCCAGTGGTTCCCAAATTCTGGCATAAAATATTGCTGTGTTTTTGTTACTGAGCATAGCCCAAAGTATAGTCAGTGTAAAGACATGGAGCTGAATTTTAAAGGTGATGGGCACCCATCATTCCTATTTGCATCAGTTGGAAATGCATGCACAAACCAACAATTCTGAGCTGAGATCCTCCCTCTCAAATGACATGGAAATTTTAGCACTAATACAGAAACCAAGAGAGAAGCAGCAGCTAGGAGAAAAAAAGGGGAGGGGGAACACACCCAAACACTCCTGTCAGCAACTCCTGAATACAACGACTTTTATGTAATTAAGAGTGAGGGAGTGTGTATTTAAATAATTTTTAAAATAATTCAAGGTCCAAATTCCATTACAGGAATTGTGCAGACATGGGTGTACCTCTGGAAATGTCAGTGCTGAAAGAGGGCTAAAAATCATTTACAAGAATTAGCTGAGGTGCTTTGGTCAGATAAAACTTTTTTTAGCGATCATCATGTTATCTCTTTTGTTTGTGAATATTTAAGAACACTTTACTGTTGACTTGTCCTGAGAGGCATAACTTGGTCACCACAGACCTGAGCTTTCAGCATTCAGTAATTCCCATATGCTTTTCATTGGAATCAAGAAAAGAATTACACTGGTGGTTTTCATAGATGAAGGCTTGAAATAAGATAGGAAATTCTGAATCATTTTAGATTTAATGATACAGACAGATGCCAGCTTGAATGTCTGAAAATCCACAAGTGGAGATATGCAGAAAGATGAACTCTGACCTCATAAAGATATGCATATTATATAGAAATATTATTAGCAAGATCTTTACAGTCAAAGATTTATTAAAAGATGGTTATGCTGTTTATATCTTTTTAAAATAGAGAGGTTTTTTTAGTAATGTTGAACATATTTCATAAAATCCTGCCCATCTCACATAGAAGTCACTTAGATGATATGACCCTGAATTTCTAAAGGGGTAGGAGACTTTTTCTAGAGTCCAAAATCTTGAGTTGTTCAAAGTCCATTTCTCAGAGAGATGATGTCTGCAGCAACATATCTAACATAGAGGGAACCTCCTGAGGAAGCCTGAGTACACTCATAAGCTTCCGAATGATTCCAGTAAAAAGTCCTTGTACAGAAAGTTCCAGCTCACTTCTTGTTTACTAGGTTAGCTGCTGCAGAAGAGTCACATAGGATTTCCCTAAAAAATCACATGTTCTCATATTGCAGCATCCTTGAGCCAAATGCATAGAAAACCTTGGGTAACCTTTTCTTCCACAATATACACAAGGAGAAATCTGTTTTCAACATTTTTGGCTCCTGTATTACATAGATAATAGCCAAATAGTGACTTATGTCAGCATATTTCCTGCTGTATTCTAAACAGCATCTGTATCATTTTGTCAGCCTTATCCTCAACACATGGTACTTCTACCTTTATAAACAAGGATGGCATGCATGCAGTAACATTACATAAGTAAGCATTACAATTTTGAATATTAATTTACAGGAAATTGCTCCAGATGCTATGAGCTCTTTTCACATGCCTATTGAGATAAATAGACCTGAGGCTAGAAGAGACTTTGAACTGATTTTTGGAAAACCTGGCTCCCGGGTATCTGGTTCTTTCTTAGATGCATCCAAGTCAGACATTGTCTCACCCTGGAGCACATGGCTCTCATAACAGAATCTCCGAACTCTGAGTGCAGGAATTGCCTTAGGTCAGGGTTCTCATTGCAGAAAATGCCAAAAGATAGCCAATACAAAACACGAATGGCACAGATTTGTCCGGAATCCTACTACAGTGGGGTGAGGAGGTGAGAATGACATTTTGATGTGTTCAGTTGGATACTTGCCAAGAGAAGGGGAGATCTGAATTCTGACTCCTGCTCCAAGGACTATTCGTGCACTGAATCCAGTTACTGTTTCCATAGCCCTTTAAGCAGGACCAGAACCCAGGTTTCCAATAGCCTGTGAAAGTGCCTCAATTATTGCATTAAGGAGTCAGGCTCCTGCTGTCTTTCTCCTGCTTTATGAGACTTGAAGTCTTTCTACACAGTACTTGGCTTTCACAGAATGGGTGAAAAGCACACATATTGTCTCTCTCAGACATACTGCTTAAGAAATTACATGCCCACTGTATACACTGTCCTTGAGCCAAATGCATAGGTAACCCTTCCTTTTTCAATATATGCTAGAGAAAGATGCACTTATAAATACCTATGGCATTGAAAATATACTCATAAGCTTCTGAATGGTCCCAGCAAAAAGTGCTGAACTGTAAGTTACAGTTCACTCAGTCTTTACTTAGTTATTTGTCGAGGAAAATTTAAAGACCTTCCATTTATGAAGTAATATCTGTGAAGAATTTTCATTTCCCTTGAGAGGAGTGGGATAGTACATTCCTGACTCCGGCAAACTGGTGAGAATTTGGTGAGAATTTCCACTGAGTTTTAGCAGCACCAGATTTTTTTTCCAAATAGTTTATTAGTTTTCATCACTGTCATCATCACAACCATTGCATATTAAGCAAATGTCATACCATTGCATGTTAAGTAAAACCTGCTTATATTTAGTTAGTTTCTTTTAGGAAACCTGTATGCTAGATTTCTTGTTTTCTTCATTTCAGGCAGAATAACTCAGAAAATGTATTATGGATACGATGAATTTCCTACCAGTCTGTTTCTGCAGACTGGCAAAAGGCAATAAAAAGCTTTGTGTTGACAGTAGATTGGTACTGAGAGACTACATCTTTATGAATAGATCTCTTCAGGATTACATGTTAGTTCCAAGGCCTAATGCATATCCTGTTCATGGAAAGGCTCCCTTTGAATTCAGTGAGCTTTGGATAAGCTGCTTGTACTTTGACAACAGAAATTTTTCTTTACTATCATGGATTAATTAAATTTGACAAATACCCTGCAAAGCAGGCATTATTTGTTCTTAGTATGTGAGAAAAGTTGCACAAAGAGAAATTTTAGTGATTTATTCAAGATAAGAGTCTAGATAACAGGTCTGCGACCACACTAAAACTTAGGGCTGTCTGGCTAAAACTAGGCACCTAATTTTTACAAAATGAACACCCTCTTCTCCATCATTCCATACCTTGAAATGTGTCTTGAAGAGGAGTGTTGAACTATAGCAGCAATTGTGCTGAAAAACATTCCTTCTCAACTAATGCTTTGCAGGCCAGGCCTCAATCAGACATCCACTTTGATGGCAACCTACATACAAGCTTTTCAATACTACATACCTTCCTCATAGCCACAAAACATTTCTTGTGATTACAGCACTAAAGAGTTAATGCTTTCACTAACTCTTCTTCTTCTTTTTTTTTGCAAAGCGTCAACTATGTAAAAGCACAGCATTTTGTTTAAAGGATGTGTTTATTTCCTCTAAACCAAAAGAAATTAAAGGTTTTGGAAACCATGTCAAGTTCACTGTATAGACTATGCACAAACTTTGTGGTTACTTTTGCCTCCCCAGTGACTCACCCTAGCTGTTTTTGTATTCTTAAAATATAGCTTTTGCTTCAAACTCAGTTCAGCTGTACTCAGTTTGACTCAGTATGGTCATATTTGCTATACTCTGTCCTCAAATCTGGAAGATATTTCTAAAATAATTTCTGTTCTCTCTGTGCCATCAACTCTTGCCAGAAGGCAATAGTGTAACTTTTATTTCTGTTTTCAATAATAGATAGAACTTAGAAGAAAACTGCTAGTTAAGAATATTTCTGTCATCAAATCACTTAGAGGAAGGAAAAGCCCTTTTCTGGGTTCCCATGCCCAAAGGCTATGCTTTCCTCATGGTTCCATGAATCACACAGAATAATCACAGAAAGAGTTTGGAAATCACTGGTGGTTAGCAGCACCTGAGGGATGAGGACAGCTTATGTACACCTGCTTTAGATACTTTAGGAAGCACCATTCAGCATGGGCATCCGAAACTTTAAACATGCTTTTCATGGGGGGGAAAAAAAAAACTATTTGTCCTGATTTCAGGAATGCAGCCTTGTTGTATTAGAAAAATTAGAGTGTAAACTGCTTTGGTGGTAGTTCGAATTGCTAGGAAGGTATCACTCAGCCCCAAGGATAATGTTTTAAATGTAAGAGCCAGGAGCATTATTATCAAACAGGCATGCTGTGTATTTCAGGACAGCAGTTTGTGCATTTTCAAATACTTAGACAATAAGACACAGTCTCCAGAAAATAGGTGGGAAAGATTTTTCTTTCATAATGGCAATTAAATCCTTCCTGAAATACACAGCATGCCTGTTTGATAATTCTGGGCAAATTATCTTGTGCTGTTTCTGCAGCATATTTCAAATAAGCAATAAGCTACATCTTAATTTTTGTTATTACTTTCAATATTGTGGCTAGACCATCAATTCAGTGTACATTAAGAGCACCTGCAAACTAGCTCACAATCACCTCAAAGGCACCAGCATCACAAACAATTAACATTCCCCCATCTTTTTGAACTTAAGAGATTATGTTCAAACTTCTGTTTAAGCTAAAACAGAACCTCTTAAAAATTGAGGCTCATCCTTTGTTTTTCTGAGATATAGATGAGTAAGCTCAGACGCAATGTAAATGGCGATATGGTTTACATTTGGTTTGCTTACCATTCAGCAGACCATAATCGCAGTGCACTTGTCTGTTATTGTGTCTATTACTGCATGTGGCTGTGACTGCAGAGCACAAGACTCTGCCGGTGGTCCACTTCATTCCCACGTCTTTGCTTCCTTCCTCCCTTCCTGGTTTTGTATACCGTATATTCCATGGCTCCTCTCAATTTGCCCCAAACTCCTTCTGTCAGGGCATGTTTTTTGCATTGCTGGTCATGCACATTACAAATACTGTTTCAGCTCATTTTTTCACCTTTGCTTCTTTTTGATTGACCAGTGGAATGGCTTTCCACTGGGTGCTTATCGAGTTTGTCTTGTGTCATTCTAACCACACATTTGGCCCACTGAAGCTATGGGAATTTCATTAGATTCATGTTCTTTATTGACCTCCCATCATTCCTTATTAAATCCTCAAGGAGTATTTTATTTCTGAAGTTATTTAGTTTCTTTCTTTGTCCTTTTAGCAAGTGTTGAAGTCTCACTTCTGCATAAAACAAAATACATTACGATGGTCTGGCATATCTTAAAGTCTGGTCTTTCTCCTGATTGTCTGAGAGTAAAAATTTTCACATAAAAGGAACACACATTCCTACTCCATTGACTTTCTCAGATTAACATTAATAGCAATGTTATGAGATACTTCAGCTACCAAAGTTTTGATATCTACAGTTACTGACTGCTAGAGAGCCTGTCTAAAATCTTTTTGTCAGATTACAACCAGTAGTTGGTTTTATCTTTATTTATATCAACTCCTTTTTTTTCTCCACTTCCTTAAAGTCTCAAATTATCTTTTGTACCATATATTCTTTCTCCTATAGCCAACAAAATCATTAGTAACATCAAAAGGACTGGTGGAGATCATCTAATGTCATTCGCTTTTTATTATTTAACTATTTAATCATTTTATAGTAATTGTGCCATGACTCCCCGGACACCTTAAAGAAAAATGAAGGAGTCGATCTTTCTGTCTACTCCCACTTTTGTTTTCCAGAAACCACATTGCTATTCATCTCTTATCTCTTCTGTGTAAGGGATGGGTGTATAAAATGTCACAAACAAAAATTTATGACCTGTACTGGAAAGGAACTTTTGTTATATTTATTACATGCTATTTCAACACTTTTTTAAAAATGCTGGGAGACAGTATTTTTAATCCAACAAAATGTGTTTGCAGTCTTTGAGCTATCTTATCCCACCATCTCCTAACATCCTTTCCATCATCTGTTTTCAGTACTTCAGTTCTAAAATTCCCAATATTTTGTCCTTTGTTGTTGCTAAGAGCTCCAACTGCCTCTTAAATCTCTTCAATTTTTTTCTTCTACAAACAGCTCAGCTACCTGTAAAATGCCAACTGATTGTTTATTTCTATACTAAGAAACTCATTAAAGAACTCCCTCCCTCTGTTTAAAACTGCATTCTTGCATTCTGTCCTTTATCACACTCACAACTGATCTTCTTTCCTCCATGTGTCATAGCACTCATAAAATACTTGCTCATTATATGCATTTCCCTCTTGTTCCATTTGATCCATGAAGTCATGCAAACCCTACATAGTCCTACAATCTCTTAGGTCTTTTTTTGGCTTTATCATAGTTCTTAGCATGAGACCAGCTTGGAAGTTACATTCTCACTGCTGCATGTCAATCCTCAATTACTTTCCTATCAGCTGTTAAATGTGCTCTTTATACTTAGAATTCTCCTAAATTATCTTCTTTGGTTCAATTTGCCATGAAATCTCCTGAAGCCTGTTTTTAATTGCTACCTATTCCAGCCTGCCTTTCAGATACCTCCAGGATATTGTATTATATCTGTAACTTGTCTAGTAAATTTTCAGTTCCCCTTATGCTTCCAATCTTTTGCTTGTGTCTTGAGCCAAAATATGCAGTCTGAATACTCCTCTGAAGGTAGATATGTATGCCTGAGAACATTTTTATTAAAAAACTTAGTGCTTTACAGCGGTATCTTTAACTGTGAGAAAACTAATTAATCTCATGTGATTGTTAACTATTACATCCTAAACATTAGATTCCTCTGTTTTCTAATTCTTTTTTCTGCTTAGGCAGTCATCCACCCCAAATTTGGTGTGACACTTTTAAAGACTCTTGCACACTATATCACAATCACCAAAGAACTCATCTTTTACATTGTTATTCAGTATTTTTCAATACAGTCAATATACTTCCTCAGTGGGAGCGCATTCATTGATAAATTTGCTATTGTACTAGCTGTTCCTCAGCTTAAGATACAGTTTGTTCATTTTTGGCTTCAAAGTCAACAAGAGCTGATAACATGATATCACCTGGAGATGCAAAGAGACATAATCTCCTCATGACCTTCCTCCAGCACCTCTACTGCTGTGACCAGAGATACCCCTTTCTAAGAAGCAGGAGCCCTGGGCATCTTTGCCTCCACTTGATATAGCCCTTAAAGGACCACCTAGGATTGATACCTCTCTTTTCATGGCCACAGTACCACTCGCCATTAAGTTTTTTTCCATTAAACAGTTTGTTGTTTGTCTTCTCTGAGTAAACCAGCATGGAGTTCATAAACT
The DNA here is from genome assembly GCF_036370855.1 of Dromaius novaehollandiae. Taxonomy (NCBI): domain Eukaryota; kingdom Metazoa; phylum Chordata; class Aves; order Casuariiformes; family Dromaiidae; genus Dromaius; species Dromaius novaehollandiae. Next base: position 69,758,745 of record NC_088132.1, on the reverse strand, counting down.
TCCTTAGCAAGGCTATCATGTGGATGTCATCCTATATTTGCTCCATCTCAGTTTGGAAGACTTCTGGCCTGTATAACATTCCTTATGTGTTCAGTAAGGATTACTCTGCAGCAAAGTGTATTCTTTGCAGAAAAAGGTAAGTCTAAGTTTCAAAGGAACCTATTGTCTTTTACATATTGTCATACTGTCAAAAGACATATTGTCTTTTAAAGCAGATGCCATTCCAAGATTTCTTTTTCTTAATAAAATCAATTGAAATTGTTTAGGCAACAGACAGCATGCTCTCATCAATGCCGCGTCTAGAAGTCTGTGTGAATTCCTGTAAAGCAAAATAACCCATGTGTCCTTTTAACTGAAAACAATGTGAACACTCTCTGGATATCTGTCTATCTATCTATCTATCTATCTATCTATCTGTCTAGTCTGCTGCACATATCTGCCATCTAATTTAACTGTTAAAAGGAAACTGTGACTTAGATTTTCTCTTCAGAACGTTTTATCACTAATCCCAATATTAGAGCATGGCCTCAGGGCCATACTTTCCTGCTGTAGTTGGATCACAGCTACAAAGAAGTAGGAAGTAAAGCACTGCGAAGAAAAAGGAGGTCTTCTTGAAAGGACTGATTCATCAAATTACATAAACAAGTTTTAATTCATGCAGATATTTCATTTCTTTGTTGAACAGAGGTAGATTTTAGAATGGTTTTAAAACATAACTCTATCCTGAAATGCTTTGTGGAGTCGTTATCTCAAAACTGATGATAGTTCAGTGGGATACAGAAGACTTTACAAAGCCATGCCATAGAGCATTCAGTAACCTGAGCCAAACTATGCCCCAGAGTTGCACACATAGAGAGTCTCAATGTGTTTTTCTTCCAGGCTTGAACTGGAGGGGATATTCAGGTGTGTCCTTGGCTCTGTCCCCAAACTGCCCAACTGTGCAGAGATTTGCAAGACTCCTACAGGTAGAACAAGGTAAAGGGAGAGGAGGTAAACCGGACAGCATTAGCAAGAGAGGCAGCAGAAGGGAGAGCAGCTAGTTACCTGAAAAGCTTTTACCTCATGTGCCAACATCCTGAAGTACCCAGAAAATATGTTCTGCATTACAAGAGCTCTCAGAATTTGAAGGAGAGAAACCAGTGAAATTAAGAGAAACTTTTGAAACTGGTAAATATTTTGGACCCTTCCATGCCATTTTAACAGGTACAATTCTAATGAACTCTTATTGTAAATTATTATACATTAATACCACCACAGGATATTTTATTGCAAATCTGCCCCCTACAGTTTAAGAACCATTTCTGTAGGGCTACAGATTAGTAGAGGAAAAATAAGATCTTGTAGAGAGCAAGCTACTAGTATAGGAACTGGGAGGTCTTGGCTCAATTTTACATAATTCCACAGCTGTAAATCTTTGGGAACGTCACTGAGGGTGAATACTACAATAACCAGCATAAACTTTTAAACTTTTAAGTCTTTCTTCACCTAGACAGAAATAAAAGGCTTTGTTAGGACACCCAAGAGCCTTACACAATACCATTTGACTTTAAAAGATCTAAGAACTGAAGTCCCAGAAGCAAACATGCTAAGCCAGGTGTCACTTAGAGCTGACCAAGAGGAAATAACAAGATGTTGTGTATTATCAGGTTGGTCATAACCCGTCTCTTCCCCACACTGGTAACACTTAGTAGGACATGTGTTTCATAAGGTGATGGCGGAGGCTATGGATGTGCACCTCTTCCTGCTCATCAGCATTTCAGCTGGATCCATTTGTGGCCAGATCAGCTGTTTGCATATGCAACTGTGCTTCCTTAATAACGTAATAGCCTGTTTATTAAAGAACTCAGACTGTAACCTAGGATCTCCCCTTGTTAAAATACCTGATCTGAAGCAGATCTTTCTCATGAATGGTCTATTGTCAAATGGGCAGTTCAGTTTCTCATGTAGGAATTATCCCTCCCCATAAGAATTATGGAAATAGTCTTTGGTCAAGAAAGAGAGGAGAATGGCTTCTGTCTCTTGATGCTTAGGACACTATTCTGGGATTCCCGTCCTTGCTCCAAGCAGTATTTCAGTGTTTCATGGGAAACAGAACAACTTGAACAGAAGAGTCTGAAAAATATCCATGAAGAACACCTGAGAGGGCAGTGACTACAGCACTCATTTGGGAGATAGCAGGGTTCAATTTAAATTCTTTCTTCTTTAATTAATTTAGGCTAAGGATTTTAACCCAGTTCTTCCATTTACAGGGACCACCTCTTGCTGGCTCTCTTTTGGGTGACGCCCAGTGCAGAGGTCTAATACCTTACAGTAGAAACTTAAGAAGCCAAAATTTTGAAGGTAGAAAGTCAGACACTGAGAGAATTTAAGCAGCTACAGAGTTAAATGACAGCTGACTCTGCTGCAGAAGTTCTCACTGGTAACATGGTACTAAAGCATGGGCCTGAACATAAAGGCACTTAATCGTTCTCATAAATTTTATTACTAATGGCTGTGCCCCAGAGCTCTTTCTCCTTCCTCCGGTGAGAATCACAGTGCTCCTGCATTGTCATAATTTGCTGATCTTTCCTATTTAGAGTGAAATTTCTCTGGCAAGGATTGTCTGTTCAGTGGGTCCTGATCAAAGCCTCAAGGTGCTGCTGAATGCAAAATAATCCTAAGGAATGAACAACGCTCACTGCCTTATGTGGCAGAATCCTGGGCAGACAGTCTTGTGATATTATGTAATAACAGCACTGCAGCTTATGTAACTAAAGTGAAATTGTTTTCTCACGTACAATGCAAGTAAGATATTTAGCATTAAGGTTGTAAGAGTCTTGTTGTATGTTTCTTGATCCAGAAGTTTGAAGGCAAGATTTTTAAGAGGAACAATTTCTGTTGTGTGCCCAAAAAGCTTACCTTTTTTATCAGGCTGATTCAGAAAAGCACATTGCTTTCCCCTACAATCCTTGCCTCATTTAGTGTAGAAATTCTGTAACAACTAATAATGAAAAATCATAGTAAGACTACCTATATTATAGTTTTTGTAACTGTATAAAAGGAACCATTACTTAATTTGTGTGTGTGTGTGGGGGGGGTATTTCTTTACTTCTCAAACCCATTATGCTAAGTAGAGTTTACTGAAGCATCTTCTTTACCTTTGAAAGTCATCATTACAGAATAGGATTATCCGATTAAAACAAACTCAGGAAATGTGTTTATTCATTGTCTAGGTTATAAAAATAAGCAAAAAGGCTTCAGTTTCCTTAGCATTTTTCATGAACACTAAATAGTGAAAACAAAAAATACAAGGCGTAACTGTGGAAATCCTTTTCAAGTCAGCTCTGCTGTTTTCGAATACAATTAGCACTTAGCAAGATAAATAGGTGGATCTGATTGTGGTTCTCATGTGTATGGTCCAAGTGCTTGTATTCACCTCAACAACCTTTACATGCTTTTAGTAAGCTCATAAAGAGCTCCTGGCCATGAAAAATATACTCATGATTAGTTACACTGTAGAAGTATCCTGGATTAAATGAATCTATTTTACCATATACCTTAGTATCCAAGTACCAAAAGTATATGCATGAAATTACAATTTTATGAGTCATCTTTATTTTGTTCCCTACAGAGACACTTTGTAAAGGAGACTACATTTTAAAGGCATCTCTTAAAAGATAATGTAAACCAAAAATGTCATTTGAGAAGCTCTAATTGCTTCAGAATAGAGCAATTATGTGCACTGGTGAACTGAACATAAGCGAGCTACAGATAATATTTGTATGCCGTTTGGTTCAAAGAAAATATTTATTGAAAGGGATAGGGCAGGGAGGTGAATTTGATGAGGCTGGAATTACAGCCAGTAAACAGGATAACCATTCATTCTGAGAGCTCATGTTTTCTAGAGGACATCTCTGAAATAACTAAGGAAAAATAGCTAGGAAGAAAAGAGAGCTCAGTCAGTCACGACAATATTGTTTTGTAAAAGCAGCAAACAGGATTAGGTATAATGAGATTATCAGCTAATTCTGTGAGGCAACACCCATATAAATCAACAGACAAAGGGGAGGGAGCTGGAGTCTGCAATATTTGTTAGTAGCAGCAACGTATCAGTAACAATAATAAGGCATTTTCCCCATAATGTGGAATACTGTTCTGGCCATAGGACTGAACTATAATTAAATATGATTCCTGTTAGAAAGAGTCTTTCTGTCTAGCATATGAAGGACACTGAAACTCTAAGGTCTGAGTTTCATAAAGGAAATTTCTTTATTAAAATAGCCAGAAATATCAACCAAACAACCTGAACTTTTTTGTCAGTAGTGCACCGTGTTGAAGCAAGGCACCAAGACAAAAAGGTTGTTTCTGTGTTGCCCCCTTCTACAAGTCATTGTCCTGATTATTTCTCTGGAAGCATACTGTTAAAGTTATATATGCAGCCAGCCTCCACTAACATGGTGAACACATGGTTTCTATCTGTTATCACAGAACAGCTCCATGATTGGGACACCAGAACCCATCATGCTAGAATCTCCTCTGTTATGAGGGTCATCATTAGCCACGTATACCAGGGTCAAGCATGTGGTAAGCTCTGGAGTCACAAATTGTCCCCCCATCTTTCCCACTACCAATAGTCTCATGTGACCTCTGGTTTTCCTCCTCCTATGTTGTCACTGGTGGCTCATCGTGTTTCCTGTGCTATTTACAGAACTTCTTGGTCTGATACATTATTTTAAGCCTGCCGCTGTGTTCTTTAGAATACCAACAGGAAGCATTTACCCGACACAAGTCTTACTAACTTGCAGTTCTCAATTTATCTCAGGCTTTCCCTCAGAGACCAGATTTGCCACGTTTTATATATAAACAACAGTAAGTTTGAGAGCAGAGAGGTCTAGCTGATGTACCATTTCCCTCTTCTGCCCACTCTTCAAACACACTTTCCATATTGGGGAATCCGGTAACAACTCTCATAGGTGTATCCCACTGAAAAAATTCTGTTGCAATGGATACAGATGTTAAAAAAGAGCATAAAAACTGTAACTTCTGAAAATGAGAGCTGACTGTGAAAGTAAAGTTATGCCAGACCTTTCAGGTCCAATACTTGCACAATTATTTCCCCCATTAACCTCCACCTCTTAGAGGTCACCAAGATCTCCCTTTAACTATCTGTGATGTTCCACCATATTTATTCTGGTAGTTCTCAGTAAGAAGACTGTTATGCCCTCGTGCTGGGCCCCAAAGATTATTTTGCGTGGACCATTTTCGTAGGATGTTTTCTCCTCCTGAGTCCAAAGAAATATGCTTCATAAAACTTTCAAGTAAGTCGCCATTCTATTTTTCATAGCTAATTATGGCTTATTTATCTGGTGAATTTGAAAGGGAATGGCAATGGAAAGGACTTAACATGACTGGCAAAATCCAGCGAGACTCCTTAGTGCTATGTATGTCCTGGATCATAGTTCATCTTTTTTGAGAAAAGGGAGCAACCTACATTCACAGGACTTCTCTCAAGCATGATATAGTAGGAGGATCTATGGCAAGTGTTTACCAAACATACTTTGTTCGGAACATCCCACATACAAAAGAAAATCCACTTATTTTAACTCTTATCCATCCTTGCTATTAAATGTTTTCTCCTTTGCTTTTTCAACCTTCTGTGTCTATGACCTTTGAAATAAAAAGTAAACAAACGATCAGCTGAATCCAAACCAGGTTGCTGGTAGCCCTGTCCCAGCGTTGGAAAGAAGCCAAAGCAAGCTGAATCATAGCTGTGCAAACAAATATCAGTAACAATGCAACAATTTTCCTCAGCTATTCCTCTTCCCTTGGAGGTGTGTGGCTCATTTTGGTCCATAGGCCCATGTACTGCAAGTGTTAGTGCAAAGAATGTATGTTAATTCCTGAACAATTTGCAGGGATAGTGACATCCCAGGGTGAGTTGGATCTGATCTTTTCCCTACTGGCATCCTCTTACATGCACAAGGACAGCTTCCTTCTCTTGAGCTTTGACAACCACAAAGTCTGTAGCCACTCTCCAGGATTACACATACTGGACCCAAAAGTGTAGGTTCTAACAGCTATTGCACAGGCAACAATTTTTATTTGCAACAAAGGCAAAGAGCACCCTATGGACTCAGTGAAATACTATTCTCCATCACAAACATGCTGGAAGATGTATGGTTTCTAGAAATCCCTGTTAGAACTGACCCCAACAGTTAAAGTGCCTTCCTATTCCCTGATGGAGTTGCCCTTTGTCCAGCACTGCAGAACATTTTTTTTTCGAAGCTCAAAAAATTGTCTCTGAGAATACCTCTGCTTTGAAAAGACAGTTTTGCAGAAACTTCATCTACCTCCCCATTCTAGGTCTTCCTTACGCAATCTCCAGAGAAACAGAGGAAACATGGTGCTTATTTCCAGGTAGGCTACCATAGCCTTTTGATTGAAGCTAGTTATATGGTTTATTAAAAGGAAAAAAATGTTTTTAGGTGTTAAATGCTGCCAGCATACCATCACTTTCACAAGTCAGTCTAGGAGATGGGCCAGAATCTCTGTTCTTTGCAACTTTAACCAGGTCAGTATTGTCTTTATTTTTTGTATAGCACCATCAAAATTGGAGACATGAAAGTGAGACATGAAAGTGAGTTCAGTATACATATTCCCAGTGTTACGCCCTCAAGTTTTCCCTTGCAGTTGCACCAGATCTGTGCTGGTAAGCTTAATGTCATGGGGTTGTTTTCAGAGGGCAGAGCACTTGCATGTCGCTCTAGTCTTTTTAAAGGCACACCAAATTTGCCCTTTCAAAAGCTGACTTCTCTCTCTCTCTTTCCTTTCTCTGTTTAGAATTAATCCATTCCTGCCTCCTAGCAACCACTTACCATTACAGCTCCAGCCAAGAAAGCAAGTAAACATCCGCTGTGTAAGTACCTAATGCAAGTGGAGTTAATGAACTGTTTGTAAGTACTGTTCTCTCTAGGTAATACACCCTAAAAACCTACACCACGTACCACTCTGTCAGCACTCTCAGGAAAGGGATCTTGAGATTATCAGCAAACATAGCAACATGCTGCTGACTGATAAATCTGTGTTAGGGTAAATAGGGAAAAATACACTCTTTCCTTGACACACCAAATGCAGATCTGAATCTGGATCTGCTGTGGACCCTCAGAATGCCACACAGTGAGTGTGACGAAACTAGCGTTTACATTCATCCACCTAACTAGAGTACCTACCTTAGGTGCTTAGGTACTCTAGGATCCTACTGTGATCACTGTAGAGTGGCATCTACAGAGCGCAATTCAAATCTGAATCTGAATCGGTCTCTGGTGGGGCCTCTTTCTCTCCACTAATGACACAGGCAGCTCAGGCACCTCTGTTAGTACCTGAAGTTAGGTAAGATGAACTTCGGTATGCCTGAGGAAATCCATGTGTTTCAGCTACATCACTATCTGTATGTATAGATAAGCAAAAGACATAAACTTGGCTGGTATCATCTTACATTTTCTCAGCATACTTTGAACTTGAATTGTACTAAGCATCTCAAAGAAGCACCTTACGTCATGCTGTAATTGTGGTCAATGCTTATGCTACTGAAGTGTGAACATTTCTATTATATGAGTTTTTTAACTACTCGTTCTGGAGGATGCCCTTTAACCTGTCTTCTGGATACATGCCTAGCTAGAACATATCTGCTCTGCTTAATTTACTGATGAAATAATTCACCCAGGCTATACCAACTGTGTGCTGGGCCAGTCCTTTACACTTCCTCTCATAACATAGACTTTAGCAGAAATATTGACTTAAGAGATTTCTGTTCCCCCACTCTATTGTATGCAGCACAGCTCTCTTAGTTGTGCCGTTACCACTGTCTGTGCGACCCTGATATAATCTAGATCAATAAACACATTTAATCCTAAAAAGAAGCCTCCAAAAATTGAAAGCATCTTAGGCTGAAGACTGCATTTTAGAAAGCACTGTACTGTGGTTGTTCTATGTAGAAATCTGTTAATAATTCTCAGTTGGATTCATATCAGGTTTACTGATAGGCTTTTGGCAAGCAAACATTCAGTTCACAAAAAGCATCATAAGCGACATATAATGCCATAAACTGTATTTGGAATACTCTGAATAGCTCAGACAGGAAAGGTGGAATTCATCTCACTTCACATTACAACTCTGCAACATGGTATCTGCAGCTTAAGAGGTTGCCTTATGCTCCTTTTCAGGCAATGGAGAGAAACAGGCATTTAAAAATGTGGTTCATTTTACACGATAAGATGATTTGCACTCTACTAAGTGCCTGTTTCTCACTACTGACTATAAGGAAGTGTGGAGTGACTCACTCAGCTGCAGACATCTGTATTGTAGATAGCTATGATCTCCTCCCTGCTTTCCCTTACATAGCATTGCCATACCATTTCTTTAATGTGTGCATGTGTCTGAGTGGATATACACACACACACACATATATGTGCACACACAAAATTTAATAAGGTTCCAAGAAAACTTACACATCTGGATATGTTAGTCCTGATATACAAGCCTATTTCTCTCTGATCTTCCTGTCAAAGAAGATTTCTCTTTATAAAGTGACTGTGATACATGCCATGAATCATGCAGGCTCTTCAAAGCTGAGAAGGACGACAGCAAATCAGACACTCTTCTCTTGCCCAAGCCCTCCACCATCCTATCAGCTACTAAATAGTGAAATATTCAACAGCTAGCAGCAGTTCTCTCCTTGCACATAATAGCTGGGACTGGCTAAGCACTAAGCCAAGCAGCACAAGCGTTTGAATTAGCACAAAAAGCAGCCAGACCTTGGACCCCTGTGCTCCATAGGCAGTATAAACACGTCTCTTCATAACCCCAGTTAGACGATGTAAGAATGTACAAACTCCAAACTTCCCATGTTCTCCCTTTAACTAAGAGGATATTTTAAGCTAGAGAGGTTGGCAAACAACTATATAAAGAGCCGGAGGTTCTTTGCTGTAGACAGAAATCCCCTTGTGCAAACATTCATATCTCCTCTACTACACACATTACAGTGAACTACGTATTATCCTAATGAAATCCTTTCCTAGTCCTTTTAAATTAATTAACTTGTAGCATTCAGCTATATCTAAAGGGGTGAAGGTGCTAGGACTTAGCCACTCTACTCTTAGATGTATCTCTTCAATCTGCATCAATCAACCTGAACTTCATTGTTTTGCCTCTTGCAGCTCTTGGAACATTAAACGTGTGTGACCTGCAAGAGTCAATGGCATGAGAAACCTTCCAACACAATTTCAAAAACAGCAGCTAAGCATATTCACAGGTTGTCCCACATCTGGAAGTTTCCGGGACCTCCTAGCTGCATTCTACATGGATTCCGAAATACAGAGGATTAAATAAAATCCCTGTCTCCTTCCTGCTGCTTTTCTCCCTCTCTTTGGACTAAAACCAAACTCTGCAGCACACAACATATTGCTTGTCAGAGTGCTTTCCTGCCAGAGCAATTTACAAACTCAAATTATGCATCACAACACCCTTGCAAGGTGGGGAGAATCATTAAAAATTTGGCAATGAACCATTACTTGTTGGAGCAATCTCATGTAGGTCAAAGTCCATCTGTGGACCTAGGAATTTTAAGAGCTGGGCCATGAGAACACTTAGGCAGAATAAAGCCTGGAGCTAGAGCACAGGACCTTCATACTTCACCAGTGCGAATGGCAATGGAAGCTATTCAATGCTTCTCTTGGGCATCTCTTAATGTAGACTCTTGGGCATCTCTTAAGCCTTATTGTTTCATCCCTCACTGAATGCCAAGCACTTTTGAGAAATCACACTCGAAAAAAGCCAGACTCTTATAGTATTTAAAGAAGCAAAATGGTGACTAATAGGATTTCAAGAGCACCTAGATCCCCAGCTCCCATCTAAAATCCCACGGATATAAGCCTGGCTCTTTAGATGCTTAAATGCTTCTTAAAACATCGCCCTAAGTCAGTCATGTCAAATACAGGATCACAGATCACAAATCTCAGAAGTTGTGATCCTCCATCCCCTGAATAAACACCTTTCCTCCAAAACTAGTTTCTGTCCCCTTGTATTGCATTACCTCCCTACAACGTCTGCAGACACTGCGGCACCATTTGGGCAATTTCTAGTGGTCGTCTTCTCTGCCAGTTCAGTGTTTATAAATTCTGTTTCTTCCTGTTTTTAAAGTGGCTTATCTGGCACAATGTTATTACAATGTTATTATTTGCTGGCCCAATGAAAGTATGATTAAAGCAGAGAATATAAACAGACTTTGGAAAAAGAGGTCATTTAAATCCATGCTAATTAGTTTAATTCCTTTGTAAACTATCCCTGAAATTAGAATGAGAGGTGGACCTCAGTCGACTTTAACATCTGGACCTAGACACACAGGATAAAACACTTCTTTAACCCTGAACTTCCCAGCAATTGGTACATTCAGACTCCAGGGAGAACTGTGAAACAAAACTTCATTGCTTTATCAAGCAAGAATATGGAGCCCTGCTGCTTTGCAGCTGTATGCAAACTCAGCAGAAGACTCTACCTCCTGAGAGGGAGACAGGTGAAGAGACATCCCAAAGTTACAGAGCACATCAGAGGAGCAGTCAGGAATTGCCAGCTGATGAAGTGTAAAATTCCTGTTCGCCTACCATCAGTACCCTACCTGAATGTCATCTCTCTCTTTTGGTGAGAGTTTGAAGGGAAAGAAAGAATTCAGAGCTTGCTGAATACAAGTCTCTTTGGGAACTATACAGTTTACTCATTACAAATTATTTTCCTCAGCTGTCCTTCCTGTGAGGCACTAGAGGGAGGAACCTATAGGCTTTCTGTAATTGATTTGTGATGGGTCAGGCTCACAGAGCATAAAATAAAAGAGCCTTCTATTAGGCTGAAATAATCCAGCCACTACTGCAAAGAAAAGCAAACAAAGAGCTCCCCTTAGCTCAGCCACTGTGGTATTCTCAGCTGCAAACATTGCCTTACTTGATATTATGCACATATAGCCAAGTTCTGGCCTTCCCAACGTTTGCTCTTTCAGTAGCCACATCCTGACTACCCCACAACGCACAAACCCAGCATGGCCACCCAGGCTGCAAGTGTGAGAACTGCAGATGCAGGAGGGAGAACAGCAGCTGTGGGCAGCATGGAGGAGCATGCACTACAGAAGGCATAAAATGCTGAACAAGAGATGCAGATTTGGAGAGAGCTGGAGTCCTGCAGGTTGAGGGAATTCTCTCTCCACTAGCATGGCTGGGATCCACATTCCTACATTCCTGGCCCTGCCACAGAACAACACAGTGTTGTATAGGAAGAGGTCCAACACTTTGCTGTGGGTAATGTATGTCAAGACAGTTTGAACAGAAAGCAAAGTTTTACAGTTCCTCTGATGGCCATATCCTGGGACATGAACTTATGAACTTAACAAATGATTGCAAGATTAAACTATTCTATAGGCTGAACAGAACACTGATGCCTTTTGTGACACGACTCACTGAATTTTAAACAGTTTCTCTTACAGTGAACTGGATTTGCTTGGATTAAACTAAAGCCTACCTTCTCAAAATGACTTAATTTAGAAAAGCCAAGACACTGAAGCATCAAGAATAATTTTTTACTGAGACTGCTACACAGATTCTACCTTGCAAATCAAACTCTTAAAATCACAATCGCTCACACAAAATATGGCAAGAGGCTTGCAGTTCCATCACCAGTTTATATGCCATTACAGCCTGCTTCTTTCATGTGCTGAAACACAGCAGAACATATAAGAAATAGGAACATACATAACGTTCTGGTATTTACTATGCTTTAATCAACTACGTTTTAGGTGATGAGATATTTATGAATCTGACATTCAGGAATGGTGTTTCTGTGCAGTTAATGTGGTGGCTCAGACAAATAGGCAAGGGAAAAATTTGTAGTCAGGATGCTTCCCTTCACTATCTTCTTTGAAAAAGGCCTTTCCCACTTTCCTTTATAAATCACATCTGTGCTGGAGAACACTGAGCTTGCCACCACCTCCAACATCCCACCATATCGGTCCTTCCCTGCCTATGCATGTGCAGGGAGGAACCTTGGAACGTCACGGCAAAATCTTCTGATTACCACATGGAGATCCTGGAACACAGAATATTTTTATAATTTAAACTTCCATTGAAATTTTTCTTTTAATACAGTGTCAGCAGCGGTTGCAAATCAGGGGACAATTAGACCATGTTTATACTAGTAAACTAAATAGGGTCGGAAAACTTGTGCAGGTATTGACAATCAACTGCCTTCACCATTCAGCTGCTGTAACAGACCTCAGCATGGGTTTGGCCTAGGCCAAATAGGGCTCTCCCAAACAATTGTCAGGCATGCTTCCAGGAATCACTCCCAAATGTTAGTTTAGATACAGTCAACCTGTTTTGGTGGGTAAAAGAGCTTAACAGCAAGGACACAGCACTTCTGTGCCAGGTAAACTCAGTGCCAAAGAATGGTCTTCACTTCCTAGCACTGGAATCCACTAGCATGGATGTAGTCTTGGTGTTTTCCTGCTGAAGGCAACTGACAGAAATGACATATTAAAACATATGGCTTTCAGTTGCCTTTTTCCTTCCCCAAATTCCCTCTATCCCTCTCTCTCCCTGCAAAATCTGCCTTCCAGTATTCCCAAATATACAAAAGAGTTTGTGTTATTTGGGTCCTAACCAAGAAAAGGAGGTAGGTTTAGGTCTGAGGTGGAAAAAAGATTGAGAACTGTTGATCACAGTAATTCTGAAAGAGCGTGAGTAACAAACAGCAAGCAGCAAAACGGATGTTTCTGGGTGTGTGAGCAATAAAACTGCAGTTTCTATTTAGAAGCATATCCATCAGTGGCTCGTTTACCATGAGCTGAGCCAATCAATTAGAGATCGCTACAATAATTCATTTTTGTTTTTCTCCTGAATTGGCCAATGTGGATCAACTCCAAGCTTACTTTTACAATCAAATTCCCTTCAATTTTTCAGTCTGAGGTGACGGGAGTGTAACCTTTGAAGAAAGTTTGTTTCCTCAAACCAGATCAGAACCAAAGGCCATTCAGAATCCTTTTCTTCATGAAAACCTTTCTATTTCTGTTAAATTTGATAACAGCTTGTTTTTACAAAATAAGGCTTTGATGCCAAACTGGAGCTGGCAATATCCTTGAAAGAAGTGTCACTCTGGATATAAACAGGAAATGTTTAGAGTGCTGGTCCAGTGATTAATGAATGTTTCCACATTTATATAGAAGCCAATTTTTCCTTTCCTTGGAGGTTACTCTATTACATAATCTACAGAAGGGTGAGCAGTTAGGCCCCATGTATTCAAGTATATGAAAAATAGCATTTCTGTGCAAACGTTGGCATGGTTTCTCCCTTTTAAATCAATTACAGACATTTAAGCTTATTCCAGTGGGAGTGGGAACCAAGCCAAAGTCTGAAAGGTTTTTGATCACATCTCTTTTGGGGGCCAAAGCAGGTTTCTTCTGTAAGAACTCTCAGCTATCCTTGACTTCATTCATAGATACCACTGCTCAGTAGTCTGGCTACAGCTTAGTGAGAAACCCCTCATTTTCCTCCCTCATAGATCCCACAGAATTTTTCCTGGCCAGGGAAAAAAATGGTGAATTTGATCAAGTAGCTCCAAATCTTATTGTATGCATCTAGCTAGATACCCACAATATTTTTTTTAGGCTGTCCATAATCTAAATACATGTTAAAAGGGAGCCTAACAACAGAGCCCTCTAATTATCTGATCTAATTGTTTGACCAAAGAGTACCAATTTAGGATAACAATAGCACAGGGCAAACTTGTTAGCTAGTACATGCTGTCCCCAGACCAGCAAACCAGTGAAAAGAGAAAAATAGAGGAGTGTGTGTTTATGTCGTCTTCTTTATTCTTTCTATGAGGAAATAAAAACCTCAGGCACCCAAGAGAGCCCAGGACCTTTAGGACAGCTGCTTAACTTGGCACTTCACGTTTCAAGCCAACTGTATCAGCATTTGTTAGGCAGAATTTCTGAGAGAAGTAGCAACTGCACTGACCAGAGCCTCTCTAGGCAAACTGAAAAGGAAAATTGTGTGGAAAAAGAAAAACATGCTAGTGATTTTCTAATGAACTCATAGAGAAGTTTAGACTTACTCTTTAGAGCCAGCCAGCTGTTGCTGAGCTTCTGCAAGGTGTAAAGAGATCTCTGCTTTTAGTGCAAGCAGTGGTAGTGAGTGGGACTCTGCAGGAGACAGAGTTACAGTTCAGCATCTGGTTTCTCTGTTCTTTTTGCAGAGGTTTTTCTCTGATTTTATCAAGAACAAGACTGCCTTGTTTCTGCTTTTGCCATATGCTGGGCATCCGAGCTCTCCAGTGGCCTTTTCTGTGAGCAGCAGTAATCAGCCATAGAACGGTAGAAATCTCTCCACAAGTGTTCATCTACAACAAAAAGACCATCTGGGTAATAATTTGGCAGAGAGACTCTGTTATGTAAGAGGAGTTGCCAACTCATAAGCTGTTTCTACCATAGAGCTTTCAGGAATGAAGGGTGTTTAAAGTTAATAACTCAGTGTGTAATAGTTAACTTGCAAAAAATGTGGTTGTTCATTTCTGAAACAGGTTGCCTTAACAAAAAAAGTTGATGCGACATGCTTAAACTCATTTATTAACGATTAGTAGACAAGGAAAAGCTTTAATATACACCATGTATATATTGTGTATATATACACAGTCACTAAATACTCTCACTAAGGACCTGACTTCAAGTTTTCTGAAGTCAGTGAAACTGCTATTGACCTAAATGACTTTGGATAACTACTAGACTCAAATATTTAAACTCATATGCCTCCAGTAAAGCCCTAAAACTAAGGGCTTAATTAAGGCTTCAAGCTTAAGTAAGACTGTAGAAGGGCACAAGCACTCTGAAATTCTGGCTTATTTCTTGAGGTACATTGTCTTAAACCACTATTTCTCTTCTAGTTCTAATTATAGGGCCACCTCACGTATTTGATAAACAATCCAAGTTCCATGTTGTTCTTTGCCGTGACAGTGACTTTCATTCATAACCAGGTAAATAAACTGAACTCAGTGTTTCTTTTTATTTTTCCCTCTTCTGCTTGTGTGTGTGGCAGTGTGTGTATTTTCATTTCTTTATTTATTTTGTGATCACTTTGTGCTTCCTGAAGCCACAGCCTTCAGACTCAAACCTGAATGTTTTCAGTATACTCAGACATTATTCAGGGAACAAGCAAGCCTTTGCTCTCCCTGTTCAAAGAGAACGGCTATGCTGTCATGTTTCTATATCACACTTTCTTTTTTAAGTATAGACTGTAAATTGCTCAAGAACCTGCCCATAGACTGCCCTGAGTTTCATCTTGCCCCTCTGGTTTGAGCAAATTGTACCATTCTACCAGCATAGTTCTTGGTATCACAGGGAACCCTGGGGAAGTCTAACTATCGATCTAGGAATCTGACTAAAAGAACAGCGCTGCATTACTGTATGTACACAGATACATACACAAATACATATTTTGAAAAAAACCTGAAGATAAGAATATTCATTTGTGCAAAATTTACACCCAAACCCCAACTTATTGATATATACCATACCTAAATGCTGGATTTGTGCCCATGTATCAGATACTTCTTTGATAATGTCAAATATGGGGAAAGGATATGTATATGTTCAAATCTGACCACCTGGCACACATTTATTTGGGCTCTTCCATAGTTTAATTGTAGCTTGAGAAAACTTCACACCAGCAGAGAATGCAGTGGAATCAATTTTATTTTTGAAAAATGAAATACTAAAAACTGTTTGCAACACTGGAGTTTGTTCCAGGCCTAATAAAATTTGAAAAGACCTTTTCCTTTCATTCATTCTTTAACATGATGCTGAACTGGACTGTTTTACACAAGCCTCTGGTTCAACTATTTAACTCACCTTTCTTGAAGCAGGTTTTGGAAATCTTTTACCATTAGTAAATCCAACTTTTAATCTAAACACAGGCAAAGATGTCTCTAAAGTTACATTCTTGGGGAGAAATGAATGAAACTTTCACTTCCACAAGGATCTGTGCAGGCTACTCTTCTCATTCATACACAAATTCTCTATATCAGATCTGGTTGGTAGTGAAGAACATACTGCAAAACTCTCAGCAAGCATGTCCTCCACATGACTTCCTTTGATAAACATAAGCATTAATATAACTGCAGAGTGCTCTTCAAACTAAAATATTAATCTGACACCTGCATCCCTTAGTCATGTGGGAGACTTTGGATGTCAAGTCTGCACAACGCAATGTCATGCTAGAGACCTGAGCTAACTCCAGTGAGCTGATACATTTAGACTATATTAAATCTTCCTGGGAAGCAGGTTTGGTACGTTAGTGTCTCTTAACAGAGTACTCAGGCAAGAGTTAGGATGTGCTGGTGCAGCTGTATTACTTCTGCTTTCTTATTAGCTCACTTGGAGCTATCTCTGCATGGTACTGTACTGTACAGTGTAGGGTTGTCCTTTGAACTCAGACACCAGTAGCTGTTTCTGGCTTGGACTGCAACCTGTAGCCAGCCAGAACTAAGTAACAAATGGGAGCATAGTACATTTTGGGAAGCTAAATTCAGACTTCATTCTGAGTTTGATTTTGATAATTTGGACACATTTATCACAGACCACCAAAAATGCTACATGCAATACCAAGCATTAAAATGTTCCAAAATAAATAAAATCTATATGGTGCTTTGTGTAGAAAAGAAATGGAATTACCTTCCTTTTTGGAAAGTCTTTTAAAAGTAGCATAGCTATTTTGAGCTTCACTGTACCCTGAACAGAGTCATTTGCAGAAACAACAACGGTAACTGTGATTTGGCTAGATCTGTGAGGGCACAGCAAGGGCTGGCTGCTCCTTAAGGGATGGGGAACCAGGAGCTGAGCACGATAACACAGCCAGTAGGACAGCAGCCTTGCTAGCCAGGGCCCCATGCCACAGTATCCAAGTAAGGCAAGCAGGGCAGACCCAAAGATGGCAGCTAGGTTCAACAAAGAGTCCAGATCATCAGGCATATTTATGGTGATGAGGCAGGTCTGAGAAATCTACAGGCCAGGGCCAGGATCAGGTCTGATGAAGGCACCCAAGATCAGACACAGCTCAGAGATCGCCAGGCAGGTCCATAGAGACAGGACAGGTCCAACGCCAAGCTGGGAAGTCAATCCACAGGTCAGGATCAATGGGGTCTGGCTTAGGCATGACTGTAGCCAAGCTGAAGACCAACACAGGTTTTCCTACAACATAGGTCCAGCAGGGACTGAAGGCCCAGCCATGAGCTTAAAAGGGGCTTCTGGGCTCATGGGGAGGGGTATGGGTGGAGGCCCCAGGTGAGGCTAGTCAGGGCAGTAAGCGCCTATTAATGCACTCAGGGCCTTGACAAGATCCAGTCATAGCAGCCACAGTCTTGAGGAGTTTTGATTCAATTGAGCAGTTCAGGCTGTTACTCCTGAATCTGCATGTATCAGGAGCCAGTTCCTCCTAAATCCAAGATTATCTGCTAGTATGATAATATATTCTATGTATAATATTTATAATATATGTATTAGAAGTACTTATGTAATGAAATTACAGTGTAGTTTTAACATAATAAAGGTATAGTCTAATTTTTACTTCGCTATTTTTGTACTGCAGCTTTACACATTGTAGTTCTCACTGCTCAGCTGCCTACTCCTCAGCCTCCATTCACCCTCATACTGACAGTATTTGAAGACGATTCACTTTCAGTATCAAAAGCAAACATTATTTTTTCTCCATGCCCTTATATCACTTTCTTAGACCATATCATTGTTTTCAGTCTGTCAAGCTCATCTGATGTATCAATGTTTATGCTTGATCAGCCATCTGGCACACAAAAAGACCCTTTAAGTTCTTCAATCAGCAAATACTTGGATGACAGCTCAAGCCAAAAGCTGTTTCAGAAATAGAGATGTTACAACTGCTCACAGCTCTTGCATGCGCTGGTTTCACTGCATGCCTTTTATTTCTGAAGAACAGGGATGTGAAGGCATTCAGCTGTGACCCTGATAATGAAACAGACTCTCCTTGACAGAAGCATCACCACGGCATGGACAAACAGAGAAGAAAATGAAGGTTTAAAGGGAAAAAATGCAACAAAGGGCTATTTTCTCTTTCTCTGAAGTTCAAAGAATTCAAGAGCAGATTCTGTGTGTGTACAGCTTTGTAACCTTTGCTCCTGTGATCCTTCTAGCGCACATATGGTTTGTTTGGCTCTCCAAATGATTAAACACCTTGATACTTCCCGACAGCAGTTACAGTCAGCACCCTCATTTCAGGCTCCCTTTCATATTTTATTGAAGAACTGAGCACATTGAGTCCTACTCTGGAATTTTTACAAAGACCCTGTGTTTACTGACATGCAAGAACACTCCAACGTGCTTTCAATAGGATCAGGCCTGTGCCAAGGATCTCTATCTCTTTAGGTCTTGTGTTTCTATGACACACACTCTGGGTGTCTGGTGTTTGTCCAGAAGAATCTGTGCCAGGCCAGTATGCATGTAGATAAAATCTGTAAGGAAAGGTATGACTTGCAGATTTGCAGCTATGAGAAGATACTTTTCAAAAGGTAAAGGCTGAACTTGAGGAGCTACTACATTGTTCTGTATGTGCTTGCAGCTGCTATGCTGCGCAGAGGGGGCATGGTGCAAAGAATACTGGCCTAAATCCCTATAAAAAAGTGCTGATTTGTATGAATATACCACCCACAGTTGCAGAAAGAGAAGCCAAACAGTGTGAGTGCACCTGGGTTGGCCACAGTCAAGCATTTTCTGTGCTGAATGAGACCATCAGTTTCCCTGGATGGTCTCAGCTCCTGGGGCTTGTGGTAGCTTGTATGACACTGATATCTGAACTTCATTAGTTCATCAATCTTCTCTTGGGCATAAATCCCTGAAATAAAATGATATCCCTGATTCCTTTTTAGGAAATGATCCGGAAAGCTTCTTTGTTCTGGCACTGCTTTACATACAAGCTAAAACTTAGCTACCCATCTCCTTCACCTTCCTGTCTCTGCAGATTCTGTATCTGGAAAGAACAATTGCCTGTCAACTCCTTCAGTCTGTCACTCATTTCTAATCTGGAGAAATTTCTAACCCACCAGCAGAACGCTTTTCCCACAGCCATGCTTATTATTTCTGTATTCAACTAGTCTAATGATCACACTTTGAGCATGCCTTTTCTTATTAAGAACTGTTAATCATGCTTTGTCTATGTTTAGTATCCCAAAGTTAGGAGAAGGGTTTTACCTATGTATAACTCAGTGTCTCAGCAGTACAAAATTAACAAGGAATTATTTCAGTAGTGGATAGATAGGGATTGTTAGGTAACACTTAGATACTCCACCTAGAGTAAAAAATGTAGATCAAATATTCCTTCTTTGCATTTCTACGAAATAAGGGAGAAGGGGGTAAAGTGAAGTTTTTCTGTTCATGCTATTGTTGAAAAAACCACTACTGTTCTATACCTCGAGAGTGGAAATCTAAAAAGGAAGTAGTAATGGATTTACGTAAGATCATAAACATAGCCAGTGGTATAAGCTGTCCTCTCTCATGAGAGCTCACAGTCCTCTCTCACAAACTCCATGCACCAGCTAATGACTTATCAGATGAAATTAGCTGAAACTGAAAACATGGTTGCCTCCAGGAAGTATCTAGCAGATGTTTAGCTGAAGTTAATATTGCCAGCATAACTGGCCAGAATATGCTTATTTAAAACTGTATTTGCTGCTTTTGAAAAGGGCTCAGCTTTTTGTAGAATCGGAATGAGAAGGACTCTATGTCTAATGGCACTATGTTTTGTCCTGTCAGAACCAGATGTGCTGTAGTAATGTTTAAAATCCAGCTGGGGTTGAATGCTACCTGAGAGAATGTACCAGTGATACGGAAGTGGATGTCTTTGTAAAAACCCTACTGCAATACCGTTCACACATTCTGCCTAATGCCTCCAAAGTAACAAACTCATCTGGCTCTATGATGGTATCGTTTACAGCTTTCCTGACCCTGAAGGTGCAGATATCTGGCTGAGGAGTACAGCTCAGTGAAGACTTTTGGCAAATAGCCAGAGGGGAGGACACATGCGAACGTTTCCCAGCCAGCCAGCCTCAATTGACATTTCCAGTGCCAGGCCACAACACTGTCTTTCATTCACACTGTGAGCAATAGTTTGTTCAGAGAACAGTTTCCTTGTCGCACTGTTCGAGGTCAGCATAGGGCAGAACCGGCAGAATGAGCAGTCTGTAAGGGTGGCCAGGCCTCCTTCACAACCTGTCCACCCGGCTTCACAGAGAATAAGCAGAAACAGCAAGGCACATGTGCTGGAGGATGCCAGGATGCCAAAAGAGGTTCACATGGGTACAGTGCAGAAGCAGGACAGATTTCATGTGAATAGTGCCTTTATTTCCCTTCCTATTGAGGCACATCCCTTACTAGGATATAGACTGCTTCCTTTCCAGCAACCAATGTTTTCTAAGATTCGCTGATGAGAGCAAGTTTCTGTTGCTTTGGAAGAAACTGGTGAGAAAGACGACAAGTATATTAACTTATCTCAGCATTTCATTTGGCTTCATTTTCCATGAGAGACCTGCTTTATTCAAACAATCAGAGATGAAAATAAAGCACTCTTGCTGGTACTATTTTTTTTTCAATTGTGGTCCCTCAGAGAACTGTACCGCAGACAGTATCCAGCTAGCAAAGGGCAGAGACAGTAGTCAGGAATGATTACACCATAAAAAAATGTCAGTGGCATAACATGACTTAACTGTGATTCCACAAATTATAGATGAATGCAGAGGCAGAAAAATCAAAAGCAGAAAACACACTGTACCCTTTATATTAAAATCCCCCAAATTCTACCAAATTCCTCAGACCAAATCCAGATGTTTACAGAAACTAGCTGCTGCCTTTTGTACTTTGTCCCCTGAGAAATTGGTTTAGGGGAGAAAAGCTGACTGGAGAACTGGAGATTAAACATGTCCTCATCTTTAAAGTTCAGATAGGTCATATTTACTGAGACACAGAGAGCAGATTCCTACCCCTGCATGTGCTGATGGAAACAGGTTGGAAGCTGAGTAATGAGGGACAGAAAGTTTCAAAGAGTGCACAGAACAGTGAGGTTCAAAGGGTAGAACAACATGACCTCTAACACTCTCTACGCCTACTGAAAAGAGCCATGTGTGCACAGGCCTGGAGGAAAAGGAGGAGGGAAGCAGAGGCTTGCTTTCAGTACAGCACTAAGTGCATCTTCTTAGTGAAGGACTATCAGCATGTGCCTGAGCTGAGACCCCTCCTGAGTGCTTGGGACAGTACCAGGAATATAGCGTGTCCTATTCCTGCATGATCAAGGCCTAGGGAGAGCTGGAGGAGGTCTCTGCCTCTGCTCTGAAACAAGCCTATGCAAGACATGGCAGAAGTTTGCTCTTGAATTCATGGAAAGAACCAGCCAAATACAACTTTCCTAGTTGTTACATATGCTGAACACAGTTTCTGTTCTGAGAAAAAGTCCTGAAGGCTTCATCATTTATTTTTGGTTCAAGTGAGAAGAACTAGATTGTCATATTTGTCTTGTAAAAATAATGAAAACCAGCAAACAGCCCAGCTGAAACACTAGAGAATCAGTTTCAGCTTCTCACTTTGTCTTCACTCTCCTGATAGAGTTTTGGTTTTCGTTAGTTCTGACAGCAAAGCAAGAACATGGCAACCTTGCATCCTGGGGTCGGGTATCCAGCTGGGAGCCTGCAGTGCACGTCCTAGTCAGGGTCAGGCAGGGCAAGCAAATGCACTCGCAAGCTCTCCCCTATTCCAGGTTAGGACTGTGCTCAGGTAGTAGCAAAAACACAGCCTCTAGAATCTGTACCTCAGGTACAGCCTCAGAGGCTTACAACTCTTGCTCTGAGAGCAGTAAGGTACTATAGCTGCAAATCCCTTCTGCCTGTACGCCCTCTCATGCTAGCACTGACATACACAGATACATTTCCTCCTTCAGTTCCTCCATGTCTTGTTGAAACCAGCCTAAGTACAAAGTTATGTCGTAGCCAGAAAACTCTCCAAGCTGAAAGGCCTGATGTTTACAGGTGAAGAGCAGCTCTCAGACAACTTTCATCACTAGGAGATGTTTGCACTTCTTCTCCAGTTCTATTTTTCAATAGAAACAATTCCAAAATTGTAGAATTTCCCAGAAAATGGGAAAAATGGTTCCCACTCAGCAGCAGGGTACATAAAATGTCTTGTAAAATACTTTGCAGTCCCTCATAGACTGTGTAAAAAGCACAAACACAATCTGTCCCATAACATCAGGCTGATAAACAGTCATAATGTGAAAAGGTATTACGATTAAACAGCTGGGCAAGACTGGGCCATAGTTTCATGAGCAAGCTATTAAAATTGTAAGATTAATGAATGTCTCTTCATCCTGTCATGCTGCTTTTACACTTCAGTATGTTTTGTCAACTGAGCCTTTTTTTCTCTTGAACAATCTTATCAAAAATAAAATGCATGAAATTCAGGTGTAGCCTTGTCTGCAGCTAAAAAAACTTAAAAATATCACATAATCATAGCTCATTAGGAACTGTATGAACCATCAAGATCAAAAAATCTTGACCAGCTCAGCAAGCTCTGCAAACTAGGGCAATGCCACCAGCCAGGAGACAGGTAGTGGGGCCATCAGGTAGGTAGGACAACTCTTCCCTTCTAGTGTTTGGCTCCTGTGTATTTTCGAAACTATCATTAAAACTGCACAATGCCATGAACATCCACATAGTGATGTACTGAACTTGTCTCAGTACTGAACTTGTCTCAGTCAGCAAATCCTGCAGTTTTTCCTCAGAGGTTCAGAGTTGATTGTAATTGGGCCTTTTCATCAGCAGCAGGGCGTGTGAGAGATAAATGGCCTGATTCTCACTTGTACCAAAGTGGCTATGCTGATATAGCCTCTAGTATAAGTATGATGATAAAGCTACTTAACAGTGGTACAATATTGTCCTCATACAGAAACAAGCCTTAACGATACAGCTGCATTCACACTATGGCCAGTCTAAACTTGGAAGTTTTACTGGCATAGACATGCTAGTTAAGAGCGTGGGGGAAAACCGTCACACACCTCACTGACAACTGTGCTGGCAGACACCCTGGAGGAGTCCCTAGATAGACAAAACAAGTTTGTGCAGGATAACCATAGCTGCCTGTCTATCCTTAGCCCACATGAAAAGCAAGGTAGTTTGAACTAGCTTAGCTTACTTTCACGGAGACCCAAAGTCTAAACCCATAGCTGTACCAATCTAAAAGACAGCAAAACTATTGAATTCCAGGAACTGGTAAAAGCCATAACATCAAAACAACTCTTTCGCCAGTGTACATTTCTTTTCCCCAAAGAAGGAAGCATACCAGTATAATTACTATATATAAGGCCTGGAGGGCCTGGGTTAAACCTCTTCAACTGTAACGGGAAGGTTAAAATGATTCAGATGGTTTGAGTAATTTGGGACTATTTTACTCTCTGAGTAAAGGTGACTGCAGTAAGACATGCTTTAGGACAATACATCAAACCAGTTGTTAAACAGATAATGCGGATAAATTAAGTGATGGGGATTCATTAGGTGGTAGCAATAACACTGTTGTAGGAGAGGATAAAATTGCCGGCCCAGCCAACCACAGCGAAGCCGTTCTTGAAAAAAGAGGGGATTCCAAAGGATGGCAAATTCGGACATCCTATTTGTGACTCAGAAGCTGAGAAGGCTCCAAAAGCCTCCCTGCTGCCTCATGTACAATACTCTGCAATGTATATTTTTCCTCCCATTGTTTCACAGAACTAAAATTAGCACTGAGAATGACTGTGGAAGACTTGTGTGGAAATAAGGAAACTTGGCTGAACATGGCTCTGTTTTTCATAACTCATGTGTTCCGTTCTCAGTGAAATGAAATCCAAAATTGTTGCCTTTACTACAGACCTTGATCATCAGACTAGACACCCTGACTTCTATAGCATCTCCTGGGACAGAAGAAGGATAACCTTTCTAGACCAAAGCCAAAGAAATAAGATGTCCAATGTGAAATAGCCATAGACTTTATGAAGTTTATGAAGTCATTTAGTATTTTGCTGATTTTTTTTTTCAACAGGAAGATAAGCTACCAAAGATTTCAAGCCCTTAGCACGAGGCTATGCCTTCCCTCCAGATCTCCTTTCATCCTCCTGCTGCTTGCCTGCTTCCACAACAGTCCCCACCCACAACACTTTTCTTCTTCCCAGCTCCCTCTTTCCCTTCACTACTGTAACAGTCCAACATAGCCCCTTTCTCCTTGGTAGCACTGATCACCGCTACCATGATATTCCTAGATGGTTGTCAGGGCCGTAAGTGATCATGGTCTTATTGACTTCCTACCAAATATGTTCTCCCCTTCCACCTACATGTACTCTACCTTCTCAATACCTATAAGAATACGTTCATCCTCAGATCTCTTCTTTTTTCCCCTATCCCAGTATCCCCAAATCTAATGGTTCCTTCTTCTTCCTCTCACTGTACCAATCCCAGAGGAGCTCAAAACCTGAAGAGCCCTGTTTTCACCACAAATGCACACAGCTGAGATTGCCTGGCCATCCTTGGGCTAAAGTTAGGACTCCTGTGTGAGCCTTGCAAGCTCTGCTTGCCATACAATTGCTCTCCTCTACCCACAGAATAACAGCTGCGCTACCACCTGCTTCTCTTTTTCCCCTTCTTAGCTGGTTACCAACCCTTTTCCTGCAGATCTCAAAAAATCTGCAGTCAGTAGCAGTTCAGATCTTCCTACTTGCTTTTTCTTATGCACATCAGGATGATAATACAGTCGGCCTGCTTCTTTTCTGCTGCCTTTGGCCTTAAATGCAGCAGAAATCTATGAGACAGTGTCAGTGAAGACATCTGTGCAGTTAGATGAGAAACAGATATGAGGGGACAGCAATCACAGTTCATTTATTCAGAAGACAGTAATCTTGTCTTTCTATAGAACTGCCTAGTATATAGATTGTGTGCCCTGTGCTGGCTCTCAGCATGGTCAGAGTAGAACATAATTATCTGGTTAAAAATAAATAAACAAACAAACAATTGAAAGTATCTTTTCAGCAAACATTTTCATTCTTGAAATTTGCCAGGTTTAAAGCTTCCAAACTGATTTATTTATTGTTACCAAAAAGCTGGAGGGGTTAGAGGAAGAAGAGGTGTTATTATCAAAATGCTCTGTATTGCTAGCAAAAGAGGTGGATATCCTTACGTTGTTGGTTTTAATATTCTATTAAAGTACTTCTTTTTCTGCAGATTTTATAGAAAAAAAAATAATGTTCCTCTTCCTCAGTCAGCTCCTTTCTGATCCCCACAATGAAAAATAATGGATTTCTTTTATGCTGTCTGATCAGGACTGGCGTAAAAGCCACACACGGACTCTAAGTAATGTATTGTAAGCCATTCTTGGACCACCATATCTAGATGGTCAAAGGATGGCTTACAATATATTACTGGGTTCTTGGAAACTCCTCTGTAATTCCCAAGAAGTGTCAGAGCTAGGAGTTAAACACCAACTTACAGAAACCACAGGCCGAAAGGCTCCATGCAGCCTCTTATCAGTGCTAGTATGTTTGGATTGGGGAAAGAAAAAGAAGAAATAAATAGCTGCACAACAAATCACAAGGTGCCAGACAAGATTTCAGGGCAAATACAAGTCTGTGTCACAACTTTGACTGTGCACACAAACCAGTGGAGTCAGAGAACATCTTGTGCAGTGTTTAGATCCCCACAACCCACAGCTCCCAAAGGCAAGCTTTGCTGGGGAAGAGATGTTTGAGAAAGAACACAAAGGTTGACCCTGTTTCAGCACAGATTTCTGTGAAACTATCTACATCAGACAGAGGAAAAACATGCAAAGCAAAAGCCCAGGTGGAGAACGTAAAGTCAGCACTGTGGGTTAACTGGTTGGGGACAGGACGACACTTTATAAAGTCCCAATATACAGAAATCTGCATTCTATTGCTCTTCCCACCAAATACAACAGTGAAGTGCTTTTGTGTTCTCATTTGCCAGTAAGTGTGACAACCAGGATGCCATGTCTCAGAAGGGAGGCTGGATATATATATTATTTTCTTTATATCTAGCTGATAGCTCTCCTGCAAATTACGAGAAATGTGGTGCTTTCCTTTAAAAGGGAAATGGAAATGGGCTTCTTGTCAGCAGAGAGACACTAGAACTCCCATTAATCTCCCCTTCTTGCCACTAAAAAGCAGAGTTCAAACATCCTGCAGCCTCTACTGATAGCTAATAACTTGGCTCTCTGAGAGCTAAGAATAAAAAAAAATACAGTTCTTACTGGAAAATCAATGTGGCCCTTCCTCTTAATTGTAGCTTCTGTGCATAGTGTATATTGAACATAAAGATCTGTACCATATTTTGACAGTAGTCCATAAAGTATCAAGCCCAGTATAGGGGTCTGCAGCATCTACTGCTGGGTAGGTAGGCAATTCTGTTTTTTCTGTACTGCATACTCCTATAAAAAAAGAGTCTCCACTGCTACTTTGTGTGCCTGTCCAGTTGCTGAACATTAGCCATTTCATTTGGGAAACTGATCCAATGACAGATGAAGATCTTTAAGCCCCTCCGCTAAAACTGTTTCTGAATATTACTGCCTGCACTTTCTCTAAAAGAAGATAATGTTGGTTAGGCTGAAAAATACATATCTGCTCTAAGTATGTAGGAAAACAAACTCTATCTGTTATTATTTGTAACTCTATCTGTTATTATTTGTAATCCGTAAGTATTTTTAGCCCTGCAAGTATAACACACCACTGTAAAGACACAAATTATTTAAAAAACAGTCAGATCAAAGGATAGTGCTAGTGATACCTGAGAACAGTGTTCTCCAGAAATCCTGACAATGACTTCAATAAAAGCCAGCTATCAAATGTTCTTAGGAAGTAAGTAACAAAGATGTGGGAAGGTAGGATGATCAGAGCAAAATCATCACAACCTGGAAAATGTCGACATTTTCATTAATTAGTCTTTAAACCCAACTGGCAGCTCAGAGCAGTAAGATTTTTTGATAGGATGGTCTGATATTGATTCTTAACATGTATCACGGCCCACAAGGTAAATACTGATTTGTAACTTTGCCTTTGATTTTGCTGGCCCTTCACATAGGCAGAGGTCTGACTGCCATCAGTGGTACAATGTTCTTGAAATAGGGAAGGTCACAAAAAGGTCTCTAGGATCGCACCCAGATCATCAGATCCACTCATCTACGCATGTCGTAGTTCTTCATTCCTCCCAGCTGGGAATATGGTGTATCTGTTGAACAACACCAGTAATGTTTCAAACATGCACTCTCACCCATATATACTTATACACATTTACCATACTTCCTTCCTCCCAGGTATCAAATCTAAGCCTTGAACTGAAGGAAGTCATAATTTTAGAAGGAACCAAAACAAATACATCAAAAAGAAAAATCATGCCACTTATATAAAAGCATTAACACCTTACAGCTCAGGCCCCACTCAACCTCCCCATGCTCAACAGCTCACCCTTTCTATATGATGTCCCACGGACCCCCTACCTCCTGCTCCGTTGGCTAGGCATGCTGTTTCCCATCACAGAGCTACTAGCCATGGGATCTTTCAGGAGCAGCAGTGTTTCCATCTGCTGTACACCAGAACTCAATTTAAGAGAGTGCTGATTCCTTTCAGCCTCCTGACTGTCATCCGTGTAGCCTGAGATGATGGCTTATTTAGAGGCACACCCTAGAAATCCCACCCCAGCACATGCTGCCAAAGCAGGCCCCAGCCACTCAGTGCAGCCCTGGGGCTGGGCTGTGCCAGCTAGCCCAGGGCACCAGAAGGTATGCCGGGGTCACAGAATAACCTTGCATCTGGAATGTATCTCACAAATACCAGGAAAACAAAAATGTTTTCCTTTATTTTTAGGCTGCTATGGTATCTTGTGTATGCTCTCACTAGCATACACTGAATGGCCCTACCCAGTAGCATTATTACTGGGATTATGTAAAAAGGATTATGTAAATTCTTCATCTGTACCTACGACCTCACCCTCCCTGTTAAATTGGTTTTCAACATTTCTTCCTTTTAGCCAGACTTGCCTAAAAACAAAGTCATGCTGGTGCAAGTTTGGTTTCGATAATCTGCCCTGCTATTGGACATCTCTTTTATGCAGTGAGCTGTCAGCTTCAATGTAAATATCAATGGACACCTCATTCCAGTATATAGTGTACTTCTTTCATGTACTTTTCATTTCGTTTATCTATGCAAAGTTCATATTTTCATTTATATGTTTAAGAACCAGGCATTTCCTTCTTCCCCTTCATGTAAAGCTATCCATGCACTTCTATAAATTATTTTTTTATAACAGCAATTCTTTTCCCATCAAGTTCAGTGATTTCCACGTTAAAAATGAGAAAAATATTCAGAAATAATGGTTCCTTTATTATATAAAAGCATTAGGGTGTCTCCAAGGTATTACAAATAAAATAATTTATGGTAAATGAGATTATTATTGCTGGGAAAAGGACCACTTAATGCCAGTTTTCTGTGGGAAAAAACAAATCAGAGCAATCCAATAGGGGTGCTCAGAAACATATACAACAAATACTTAAAAGCTTCAAGGATCCAAAGCAATAAGTGAAAAATACATGCTGAAGTAGCAATTTGGAGCAGGATGTGTCTGTTCATCCTTATCTTAGGGAGGCAGTCTAAGTGTTCTGAAAAATGAAGATTTGAGCCCTATGTCATCGCTGTGTTCTTCCAATTCTATGCCATGTTACCCAAAGGAGTTATAATAGCATAAATATGGAGTAATGCAGTGTTGAGTCAAGTCTAGATAGATGGAGCTGAAATAGAAAGTGTTCAGCACTGGAAGGATGTGAATTACTGTCTGGAAATTCCAAAACAGACCTGTGTAGTTGCCCTGCACGAAGCAGTCATGGCAGGGCAAATTTGGCTCACCATGTTGCTGTAGCAATCAGCTAGTAATGGCTCACTTTCCAAAGATAGCATTACTACAAAATTAGTAACTCAGCTATACAGCCACATAACTGAACTGTTACAAATCCAAAACAAGACTTGGAAGCATGACTAATAGGTACATAATATTTTCTAGAGATAGACATCAAGAAGGCTATTAGAGGGTGATCTCTACTTACTACCCTTTTTGCTTTCAAAGTATGAGAGTCTCCCGCTCTTGTTCTACAGATGTCCTGCCAAATGGCTCAGCTGCAATTGGCAAGTCAAACGTGGTGCCATCTGGAATCTGACACATCAATAGTGCAAGAGATTCTGCCCTCTGGATGATAAGGATGAGTCCCTACCCATTTTACAAAGCACATTCAATCTGAACTCAGGCTCATTTCATACTTAGGCTCCCATGTGCTCTGTTCTGGCTCTCCTGGATGATTCGTGAGGCACCCACAGGATTCTGAGTGCTCCCAGAGGTGTACTAGGACAATCTCAAGTCTGTGGTATGCAGGACTATTTATTACAATAAATTACAGATCTATCAAGCCTCACACATCTGAGATTCATGCTTCCTTGCCACTGCTCCTTTGACTTACCTACTAAAGCACTGTAAGGAAACCTTTCTCTGGTTTTGACATTCCACATGCTTGCTAGTGCTGAGCAACCCAGTCAAAGTACATGCACATGGAAGAGGAGAGGTCTAAACAGCTTCTACTGGATCTCTTCTATTAAAAGGATTTATATGGTACAAATAGCTACTGTTAGCATTAGCATGTAAGCAACTCTTAGCATAACTGTTTGCACTTTGTAGAAATTTTTATCTCCCATTTGCAATGTAGTCATGAACTAATTAATCCTCATGAGAGCTCCATCTTAAAGACAGCGAAGCTTAGAGAGAGAGGAATTCAAGCTAAAATGAAGTACAAACATTTGTCAACTAAATAAATGGCCTTCCTGACCTCAGTGACTTGCTTGAAAGCTTCTTAGGTGTCTAACAGCTAAGTACCATATGCACTTAACAGCCAGATCTCTAAAGACATTTAAACACCTAATTGTCATTTATTTCAAATCTCATTTTGAAACTGGTAGTAGCCTGATGAAACACCTCAAAAACCTGGCACTAAAATTCATCCAAGACCATACTGTCAGTACCCTGAGTGTACCATTAGGCCTTAATTGCCTTGACCAGCCTTATCTGGGACCTACACTGCCAGCCTATGCCCCTGGCCCAGGAGCTCCATTTAAACTTCACACCTTGTCTGAGGTATGTTGTAGGTATACCTGCCTTTAGCTCTGCCTCTTGGGTGGCTCCTGGACCTATGTTGTAGCCTTATTTCCAGTCCTGTCTCTAGTCCTATCTCCCACTGCTTCTGACTGGACTCCCTGGGTAGATCCCGGACCTGATTCATCACCTCACCTAGTCTGAGTTGTTGATGGAACCTGTTACCAGTGTCCTGCTCTGCCCAGTCTGTTCGGACATGATGGGACTGCACTCTGGTGAGGGCACTACCTGCGTTGTGGTTACTCTTGGCTTGTCCCCTCTTGTAAAGTGGCTTTGCTCTAAATGCATATTTCTGTTCAATGCACTGGGCCAAACATTAATCTCAGCATCTGCAGTGTAAAAACAGAGAAACTTCCTGAAGTTCTCCTATATATAAAGATATCTAAATGAAGTCAGAATCTGTCCAGAACAGCACATAACCTCATAAAAAGATTAAATGAACAGGGCATGAATGTCACTGATAAATTAAAAAGTAACAGATTTATTTTGAAGACCTGTGATATGACTTCCCTGCATGGTCTTTTCAGGTAAAAAGGTTTGATAAAAGCTTTGGCAACAGGCAGGCCATTAATATATAATGAGAAATTGCTCTCTGTTGATTACACAGTTGAGAAGAAAATCAAGATAGTGGCAGAAAGGAGAAAAAAAACCCACTTACAGAAAAACAAGATGCCAAACACAATCAGAAAATAGACAGTAAGCAAATTAATGGAACCTGCCACAAATGAACAAAGTCAGGATCCAATTTGGCAGGTGAAGATGGTAGTGCAGATCGATGCGATATATCAATTACTATCTGCCCTATCCATCAGAGCATGCAGAATAATTCTGCTCAAATTCAACTGAGGAGAAAAAACACATGTGGGTAGAACATGTGGATATAGAGACTGCAAAAAATGCAAATTGTGCTGCAATTCTTAAAGACATAAAAGAGTAAACATATAATACTCAGGGAGAAAAGCATTATGAGTTCAAACACCATTAGAAGTACATTTTCAGCTAAGGGCATGTGGGAATTCAGCTGCAGAACTTTCATTAAGTTTAATTGGTGTCATGGTATGAAGTCCCTGTGCATCAAGTTGCTAATGTACTCCATCAAGAACAGATTTATGCTTCTGAAGGAGCATTGAGGAAGGAAGGAAGAGAGCAAAGATACTATAGCATGGGCTCAAACCTCTAAAGTCCTTTTCCTTGGAGCATATATTGTATAACTGTCAGCCAGTTTGGACCTGCATGTTATCAAATGCCATTTGCAGCAAAGAAAAATAATCTATATGGTATTAAGCATCCTAGACCAGGAAATGAGTCAGGAAACATGTATTTTTACTTTTGTCCCCTCATTTAGTACTCGAGGGATTGTTTGGGCCTTTTCTCATTATGTTTATGAATTTTATCAGTGTTCACTTTATGAATATTCTCCATGTGGAATAAGAGCTCAGCTGAACCCTTTTCAAAACAGGCCCCGGTTTGTCTAGCTAAGTTTAATACTTGGACATCACAGCTGTGACAACTTAGGGGGTAAGTGATTTACTGGCACCAGAGGATGCCAGTGGAAAAAAGGAACCCTTCCAAGTTAGTATTTCCATTTCATTCTGCACAACAAATTGATGAAGTATTGCAAAGCACTCTAGCACGGTTGTGGATGTGAAGAAAGAAGCATTTATAGGGTGTATATATTTAGCACCATCAACATTTCTTGTTTTTCTTGGGTTACGTATCTGTCTTTATCCTGGCTGTCATCTTCTATCCTTCCCAGGAATGAAGTGGCCACTGAGAGGATAGATGAACAAGAAAGTGTAAGTATTTGTTACATGCATGTCCAATATGCAGTGCTTGCAGCAAATGTTTCTTCCGCTTTTTAATGATTTTATGTTTCTTGTGTGTTCTCTTTCTGATCTGAAAATTTCTTTTAAAGAGTTGACAAATCAATTTTATGAGATCAGCTATGAAGCGAAATACATGAATTCAACGACAGAAGATGTCGTTACAAAGATTTATGGCTGCTAAGAGATAACTCTTCCATTTCAGGGGAAAAACACATTCAGATACCTGAAAACAAGAAACTGAATGAACCAGCATCATTTTAACCCCATATAGCTAGTGCGAACCAGTGGGAACAGTTTGGAAGAGCCCTAGTTAAATTCAGTGTGTCAGACTGAGCTGTCTCAAATAGTGATGGGGCTGTTTGGTAGTTAACCAAGTCAGGGTTATGACAGGAGGTAATTTGGAAGACTAATGCCCTTTGGAGGAGGCATTTATGACTCTCTCCATGGTCTCTATATCTGTGATTAAACAACAGAGTTACTTACGTCCCTTGTATCATCTTTACAAAACTGCATTATAGAGGTTGTGTGGCAAAGGCCCTATTCCTGAGCACCATGCTCAGTTTAATGCTCAGTTTAATGACAGCAAAAAGGAAGTAGGTGTAGATGGCACAGAGGAGAGACAGTACAATTTTCCTGATAACGTTTTCTGTGGAACAAGGCAAATGTCCTATTCAGTATGGCTGGAAGTTCAAGTCAGTGTTTTATAGAAGTTTTATAAGTTTTATAAGAGCACTGGTCAAACAGAGGCTTCAGGATGCCTGTGTGAAGGCTTCAGTAGTTTGAGTCTGGCTAAGCTTTAATGTTTTTGAGATGGAAGAATACAAACTAGGAGAATAAACTTGTTTTAAAGTACAGAAATTCATATTGACATGGAATAGGTATTAAAATGGTTCATAAGCAAATCTCCTAATTATCATGCCATTGCATTTAGGTCTGTTCCTTCAGGCTTGCTCTTACTTCAGCAGTACAGTGACTTTCTGACATGCAACCAGTTCTGCACAATTCCTCAGGTTCATACAAAAAGCTCTCTCTACCACATCTGAGGTCTGGCTGGGAGTGTGCTTCCTGCTCTTCTCATCAGTCTCCCAGTCTCTCCGGATACATTCATACTGCTAAATGTCACAACGGGGACTGTTCTCATTCCCTGGGCCAAGTCACGGAGTATCCACACTATAGAGCACTGGCTCTGGGTCTCCTCTGCATTCCATGTGGTACATATGTGGCTCTAAAACATTTTTTGTTACGTTTTTTTCTTTCAGTTAAATATGTCTAAAAGTAGAAAAAGGGCTGTGTTCACGGGTATGACTTGAGCGCATGAATGCCTATTAGGAATAGCCTGGCACATGCTATCTTCTGAACCATACTCAGGCAGTGTTTCAAAGGGTGTTGGTGTGAGCCAAAACTGTGCCATAAAGTTTGCTAACAACTAAGCAGCAGCAGGTGCTCTTGGAGAGGGGGCTGTCTTCTCCTCCAACCCAAAGAGCCAAGTGAAAAGCAGGCATCCTCTCTGCTACCCAACCTGCTCCTTCCAGGAGAATACATAGACAAGACCCAGTAAACTGCAAACGCTCACAGGCTCGAAGAAGGATTGATGAATATTACAGAGGATAGTTTTGTCAGTGGCTATTAAACACTATCCAGATGCAACCACAGGCTCAGGAAGTCATTAAGCTGCCAAAGACCAACAACTGGGAAGGCATACCAGGCAGCAGATCATGTTATTCCAGCTCTTGCTAGGCATCTGTTACGGGCCCCTGTCAGACACAGGATACTGGGCTAGATGTCTTGTCTGGTGTACAAGCACAACAGTACGTATGAAGCAGTAAGTAATTATTTGATCTTCAAAGAATCGGGAAAGAAGGGGAAAGTATAATCTTGCCTACCATGTTGTTTTGGGGGAGCAGAATGGGGAAAAGGTGCTCTGCCTTGAGGAACCTGGGCTTCAGTTTCACCCAATGGATACAAAATTTAGGTGTAATCTGATTATCAGGCACATTTGGGGGACTTTCAAGTGGTTAGAAAAACTGGCTTCTTAAGAAGAAAAAGGATTTTAAGTTTAAATATATAACAGCTTTAATCTTAAATAGTGTGCAATAATCTTGGTTTTAGCTGTTTCGCATACAAAGGATGACTCCACTTTAGAAAATCATCACCTTTGCACAGACAATTCCTCCCCAGAGGCAAAATACATCAAAGAAATCATCTGTCATAATTATTCACTTGCATGCATTCACGCAACAATTCCAAGTACTTAAACTTGGAACTGGGGCACAGCAGGAAAATGACAAAATGTGCATAAAATCATCTTTCAGAGTTTAATAATCTTCATGGATTTATTTTTTTATGCAGAGGTAAACCAGCTTTTTCACTAGAGATATTTAAAAACCACTATTACTCTAATAAAAGGTACAAGACCCACTCATAGTGACATATTACCACCAATTTGTAATAACCTTGCTGTTATAGGCTTAAGAAAACCTGCACCAGAGCAAGTTGAGGTTTATTTATTCTTCATTAGATAGTAATACTTCTATAGCTCCATTACATTCTTGCTGCAAGAGTCACAAATGAAACCTGTGGCCAACATGGCCCAAGAAGTTCCTATTTAATATGTGAACTTTGCCCAATCTACAGATGACTTTGCACACTCAGAAACTGGTCTTAAAGTAAACTGTGGATCTTCTGGTATCTCTGAAAGAAGGAGGAAGGACTCAATGCTTAAAAAAATCAGCTGCTCACCATGTGGCATTTGTAGACCTTGCAAGTGACTTTCTCTTTGATGCTGACAGACAGAGGCATGCTAGGACGTGTGACAGGGACATGTTTGGAGCATTTCGTTTAAGAACAGGGGCCTGCATATCACACAGAGGTGCAGGGACTGGCTGCAGTTGTGGGCTGTCTCTCTGGCAGTCCTTTAAGTAAAAGGCCCTGCTAAGAGGTGCAGACAACCTGCCCCTTCCTGTCCTGGAATCCTGTAGGATGACCATTCTCCCACTCAGAGCCACATGTGCAGAGGCCAACATTCAGGGAGCACAAATGAGGCCAAGCAGCTCCATCTGGTGTGTTGAGCACGACAGAGGCCATGATGCCAAGCTCAATTCTCTAGGAATCTATTGTATAAAACCCACTCGTATGTCTGTACTTGCAGGACAGACAGCTGACTGTCCTTGAGGGCACTGAATAGCCTTGAACCTACAGAATACAGTGAAAATGGAAGGAACTTAGACCAGATTTTTAGAAACATTTTCATGTTTCATGACTCACTCTTCTGGTCCTCTGTATTTCACAGAAGAAGGACATGCACTTGAGGCATCTACCAGGCTCCAGTTCATGTGCTTTCTAAGGCTCTCCAGCAAATGTCACTGTCCTTTCCATTTACTTTCTTTCCTTCTCTCCTCTGAGTCATACTCTGTCATAGGAGTTGCTTTAGGTTTTAGAATTATCAGCTATAAAAAGCCTAAAAGGAATTTAACTTACCTTTTCCTTTAACTTTTCACTTAAAATTCTCAGAAGTGCTAATGATCAGAGAGGAATAAATAGCAGAGGTTAGGATCACAAACAGTGTAGGCAAGTATTTGCGAGATATTGTGCCTATCTCTAACACCTCCAGCTCCCCTGTTCTTGTCCTCAGATTATCTTAACCAGAGGACTCCAAGTGTGCCAGCTATTTTCTTCCCTAAGAAAGTATGCAGGAGAGAGCCAACTGATAAGAGTAACACAGTGCATGCCACTTGTCAGCCCAGAACTAAAACAGAATTTCCAAATATATTATTAATAACCTTTGGGTTACCTGGCTGTTATAGGAAATGCAAAGGTCATATCACGTGCAAAGCTTAATTTTCAAAGGAGCAAGATAGAAACTTAGCCAAAACATCAGTGCTTCAACCTAAAAATATCAACTTTTCTAAGAATCGGCAATCAGTCGATCCATTGTTGTCTTTTTTCTATGAAATACAGGTCTAATTGGTACTGACCATAAACAAGACAGTTGGCAACGCTTTGTTATGGTTTCAATTATACTATCATGTACGCTTGTTTTCCTTTGTCAAATATTAACCATTTAAGATGTGATGCTATACTGTTCTCTTTTGTTTCTAGTTTTGGCAAAACAATACCTCCATTCCTGAGACAAAGGACACACAAAAAGCAGATGTATTGAATGTTTTCTTCCTCTCATGTTTTATTGGTAAGACCATACTTCAGGAGTCCAAAGCCCCTGAAACAAGAGGGGAAGCATGGAGCAATGAAGACTTACCTTTGGTGACGGAGCATCAGGTTAGGGAACATTTAAACAAACCGGACATACACAAGTCCATGGGCTCTGACAGGATACACTCACAAGTGCTGAAGGTGCTGGCCAGTGTCATCGCAAGGCCACTCTCTATTGTCTTTGAAAGGTCGTGGCAGTTGGGAAAGGTTCCAGAGAACTGGAAGGAAGCAAATGTTGCTCCAAATGTCCTTGGCCACAAAGGGCAAGAAGAAAGACCCAGGGAACTACAGGATGGTCAGCCTCACCTCAATCCCTGGAAGGGGATGAAGCAGCTCATCCTGGATGCCATTTCCAAGCACATGAAGGACAAGAAGGTGATCAGGAGGAGTCAGCATGGATTCACAAAGGGGAGATCATCCTAATCAACCTGATAGCCTTCCACGAGAGGATGACTGGCTGGGTAGATGAGGGGAGAGCAGTGGATGTTGTCTACCTTGACCTCAGCAAGGCTTTCAATACTGTCTCCCAGAACATCCTCAGAGGCAAGCTGATGAAATATGGGCTAGATGAGCAGACAGTGAGGTGGACTGAAAACTGGCTGAATGGCCAAGCTCAGAGGGTTGTGTTCAGTGACACAAAGTCTAGCTAGAGGCCAGAAACTAGTGGTGTCCCCCAGGGGTCAATACTGGGTCCAATCCTGTTTAAAACCTTCATGAATGACCTGGATGATGGGACAATATACACCCTCAGCAAGTTGCTGATGATACAAAACGGGGAGGAGTGGCTGATACACCAGAGGGCTGTGCTGCTATTCAGAGAGACCTCGACAGGCTGGAGAAATGGGCAGAGAGGAACCTCATGAAGTTCAACAAAGGGAAATGTAAAGCCCTGCACCTGGGGAGGAATAACCCCATGCACCAGTACAGGCTGGGGGCTGACCAGGTGGAGAGCAGCTTTGCAGAGGACCTGGAGCTCCTGGTGGACAACAAGTTGACCATGGTCCAACAATGCGCCCTCATGGCAAAGAAAGCCAATGGTATTCTAGGTTGCAGTAGGCAGAGCATTGCTAGGAGCTCAAGGGACGTGATCCTTTCACTGAACTCAGCACTGGTGAGGCCACAACTGGAGTGCTGTGTCCAGTTCTGGGCTGCCCAGTACAAGACATGCATGGACCTACTGGGGCGAGTCCAGCAAGTGGCCACAAAGATGATTAAGGGACTGGAACATCTTTCATATGAGGAGAGGCGGAGAGAGCTGGGACTGTTCAGTCTGGAGAAGAGAAGGCTCAGAAGGATCTTATCAATGTTTATAAATATCTGATAGGAGGGTGTAAAGAAAATAGATTCAGATTCTTCTCAGTAGCGCTGGGTGACAGGACAAGAGACAATGGGCACAAACTGAAACACTTATGTTTCATCTGAACATAAAAAAACACTTCTTCACCACGATGGTGGTTGAACAGTGGAACAGATTGCCTAGAGAGGTTGTGGGGTCTCCATCATTTGAGATTTTCAAAACCTGACAGGATATGGTCCTTGGCAGCCTGCTCTAACTGACGTTCCTTGAGCAGGAGGTTCAGACCAAAGGATCTCCAGAGATCCCTTCCAACATCAGCTATTCTGTGATTCTGTGACTCTGTGATTTGGCCAAATCATAAGCTAATGGAAATAACATCTGTAGGAATATTTAGGATCACCCAGGCTAGCTCTCAGCACAATGCAGTACCATGCAGGGGTGATTATTCGGGTCCTGCTCCAATGTGTCTGCATGACATTGGATTGTATCTGCCCTCCTTGCTGCCTACATTCCTGCATGACCTAAGTAAAGCCAGCTACTCCACCCTGTTGTACCCCTTCATGCACTTTCCCTAATCAGACCTGGCAGACAACATTATTCTTAAGCAAAAAGTCAGACCATTAATTTAAGTTCCATAAGTTCACATCATAAGATCAGACGGTAAGTGGGGAAACTGTGCCACTTCAAAGACTTACTACATACTGGACCGCAAAAAGACGGTAATGAACAGATGAAAGAGCTATTTCTCTTTACTAAAACACTAATATGTGATAAGAAAGCTGTCAGTTGTGTATTCTTGATATAATACTTTAATAAAGAATTTGACAACTCCTTGGCTCCCCTACCACCCTGCTCTCTGTGAACCTCTACACATTTGGACTAGATGCCATTGGTTGGACTTAGGTGAGTCTTCACTACAGGTTATGGCTTGCTTGTTTATCACATATAGTCCTACTAATGAAAAAACCAAACTTCCAATCTGCAGTCAGTGATGTGGTATGATGGAAATCTGTCAATGTTTTAGAAAGTTTGTTCTGATTCTAGCCCTTCTGCCTGGAAACTGGTGACAATACAAGATAGCAAAATAGACTCAACAGACCACACAGCAAGATGTGAATAAAATAAACCTCTTTATCATGCAAGTAGTAAAATTCCAAAGAAGAGATGCCCATTTTCTCCTCAAATATAGGACACTGAAAAAGGTTGAGAGGGAAAAAAATCTGTTTGTCTGTGAAAAATGTTGTGTACAGCTTTCAAATTAAGCCGGCTTAAAGATTAGGAGAGGCCCTTCATAAACAGCTTCCAAAATACACAGCCTTCTGTGATTTATATTAAGTACACAAAGATGCCACAAAAAATTCTGAAATTAGTGCTAGAAGAACACATGAGGTCATCTGGGTCACCTCCCTTCACAAACAGAATCAACTGTATCTTTGTCACTTCCAGTATATCTCTAATGATTCTTAATAGTTTCAGTTGTGGGGATTCAACAACATCCCAGGCAACTTAAGCCAGGGAAAAACTAGCTAAACTTCTCCTAAATCTTCTAGCACGTATCTCTGCTGTTGCAATTCATACCCACTACGTCTTGTCCCCTCTGCAAAGGATGCAGGAAACATTTTATTCCCTTCCTCTTTTCAGCAACATGCAACATATTTGAAGCTGGACCATGCCTCCTCTCAGTCTTTCCTTCCTTCAGTCTTTTCTCCTCCAGACTAAACGACCTCCTTTCTTTCCATCTTTCCTAACAGGTCATGTTTTTAGACCTTTTGACCTGTAGTTCTTTTGCAGCACTAATTACTCAAGGGCAATATTCCCCGAAATGATGCAATCAACTCAAATATACCAGGGTCAGGCAGGTTGCCCAGCGGAGGCGACTAGTCATTAGATTAAAACCATGCTGATCCCTCTTCCCCTGCCTGTCAGTTTGTTTGTTTTAATCATCTTTTGCATCTCATCATAAACTTCTTAATCCTTCTCTCAGTACATTTGAGCAGCATGCCTTATGCAGACATCTAATAACACTCAGAATTACAACTGAAGCACTTTGCAAGCTTGAGGGGTGCTGACTACCTCCTGACCTCAGAGGGACCTGGATGTGTACAGAGCTTGTGTAAACTGCTCAGCAGCTCTCAGGTGGAATACCTGACCAAAGGACCTGTTGTTTTTTTAAAATTTCTCCCTGGCACCTTCCCAGCTCCTCTAGAGACAGTTCAACTTCATTGTTGTGGTTCATCAAATTCAACAGCTTTTCTGGCCTTTTCCATATTAGTACACTGATATTATTATTATAGACATTATAGACAAAGATCAGATTTGATCATTGCTATCAGTGTCAGCTGCTTCTAGTCATGCATGCAATGAGTTAAAAAGGGTTAGACAGGCAAATGAGAAACACACACAGCTATGAGGATGAAGCACTTGGTAGCACTATGTGATAATGGAAGTAATGGAAGTTTTGGGTGTTATTATATTTGGCTGCTCTGACAGAACAAATAGTAGAAAATATGTGCACAGAGAAGAACTAGGGAAGTGGGAACTTTATGCTGTTTCAAACATCACCTTCTGATTCATGTATTTTAGGTCTGGCTGTCTGTGCATTCAGAATATGTCAAAACTTCTCCTGGCTTCAGTGGTAGAAGAAGGAGCCTCTGAGATTGCTGGAGGAGCAGATGAATAGAAGATATTTCCATCTCTGTTGTGTAGGTGAGATCCTCACTTGTGCACCTCTGTGGTCCAGCACATAACTGCAGTACCAAGCCAATCAGAAAATAACACTGCTCTGGGACAATCAGCTTCTTTTCCTTACCACTCAGCTGCACTCTAACATTTACTACTGGGAAGCCAGACCAAAGGAAAGGAAACTTGTCATTATACATTAAAACAATGTTTGCTTTCAGTGGCTGGAACAAGTCTTTCCCAAGAGACCTTCCCACAAGATTTTTCTTCTCTTTTAGCACTCATTTACTGATGAGTTTCACTTGCTTTGTCTTGGTATTTCTAAGCAAATTATTACCTTCAGGTTTTCAGAAAAGAAAACATCTGTCTTCAAAGCTGATGTTACTAGAATCATCAGACTTGGTTCTCTGCCAGTCCAGAGGCAGAACAAAGTTGGATAAAGCTTTAGATATCCTACAGGCAAACGGATATGTTCCCATGTGGTAGGTACACCATATGAAACATACTTAACTATATATTGTAAGGTTTCTGTACAGCAGAAAATATCTAGTGTTTTATGAACGGTTCTAAATTTCTCCTAGACAAACAATAAGCTCCATTTCACAGCTTTCCATGGAAACAAAAGGGTACTGAAAGCTCTAGACAGCCTATGGGCAAAGCTCTTCCTAACTTTCCTGAGTGATAGTTCTGACAATCTTGCTTGAGAACAGTTCTGCGTGTTTGGGAAACCACCTGAACCTCCATGCTTTTAGAGGGAGAAGTATGCTCATGGAATCAAAGCAGTTTCTGAAAAGTGCTTCATATTCTGTAACTACTGAAACTTTCTGAAACCATGTAAGGGCCAGACATGCCTTTGCTGAGAGGTGCTAGTCTTCCAAACATTCTCTGACTCTCCTGATTATGGTCAAAAGTACTAAATCTGATGTTCAAGTGGGGACAAAACAGTGCTGGCAATGGACATTCTATTTGGGAAACAAAGAAGTAAGAAACAGATCAAGAATCAAGTGGATTCCAAGAATCAGCACTAGAAACTGTTGGAGTCTAACACATTTTTGCTTTTAAAATAAAAACAAAATTTTTTCAGGGTTAATTCTTACCTTCACCATGTAGCTTCCTACTCTCCCACTGCTCAGAGCCTTTATGTAAGGAATTTTTGAGTCTCTGAGAATCAACCCCTTTGTCTTCACCAGCTGAGTAAAAGAGCAATATGGCTTATGTCATAAACGTCAGGACAAAGAACTAAAACTTGTATTAGCAGCTGATGGAGGTCTCTCATGTGCCTTAGAGGAGCCATGACATATCATCTTTCTGCAGGAGGTCCTCAGAAACCTTCAGCTGCTCCTAGCAGTTTTCTGGCATGCAGAGAATCCTGTAGGGATAAGGGATCTATGCAGGTACCTAGCTGTAATGGGAGAACATGGTCCTGATTATACCTCTTCCCAGAATTTATGTGTAGGCTAGCACCACTAGTATCAGCTTGTCTGTGGTTTCCCTCCTACTCTGCGTTAGGATGGAAAGTGGGAATCTGATGGAAGACAGAACAGTCTCTGTTCTGTTTGTCTCCCTGGAGTCAGGCATCATCAGCTCCCAAATTTTCAAAAACAAAAATGTCCTTTAAAGAAAGCCATCTCCCAACAGAGGGTAAACAGCAAGAAGCTTCAATTCCTGATTGTTACAGATTTCCTGGGGTGAGTCATTTAACGTCAGTGTCAAAGCAGTAAAAAGAGCAAAGGGAGGGAATACCTGCACTTATCAAGTTTAGTAGTTTGTGTAGTTTAACACGCTGCAACAATACTTGGAAATCTACAGCCAAAAAGTGCTCCAAGAGATAAGTATCATTATTTGATGTTTCTGCCAACTTCTTCCACTTTTATAGGGCAATATGTAGGGGCTTGCAACATTTGTGCTCTAACACAGGATCAGGGCTGGCATCCTTAGACAGAGTGCTCAGAAGTACTTAAGAGTTGTCTAATTATACTTCAGATGTTTGAAAGATGGAAGTTGTTATCTCTAAGCTTTGCATTACGAAAGTATCATTTGGCAAATTAAAAGTCCCCCTTCTAGCAGCAAGCGTTTAGAGAGGGATTAAGGCACTGCTGTATGATTTCACTATGTCAACAGAAGCACTACTGTAAGCCATGGCAGTGAAAAACAAATTCCATTCCTAAAAGTCTCTCAGCAACTCAATATTCTGTGTAATTTCTTCCCTAGATTGTGCTGTTTAACCATAACTTAGCAGGCCTGGAAAACAGAATCCCAGAATTCATTTTCAGCCCAGCAGCTAAAAAGTCAAGAGCTGAGCTCTGAGGAGTTTTGGAAGGTAAGATCTCCTCCACTGAGTGGCAGACTGTCAGTGATCAATCAATCAACTCTGAACACCTATACTGCACTCATGACCTTGAACACGTGGTTTCTTTCCCGACAGACTATCACAGGTAAGGACTCCATCCCTAGCAGGATTAGAGGGGAAGACAGAAAGTATTTCTAAGCCACCAGCCCAAAGGAAAAGACTCAGTTCAGCCTGAAGGTTTGCTTTAGTAAAGTCTCAGGACATGACTACCTTATATAACATCAATGCCTGATATACCCAGGGTGGTACGTCACTTTTTACAGTTCTGTGCAGAGAAACCCAGATTCCAGAAGTAATTTATGTAGATATCTCTTCAGTGTGCTCCACTGAACAGTGCAGAAATCCCACAGGGAGCCCATATTTGGGTT
Organism: Dromaius novaehollandiae; assembly: GCF_036370855.1. Taxonomy (NCBI): domain Eukaryota; kingdom Metazoa; phylum Chordata; class Aves; order Casuariiformes; family Dromaiidae; genus Dromaius; species Dromaius novaehollandiae. The sequence continues at coordinate 69,715,719 of NC_088132.1, read as the reverse complement.
GAGTAGCATCCCAATCCAAAAATGTCCTACTGAAGTCAATGGGACAAAATGACTTCTAAAGTACCGCAGCATCCTCACTGATGGCATTCATTCTACCTGCTTATATGAGAAGGCTTCAGTTTTTCAGATGGGCATCAGTGGATGTGAGTTGTATGAACTTGGAGGCAACAGAAGTGGAAATATCTTCAAAGCTCCCCACAGCTGCAAATGAGACCCAGGTACTTCAAGAAAACACTTGGTCCCATGTGAAATACCTGAACTCTACTTTCTCTAAACAGCTGGTGAAATAAATGTGATTCCTGTTGGGAGTGCACTGCATTGTCTGACTCATTCTCTTCCAGGACAGTCATGGCTTAGGGCATGGCATGAGAGCAGCTGAGGGAATTCAGCAGATCGCACAGCATAGCTCTCCTTTCTGTGCCATCCCAGGTCTTTGGGTGGAAATCTAGTCAAGCTCCCCAAATTTACCAGATTTTTTTTTTTGAAGGCCAGTGTGTAATATTTCTCCTCAAAGGCTCAGTTAATCCTGAAATAGAACAATAGTGTAATTTTATACTGAGAACTTAAATTGAAATATTATCCCTTTGCAAAGGCCCAGTCTAAGCCATGAAACACTTCGGTTGCCAGTGCCCAAAAGGCTGTATCACATCTGCTCTCATTCATAACTTTGGGATTGATGAAGCTACCTCACTCTCCACTGCAGGACAGCCACAGCCTCTGAGGAAAGACCAAGGAGAGGATAATTCTTTTCTTCAGCACTAAATAAATTTGACACAATTAAAGAGAATTCCTGTCTCTATGGGCGAGAAATTTTTTCTGAATGTCAAGACCAAATGGTGGGGGATATCTTACTGACTGCAAAAGGTAACACTCCGCTTAGCTATCTCTTGCTACCTAGTTTTGATGTCAGAACTGAGCTGTCGTAACTTCTAGATTACCTTCCCTTGCTCCACTTTGTATTTATACCATGTCCAGCTCAATACTCTTCAATTAAAAATGTAACTTTTTAGAAAATATCAAGACTGGCTCTTTGAAGCAGCATTGCTTTAATGCACATAGACTGAGCTCCTGAATATCTGAAGTGTGGTTTGTTTATAAGCATTCAGCTAAGGCCATATGAAAGTGATATATGTCCTACTTACTGACTAGCTAATAACTCAGATCAGGGATCCCACCACTCTCAGACAAAAGACAGTGACTACTACAGAGAATTCTAGGTTTCAAACAGAATTGAGAATCAGTCCGAAATCAGTCTCCATCATACCTCTTGACTGATTTTCAGACTAGTACCTCTGAGCTTACATATGCAGTGCTCCAAGTCTCCTTCATTAACCTCTTTCCAAATCTTTTTTTCAAGGTCACCTGCTGCAGGTGTGCTATGTTTACTCTTCAGCAGTAGGGGAGAGTTTTTCAGGGGATAAGAAATCACCCGTAACTATTCTGTTAGCCTACTTTACTGCTGAAAACAATATTTGTCAGCAATGCTTAACTAACAGAGCTCCAGAGCACAATGCTGAATTCTGTTCTGCCTCATATATCATTGATAAAGTTGTCATCTAGGCTTCCCTTTTTGACTTTTGTCCCTGGAGATCATGACTGATCTAGAAGGAACTTAGCTTGGCTTTTAGAAATACTGGTATGTTCAGAGTCATGAAGAAGGGCAAATGGAATGAAAATGAAATCCCACAGAGCTCTTTTAGAAAGATCTTTCTCATGACAACTGGATTTTTACCAAAGCCATTGTCCCTGTTTCTAAATGTTGACAGCAGCAATACTTAGCAAGTACACATGTCTGCTCAGATGAGGACCTGAGGAACAAACATTGTTAAATTCAGATTCAGCATCACAAAAGGACTGTGAGGTAATTATTGCTCCTTTATGAGACTAGCATCTGTACTTCACTTCATCAGCAAAAGAAAGACTGTATTAGAAAAATTAAAGCTATATGAGAAGAAAAGAATGCAGGGAAAAGGAGATGTGCTTAGAGAAGAAAACGTGACTTATAAAGAAAAGAGGAAGATGAGATTTTGTTTAGAATCTCCTTTTTCAACATTTATTTACAGACACTTGTAATTCACAGACACTTACTACTCCCACACAGGTACCTTCCCTGCTGCCTTCAGATGCAAAGAACAAGGCGTGGGGTTTGGGTCAGGCAACCTTCAAATTGTTGTTTTTCTTTTAAAATCACAAATACTCCTAATCTCTTCAATAGCTCCTTCTTTGGAGATATTTTCCCTCTTCTCTGCTACCACTGAGTGCCCTCCTGCTTTCAATCCTTGTAATACATTTTCAAAGACATGTTTTCAAGCCTCCTCTCCTCTCTTTCCTTTCATATCAGAATGCAAAGCACATTCCGACTTGATATCAACTGCAATTTCAGTGGAGCCGCAATTTGTCTTTTCCTCCAATCATTTCCTCATGGTCCTCTTCCTTCAACCCAGACTTTCTCCAGAGACTCTTACATTAAGAAGCAGAAAAGCTGGTATTATGATCTATGTTGGTGTCTCTGAGTTTCACTGATTCTTTGCCCTTTGCTTGAGGCCTTGTTTGTTACTCTTCAAGAGAGTAATGGTTCCTTGAAATCAGTACAAACTGTGACAGATATAAGAACACTATCAAAGTGACTGAGAAAAGCTATTTTGTCAGGATCTTTGCACAAAAAGTATTTTCATTAAATCACTTTGCTATTCCGACCGTCACAAAAGATCTCTCAAGAACTTAAGAAATTAAAGAACCTCATCTATTTCAGTCAAGTTTTGCCCGATTATCTCTTTGGATAATAGGAATGGTTCTGCTGTTCCATTTTAAGGTGTTCTCACGTTTCTTCTTGTAATTAAACTGATGAAGAAGGAAGGATGCCTCCTTCACTCAGCAATTCTAGAAAAACAGAACTATATCATAGTCTGAACAAATCTACTCAGCTCCAGCTAGCAGTGAACTGCATGGTGCTTATTATATCGAGTGCAAATTGGCAAGACTACAGCAAAGTAGTTCCATTAAGGAGTTTATACTTGTGATACAGTTAAGGTGCTGGAATGTGCATTTGTGCTATGTTGCCAAAATAAATTACGCTCTTGTAAAAGTTGCTATTGTTTTTTCTGGCACTGCAAAAGATTTCCACCTCTTCAGAGCTTAATGATCAAGGTCCTTTTCAGATAAACCTGTCTCACTGCAAGAGAGAACTTCATTGTTGGTCAGAGAAAAGGCTTGGAAAAAGGCACAGTACAAGAATTTCACTCCACATCAAGTAACTAACTTCCTCTGTAACCTGTGCAAAGTCATTTGATCTCTTTACAGTGAATTTGACTAGAAAAAGAAATAGCTAAAGTTGGACGTTTAGAACATTTCTAAATCCTGGCTGCTCCAGTGTAGCAAAGCTTCTTAGGTGTAAACAAAAAATTAATTTGCAAATTGCTGAGAAGAATCAGAAGCTGAAGGCTGTTTATCAGGGCAAAATAAACATTTCGCATGTTGAGAGGAACATGACTGTGTCTTTATGTTCATAACAGACAGCCCGTGAAAGAATGTTGCAAAAGTGTAGTCTGCAAAGATATTCATCAGCTGGAAGCTCAATGCCTGGTCTTGCTGTCAACCGTGCACTCAGTGCTTGTCAGATCTGGTATTAATGTTAGTTCCTAAGAACCTTCAGGTCCCACAGACCTAAGTACCTTACAGATATTTTGTGGGTAAGGACCAAGTTCCAGAGAACTTTCATATAAGCAAATTCCAGTTCTTCAAGAAAAAACGGAAGAAACTCTAACTCTTTCGTCCATCATATATTTCCGCCCTTTTCATTCAAGACCCATATCTCTAGTTCTGAGTCCTGGCTGTGTGCCTATATGCTGCCCTTCAGGCGTGCCTACATATGACTGTTCTACAAGTACTAGTGCGAAAGAAGAAATTCACTCACTTTCATAGGGCCTTGGGCCCAAGAGAACTCCCCCTTTTTTAAAAATTTCAGATCTAGTCTTTTAGCAGGTTTTAAGATGCTCACAGCATCATAGGTCTCTCGTACTGGATGGTAGGTGGGGAGAGTGGCTAGCAAAAGGATTTTGTGGTTAATTAAACAAAAGCAGATCATGAAGGTGTAAGCTCATGTTTGTGGGCTTGAGGTCTGCTATTTTAAAGACTGCCTGTGGTTAAAACAAGGGCTTATGCAAATCTTCTTCATCATTTATACTCCAGAAACTTCTACGTTGAAATCACAAGTTGTGAAAGCGACACTTCAAAATTCAGGCTGCATTTCTCAAACAGTGGCATTCACCCATGCTGGAAAAGAATCTGCATTCTTAACTCAGCCACAGAAGAGACAACTATGGCAACATGTCATAGCTGCTTATATGGAAAAAAAACCCCTGCATCCTAGTGCACAGTGTGTATAGAAGGAAAAGCAAGCTCAGTAACTGTAACGCTGCAGTCAGAACAGGGCTGTGAGAAGATTTTGTCCCACTACAGCCTCAGATGTGACACACAAGTCCCAACCATTACATGCACTTCTCCTAACTGTGCTCCTAAAAAGAAAAGTTCCAGGTACTACAACGGAAGAAAATCAGTGCTTTAAAAAATAATCATTTTCAAACCCATTTTCCAAGCAGAAAGTTTGGACCAGTTAAGCACAGAACAAAACTGGGTCTATGTCACATGGGGAGCTTGGGTAGTTTAGACATTCATTACCTCTGTTTCACCCTATCCATTCCCTGAGCTGGAAAGGTCAGAGTAGCTCCAAAGAGGATGCAACTATCTCCTCCTATGCTGAAGACAGATGTCAGCAGATATGCCTTCCATGTTTGCATGCTGACTCTTCTATCTGACTGTGATTGAAACCGTGTAAAGAAAAGTTGTGGAGGCTTCTGCCCAATGCTGGAGAGATTTGTGCTGCTCTACATATGATGCTGTATGTAAGCTGCACAGTGAGTACATGGGAATTTTCTCATAAAGCTGAAATTCTAAATGTGGGCAGATGCTGAGCTAAGTAGCCAAAGAGCTGCTGTGAAGATGTGAAGTACTAGAGTTAGGAAGGAAATCTTATTGTGGAGGGCAAGGGATCCATTGCTGCCTGTTTCTAATACTTGTGTGGCTACATCAAGTTGCATTTTTCTTAGCCAGAAAAATAGAAAGACGACACTGTCCCTATTAGACTGCGACAAAAACCTGGGCACAAATGCCAGAGGTCTCCAGAAGCTGGGTCAGAAACACAAAAATCCTGCTGAGACTGGACAACTCACCAGAAGGCTGCTCAGTTCACAAATGTCACAAAAGATTCATGACTTCTGGCACCACTGGTCTTCTCTCTTAATATTTTCAATTTATAAACAGCCACAGTCATATCCTGTAGCCCTTCTTAAGTTCATACTTATCTTTCCTACTTACACATGCAGGCACAGATAAAGACAAGTCTTGACATTTATGCATCAGAGTTTTACTGCAGATGCACAAATTCAATCATCTCTGGCAGGCTGTACCATTCCTAACTTCTCAGAAGATTTGCAGGTGAACTGTTAAACTTCCTTCCACCCTGTTCTAGCAGATAAACTGATGCAATACTTCCCGCTTTAGCCTGGAATTATTAAACGTTTGCAGAGCTGCTTAGTGGAGCCAGAGCTGTGGTTATTCAAGTTCAAATCAATACCTTACTTGAGAAGCACAAACAAGATGCTCTCTGCATACCTCCTGTGTGGTATCAGTTTGGGTTTTCAGCTCTTCTTGTAGAAAGGTGATCAGCTCTAATATCAGTTTCTTTCACTATTATCAAGCTAGCTATGTGGCAAAACACAACACAACCATGGGAAAATTCTGCTTCCCTTGTCACTGCATCCATATTAAAAAGAAGAAAACACAGTATTTCTTTTGATTTAGTATTTCTAACCTGATATAGTACAATCAGTCTATTGTTGGAAATGTTTTGAATGTGGGCATTCTTTGTGCTTGTGTACATAATTACAGTCAGAATCCCGCTTCCCTCTGCTTTAACGTTTCTAATGCCTTCAGTGAAATCCAAACACAGTTGCCTTGTTCCAGTGTACTTAAAAATCCTTTTGGTCCAACCTGCTGGACGCACCTGATACATTTGGTAACCACTGGAAATGGCAATGTTATGGAGGATGTGAACCAGGAAGCAAGTGCTGTACAAGCTAAAACTTTGTATTTAATACAGAAATTGAACCTACATGGCAAAAGATCCAAAGAAAGTTCTAAACTGTTCATATGCTAATGCAGGAACATAAGGTAACTAATAAACAGGACCAGAAATTCTCCTGGATGAGAGAGAACAGTTCAGGCATGATTTACATGACTGGAATGTTAGAATCACTGAGTATAACTTTGGCAGGGCCAATGGAAAAGGCCTGCACCGAAGAGATCAACCACTCTGGAATTACTGAAAACTCACACGCAGGAACATGCATATGAATCAGTTCATTAACATGACCCTGGAGAAGGTGCTAGTGAAGGTCCATGAGAACTGGTTACCCAACTTCTGGAGACATCCTGGAAAATTATGATGAAACACTTTGTAAATATTCAACTTAGTAAGAAACTATGTTAGTAATTAGGACATGTATGCTGTGTTAGGAAATGTAAGCTGGATGTTTTCTGCAGACACAAAGAAAATAGTATTAGCATTTCTAAAGTTTATATCAAACCGCTTTCATCATAAGCTACTTTTCTTTAAAAACGATAGAGAAGAATTAATCACTGAATTGGAAGCTGAAGCTAGAAGCCCGTATCTGATCTGCTTATGTTCCATTACAACAAACATTTGTCTGTCAAGATGAGTTTTATATGTGTATATATACACAGACCCACACATCACAAGTACTAATTTACCAATCATAAAATAAATTATTATTAGAAGAAAAAAAAGACTGAGGAAGATGAATGCAAGTTAGAAAGTTTTCAGGATGTATTTATTGTATGGCCAAAAAAACATGCTCCCACAGTCAAGGAAAATGAGCTATTTTGCTAAGAGTCTGGTTCAAGGTAAGAAATAAAGGAAGAGTGGAAACAAGTGGAAAAAGAGGAGCAGGGAATAATTAAAATAAATTGTAAGTTACTAAATACATAAAAGTGTTAAGGAAAGCAGGAGATAATAGAAAAATCTATAGCTATCAGGATGGAGGACAGGGAAAAGATTTCATAATTGCTTTAGGAACAGAAAACATCTTCTCAGTATAATAGTTCCACTTCTGGATGGATTTAATCTTAGTAAAGGACTGGTTGAGGAGGAATTCTGCCTGCTGATGTTTGCTTGTAATAAAACTTGGAATAGGGAAACTCCAGAAACTGAAAGAGAGTGAACGTTGTGCCAATAGTCAAAAAACACTGATAAAGTTCACACTTACCTGGCCTAAGAACTAGCCACTTTCTAGATTTCTGAAAGCTGCAGTCAGTGGGAATCACAACTGGCTGAAGGTATTTCAAGGGAAAATTGTCAGTCATCAGTTTTCCAGGATGGGATGTTATCTCACATTTTCACCAAGAAATTTGATTTGAAAATAAATATAAAATCTCCGTTGTGGATGGCAAAAAATCTAGGGGTGTGGCGAGTAACAATGAGGCTAAGCAGAGAAGAGTCACAAATCACTTGGGTGAGCAGGCTCCTCTCAAACTAGAAATTTAGGCTGGGTTAGGTGAACAAAATGAGGAACAGTTTCCAGTGAGTTTGAAAAGAACATGGGGCCAAAGTAAATGGAACTGCACAAAAACAGCAGGATGATATTGTGACAGAATGGCAAAAATGACGTGACAAGTAAGAAGAATTCAGACGGAGGGAAATACTGGTTTTGCCTCTGAATGTAACACTGCTGAGATCAGTATTGAAATAATACAGTTCTACAGTCCGCATCTTCAAGAGATTTTGATGAACTGAACAGGCTACAGAAAGGAATCTCAGAAGGCCCTTGACTGGTGGTGGAAATACCTTATACTGACGGAATCATTACAGTCTCTCAGAGCCACTCGAAGCGGCCCAGAACACACATCCATTCACTGCTTATTCCCAAAGGTCTTGAATGCAACCTGGAAGCCAGCTACAGATAGCCTGAGTACCCATGGTAGTGGTAACAGCCTAATGGTTTACTAATGCTACACTAACCTGAAGGGGATTCAAACACAGCCTAGATCTTTTGATACTCTTAGATGGTGATCGATGATTGTGACAGATAAAGACATATTTTAGCCAAAATACAAAGCATTTGTCAGTCAAACCTGGCTCAGACAAAGTTAAATATTAAGTTTCTAAACCACTAGGTCAAACTCTTAACTTTACAGATTTTGACATTTGAACAACATGATCCTGCAGATCTAAAACTTCCTGGATATGGATAATGAATCTCTTCACAACTCTTAGTTCAAATACCCCACAGGATGTTCTCACTGTTTGCCAGTCACCTCAAAATGATTTCACTTCCTCCTAACTTTCTCTCATCCATGGTTTCTTCCTTGCCCAACGTTCACACAACTACATACCATTTTCGTGGTTGTATGGTGAGAAAGCCACCATTCTGTAAGCTATTAGAGAGCTTTCACAGTAGCTTTCACGGTATTTTATTACTGCAAGTTACCACAAAGAAAACGTGCAGCCATGGGCAACCGCAACACAGTTATCATGATCCTCTGATCCCTTCCTGTGAGTCAAAATGAGCCAAACCCAGTGTAACCACAGACTCTTCAAAGGTAGACCTAAGCACCCACTGGCTGGACACAGGATTAACAACAATGTCAACTATACAGGAGGGAAATAACTAGTATCTCACCATTCCTTTTTTGCTCCCACAAAGGATGTTTCAGATAGCTGCAAGGTAGCATTCACTGATGCAAAAACAGAAAAATTAATATCATCAAGCTGACATTCATGTATTCCCATGTAAGGTTTATGAATACTTCAGAAAGGTTTGTGGATGAAAAGAATTGTTGAAGAAGCAGAACAGATGGCAATATGGTCAGAAACAGAAGATAACACAGGATAACATGCTCAGGAATATATGTATATGTCCTTTCATGTGGACTGATCAAATGAAGAATTTCTTACACTTACCACTTGGTCTTCTGGGATAATGCCTCACAACCACAAATAAGCAAAGGAAATGCATTATATAAAAGTTATCATTTGCAATTGCATTAAAAAAAAGTGAATTTGAGGGCACTTGTTCATTTCTCCTTTATGCCTTCTAGGAATAACAGCAACAATATTATACTTGTCAAGATGTGAGTTGATATTTGGGACGTCATTCAGTGTCTGGGATGGGATACAGAAGTTGAAGGTGAAGGAATGGATCAGTAAAGATGAACAGAGGATTTTACTAACTAATCAGAAAATCTTGTGGAGAAGCAAAGAAAAAAGGAGAAATAGGTTGAGGGGACATCAAAAAAGGGCATCTTCCCCATGACTGTGTGATCAGGGAGCAAGACCTGGTGTTCCAATGATTTCAATGGATTCAAAAGTAATTTCTATTCATAAACTATAGCAGCAAATTTTGAATAATCATGCGTTCCCCGGCTAATCCTGATGCTACCATGTAACATAAAATACAAAGAGAAATTCCTAGTGGAGATACTAAAGATATACTAAAAATTTTTCCATTTCTTTTGATGGATGTTTAATTCACCATGTCACCCATAGATTTTTCCAACTCTAAGCCATCTGCTGATAAATCTGACAACACTCTTAACCTTCTCAGAAATCTACTACACTACCCACACTCTCCTGTTCTGAGATAACACTACCTAGTCACTCAATTCTATAACCTCGGTGTTATCATCAACTCTGCCCCTTCCCATGTCTTTACCTGCAAGTTAGATCTACATTTGAAGGAACCTTTCCACATAACATCTCTACAACTCAGCCTTTTCTATTCATCCGGGTAGCTAAAGCTCTTTTGAAGACTCTTATCTCCCATCTCAGTCCCTAAGAAGATTCCTTTCCAGTCTTTCCCAGCTTGCCATGCTCCTATCTACCCAGGAAGCTATTGCCATTGTTTTGTCTTAGTCTTTTGTTCCGACTGGTCACCCTTCTTTCTGTATCACACCACTGACTTCTTTGTCATATCAAACATCTTTTCTTTCAAGGCCTATCCTGGACTACTCCAAGCACAGACAACCTTACCGACCCTTACACCACAGGGCTAGAAGCCACAAGGCACTTACCATATCCCTCAGAGAGCTGAGGGGAGAAAGAGCATAGTTCACGCAAAGTTGACAGTGGCTCCCCAGGAGGCCCACAGTTCTGTCTGTGGTTTGGGGTTAAGCTGGGTCCTAGGATTACCTCACAATGCCAGCTTCAGAAACCATTGCTGGCTTACTTTCTCCCACAGAGGGGAACTAAGAATACTTGGCAGCCTGTTCCCAGCCCAGCTCTGGTGACATGACAAAGACCTAGTATGGAAGCCACACTTCAACTGCTTGAGAAATGCATACAGTGTGTTTGCTTCCCCAAGCACCTTCATACTCAAAATGAAAAGGCGGCTGAAATTTCAAATGAGCACAATAGTTAGACTTTCACATAGTCCTGCTACTACTGCTTATCACATGATAAATGCTCTTTTTTGCTTCCCCTTCTGCATACAATCATCTGTTCTCTTTCACTTTACATTTACACAGCTGTTTGGAGTTTACACAGATCTTTTCTCCAATATTTGTGCAGGACCTAGCACAGAAGAGATTCAAGTCCAGGAAGGACATTCCTCAATAATTTAAACACTCACCTGTAGCTGCCTTTTTCATGTGGGTGCCTTGCCATTCAAACTCCAGAATATTTCCTCATACAGTTCTTTGCATATCTCTCTCTTGTGATTATACCATACAAGGTGTGTAGATACTGGCTCAATAAAATTGCCTAAGTCAGAGGTACTTGCTGTTCCAAAGCAGCACCAGCTTGGTTCACACTTCTGTATCCACATGGTTTCTTTCAGTTGCCACTGTTCTCCAGAATACTAGGTATTACGTTCTTTCTTTTCTGCTCTAAACCTCCTAGAAACAGTTTTGCAGTGCTCAAAAACACCACAAAAATGTCAGAGCTCTGGCAACTGGAAGAGTAGGAACCCAAACAGAATCCTACCAAACTGGACTGAAACCAGCTCTTTCCATAACCCCATGACCGGACAAGCAGATTACTCTAGAACAAGTTACAAATGTGGGCCATGAGTGCTGAAATGAGCTGTGTGCTCTGATTCTTGGGATTTGTGCAGAATTAGCTTGTGAAGCAATCACACTTCTGGTTGAGGACACAGCCTAGCATCAGAGAGCTAATACCGAGAAGCCTTAAGACACCTTATGCTAGAGGATTAGATTGTAGTGGAGGGCTTAAATCTACCACGTAAGGTTTTCATGGCCTCCATCTCTCTTCCATTTCCCTCTGTGGTCTTCAGCATTCAGGCTTACCCTGTGTCTCAGAGCAGATAGGAGGTATTTTGCTTGAAGGCATTCATCTCTCAGTTTCGTGTTTGCAGTGCATTGGTAACTTCTGCAAGCCATTTCAGGAGGAGAAAACTAAAAAAAAAAAAAAAAATTAAATAATTGAAAGAAGGAAATGGATTTTTCCTATTCTCCATTACTGCATGGACGCTAATAGCTTTATCCTGCTATTGGCTGAGATTCTCCGGGAAGGAAGTGACTTCCCTCATTATTTTAATGTAATCTGAGTGCACTCAGTGCCTTGCTAAGGCACTTGACACCTCACAGAAGCAGATGCTAAATGCTAAGTAGATTAACCATCTGACTGTCACCCTCAACCTTTTTGATAATTGGGGTTATTTAAAATTCTACACATTGCTGCTCAAAAATTGATAACTCCTCTCCTGACCTCTTCTAAAGAATATAAATAACTCATTAATCATCACTTAGTTATTTTCTGCAAATAACAATACATGATATGGACATCTATCTTGTGCTGTTTATGTAAACACTAATCTCTATTTGAGAAACTAGTTGTCTGCTACAACCTAATTCAGCAACAAAGAATTATTCTATTTAACACTTGATTAAATAACTTCACAAAACTGTTCAGGTAGTTATGTTTTCTTTCAAGCAAAATAGCAATTTTTCACCTCTGGACTTACTTTTCATTTTTATGGTATATGGAGAAAGTACTGAGGGCATTCTAATAATGTATTTTTGGAAGTTATTCCTTTTTCTTGGAGGAAAAAGTTGACATTAAGGCTTACTTTAATGTTTGGTAAATATTTGGAGGCAGTGGTTTATTGGTATACAAGACATATACAAACACACCCGTGCAGTGTTCAAAAGGGCAGTGAGAATGAAATAAACTCTAATTTGCCCAAATTAGAAGCAGGCAAACTCTGTTTACCTTCAACTACACTTCTGCTTGTAAGGCACCAAACAGAACATGAGAAAAGTTTTTTGTTGTTTTGTCCAGAAACTACCTTGGAAGCTTTTCTATGCGGCCTTTTACTTAGGTGAGTATGAAAAATAACGAATCAAGAAAGCCACAAAAAAGCAGTGAGGTTCTCCCATGTTAATTAATGCATCACTATGTCAATAAACATACGAGGCTGTGGAAATTTACAGGAATGTGGAGACCTAAAAACGTCCGAAATTTTTCAATGCATTAACCTACTGCGCCATCTAGCCTTCGCTGGAGGAATTTTCCCGCGGAATTTGTTGGCATGGAATAGTCTAACATCAACCAAGAAGTGTATTTAAATATTGAGCACACACTGAAATACTTCCCTGGGTGGCACGTAGTCTAGTATGAGGGTGGTATTTTTCTGGCTTGTACTTCCTGCCTTGGAAAGCTTTATAGCTAAATCAGAAAAGCTACTCTTGTAGAACAAGGCTTGATCTGCATGTCTCTCTATATATGTCAGCAGAGAGAAAAAAGCATCATATTGCTAAGTGATACAAATATTCTAACCTTCTGTATGGTCCACAGTCTAGTGTAAACACACCTTACAATAGCAGAAAAGCCATTGGTTGGGAGCACCTATTTTTCTCAGGGAAGTAGTGTGAACTACTAGTGTAAAAACAACAGAACTTTTTACTAGAATAAGTTGTACCTATAGTAGGGGGTTGCTGTAACACACTGGTATAGGAACACCCACAACCCTCTGAAGTATGGACAATGTCTGTGAGCGGGACCATAAGCAGCTATACTAATATAATGTTGGGGCTGTTCCTCCCAAAGTCTGCTTCTCCCCCTAGTTATTGGCCATTACTGGCGCTACTGGTCACAAAGATCCCAACTCCAGGCACTCCACAGTTTGCTCAGTACTCTCAGCACCCCATGTTGTGTTTCTAAGGCCTTCTCTTCCATAAACTAGACTTGCTCAGCCTTGCCTAGAGGTACAGCTGAACACAACACTGGATTTGTCACAGATATTCTTTTATTCAGCATAGCAGGTAGCAAGCACTACACTATACACCAGCCACCAAACCACTGAGCCTAACCAGCCAAAGAATCTAAGCGGCAATATTCTTTTAAATTATATAAGCAACAAATTATATAATACATTATATCATGCATTCACAATGTATCATCTTCTACCATGCATTTACGATGAATTCCTAATTGATTACTTTATTCATACACTAAATTTGCATTCATATTTCAACCAATAATAGCACTATGTTCAATTCATGCTGTAAAACTTAAATATCTGTGAATCTCAGCTTACTGAAGTAGTACGTGACATTAATGCATCTAAGAAGTTCATGACCTTCTCCAATCCAATTTGTTCTTTTTTAAATCTCATGTCTTCTAAGCTAGCCTCTGAATTTTGGTGCAAGAGGAAAGGGCCAGCTCATTAATTCTCAGTGGCTGGCAATTGGATGTCTACTTCTGGTACATCCACATAAAGTCCAGCATTTTTCATTTTTCCATGAAGCTAATGTGTTAAGTTTGTTGTTCAAGATTTCTCACCTCTTATAAAGAAAGGATTCTGATCGTTGCTGAGGTATTTTGGCTTATATAGCATCTGAGAAAGCTTACCTCCTCTCCTAGATCTTGATTCTGCTTTCCATGAACTCTTGCTGAGCAAGACTTTCTAGGAACAAGACTGCTGAATACAGCTGTCCAAAGCCAAGATATGGGACAAAATGAACTTCAATTCTTTCATTTGTAGCATCAAAGGGCTTACAAACCTCATTTCCAGTTGTTTATGATTATTGCAAACTGATGTATAAGCAGGTTTAGCAACACTACCTAATATAAAAGATGCCCAGCACTTTCCATTTTAAGATGGTATTTTCAGTTGTTAATACATTTGAGAATCTCGATTGGGCTGGAATTTTCTATGCTGTTTGTTGTTCTTTTAAACTTTAGTCCAAACAACTTATCAGTTTCTGAGAATGATGCTTAAAAGGAATCTGGAGACTGTTCAGTGCCGTTCTGCCACCCCTATGTTTGATGTAGTGGAAATCCCCACACTTATTTAAAATAGCTGGCATACATAGAGGCTTGAAAGCAGTCTTGCTGTGGCAAGCCCATTTAGCCTGCTAGATCAGATTTCTCTGTTCAGCCTGCAGAGCAGACATATCCTGAAACCGTGTAAAACAGGCAATTCTGTTACAGGTTAGAATAGCATAGTATTAATTTGGAAAGCAAAACACCTATGGAAACAACTTTTTTTTTTTTTGGTAATAAGCCAACATCCACCCTGTGGGAAACAGCTCTTTGCCTCCATCTTAGTTGTGTAATTATCTGGCAGAGAAACATGCTGTACTACATCATGTGCTGTCAGTGGCTCATTTTGTCCCAGAACTCAGGAATGGCCTCCAGCTAGTCCAGTTTCACCAGAGAGACTTCTGCAGGGAAGTAACGTTTGTGTCATCTCTTGTTAGCTGCTGTCTCCAGCTGGAATTCTGCTTTTTGTGTCTGGAAACACTACTGTTTGTACGCTGATCTGCCCCCAAAGCATCACTCTTAAATCCTTGATTTTTGCTCTGTGAGGGTTGGACAAAAAGGGGCCTCACCCCACTCCATTACTGCACTCCTGCCCCAGTGCCATGTCTAGATCTCCATTACTTACAGTGATTTCATCTGTGTAGGATAAAAAGGGGTACCAGCTAGAGCTCATTCACTGTTATTGACTTCAGTGGGAAATACCTATGATTTCCCTGTCAGATACTGGGCAGAAGATTTCATACTTGACCTTACATCAGGGAAATGTCCATATCACAAGAAGAATCCACAGGAAACCTCCTCCTCCTCTTTCCATGTATGTCCAACTCCATTGTACAACCACTCAAAATGGGCTTTTCTATCTGGACGTGAGAGAGTGTGTGCTGCACAGATGAATTGAGTAAGTGCAGTCTAACGTATCTATAATGGACAGCAAGCAGCCCTGCTACCCTTATAACTAATGTTCTGACCACACACATAGAAATTCTGGACCTCTTTTTTCATCCCAGTGAACTTCCCAAGGGAAAAAAAAAACCCATATATCTATAATATTTGAGCACGCAATTTATGCCAACTACTTAGCTCCAGCACACTAAGTGATGTTCACTGTCCTATCCTGGAGTGTTCTGTCACACTCTAGATACTTTACTAGCTCAATGCTCCAAACAAGGAACGAATTCTAACTCCTGACTCTCACAAGTAAAATGTTTGCTCTTGATAAGTCTCTTCCTTTAGCTCACTGCAAGGTGGCAGCAGAGAGTTTCTCTTAAGAGAAACTTATCTGAATATAATATCGTAAGTATCTCAAATTTGGGACCTAAAATAAGTGCATGTTTTTGACCCTAATCTTGTTGGAAAGATCCAGTAAACAATATAGTCACCTAAAGAGGCTCTCCGGCAGAAAATAATTCCCTCTGTCTAATCCCACCTACCTACCCCTTATTCTGGAAGTCTGAATTCACTGGGCATCTCCCTGTTCAAATTCCCCAAGCACTTGGACTTCAAATGCCCAGAGTTGTTTCAGCATGGGGAACATTCAGCATGTCCAAACCCTCCTGTGGGTCAGGAACTAGGTGGACTAATGCCCAGGAGGTCTACTTCCATCGGTGTTCTCAGAGTATGACTATTGCATATTGCATCTATTTGTCCCAAAAGCCTGTTGAGGACACTTTATTTTAAAATGTGAAGGTACACAGTCCTCCTTTAACAGCTGACTGGCCCAGGTGCTCACTCTCAAAGTGGAAAGATTCAGTTCGCACTTCAGCTGGAAGGAGTTCAAATTTATCCTTGGAATGACCCAAAAGAATGTCCAAAGGAACAGATTTGAAGCTAATGTAGATGTAGACACCCCCCTCCCTTCAGTTAAGGATATGTCATTGTTCAGAAAGATGCTGGAGATTTTGGGAGCTGGGGAGGCAGCCTACCTGTGCCTAGTGCAAGCAGATGGGAAAGAGTAGTTCTGGGACATAAGCAGGCCGAAAGGTATCTATTCCGAGCAGAAATCGGGACTTAAGGTACTCAGAAGACAGTGGTCTCTAGACCCCAAACAACCTCAAGGGTAAATAAGTATCTAAACAGTGTGAGTACTCATTATTTAGAGCTGAATTTATTTCTGTGCTCAGCTGAACTCAAGGAAATGGTACTTCTCTGCATGTGCAATATTACTAGAAAATATCTGTAGCTTTGGCATCTTCAGCTTCCAAGTAAGTTAGATGGAAACAAGATGGGAAACTGTGATTAAATAGAGGTACCTAAATTTGGATTGCACCATTACACCAGAGATAAGGACCAAAACCAAAGATAATACCATGCATAAATTTTCTCCACTTCTGAGCTGGGTCTGAATACTGCAGAATAAGTAGGTTGTAGTCTTTCCACTTGACAATGGGAAGAAAATAAAATATGGAACATCTGCAAAATAAGCAAACCTCATCTGTCTCAGTACTGACTGAGGAAGGGGACCTTGTGAAAAAAAATAGAACTGAAATCATCAAGTATTATATAACTATGCATATATATAAGAAAGTGACTTCAGTTTACATACCAGTTCTAATGCTGGAAATTTTCTTACATTTCACTTTTTCACCTTAATAACAACTAATAATTGCACAAAAAGCCCTGTTAAACAGTTAATGGAATATAACTGAGAATTTTTTCTTCAGTAATCTCTTATTTCTGCTACCATGCTTTTGATTTTGTAGAACAAACCTACACTTGTTATATACTAGGTGAAACTACATCAGGCTATACATATATAACACCTGCACCACCTCTTGTTATGTACTACAATTACTACTTGATCAAAGAGATATGCCTGGAGGAGAGACTGTTGCTGGAACCACACAAGTTTGTGTACAATACATGGCAATTCAACACAAGCTCAGGCCCTGCCCTTCACAACTACCTACCATTGACACGATGGAAATTTCTACAGAAAGCACAAAGTTTATTTGCACAGGAGACTCGGGATGCACCTGCAAAACAAGTGCAGACAATTGCACCGTTCCTTCTGAGTTTCATGAGACAGTTCAGGTTGGCAGGCAGGTATCTTAGCTTCATCCCAAGCTAGGAAGCCCTATTGAGAGGCAAAGAATGTTAGCTCAGGCCAACAGTAATACGACTACAAAGTTTAAGTGATTTTTCTCTGCAGCTGTGGGATGACCAAAATTAGTCCCAGAGGAACTGCCCAAGTACTGCAGCAAATCTCTTGACTTTCTGGTTGCTCTACAGGGCACACCTGAAATTATTTAATCTAGTGCAGTTCAGCTCAAGGACACATCACTGTCCTTTGCTCTGAAACAGTATTGAATCTTCCTTAGCTACTGCCTCTAAATAGAAGCTGTTTCTGGCTAGAAATCAAATCTTGCATGAAGATCATTGTTTATAAAAAAATGACAGGTTAGCTTTATTTTGGTTTTGGAAGTTGTCATTGTTCAGTCAGAAGGCAGCTATCACTGGTTCAATGTTAAGAAAGAACAGAGTGGAGTTGCAAAAAATCCATCTTAGCTCTGTTAACTGCCTATGTTTAAATCTGCCTGATGAAACAGAAGATGTCCATTGTATTTCCAAATGGCAGGAAGCTATGAGGGATCACAAGTGCATTAGAAAATAGGATTGAGATTCAAAAGCATCTTGACAAATTAGAGAAACGGTGTGTCGATATAGAAAGTGCAAGGTTGTAGTCTTAAGCAGAAAAAATCAATTGAACAAACAGGAAAGAGAAGAATTTGCAAGATAACAGTTCTGCAGAAAAATGATCTGGGGCTTACAGAAGATCACCAGCTGATCCTAAGTCAACAATGTTCTTCTGAGGACAGAGCAAATAAATAGGTGTGTAGAAACAGAAGCATCATCTGTAAGTAAATATAGTGCTGATAAGGCCCCTTTGGAGTGCTGTGTCCTCCGTTTCTACTTTGGGAATCAGACTTCAAGAAAGATGTGGACGGCAGTGTCCATAATTATCATTCTTTAAAGCAGTGAAAGATTTGAGCTTGTTCAGCCTAGAGAAGGCTGAGGGGGTCATGTTGTTAGTCTTCAATACTTCAAAGGCTGCTGCAAAGAGGAAGAAAATAATTTGGTCTCTGTTGGTACGTAGGCAGGAAGTGGTGAGGTATAAAGAGCTAGTAAAGATTTTTGATTTACACATTAGAGAACTTCCTACTGCTAAGGATAGGCTAGGTCCTAGTTAGAGACTGCCTTAGAAGGCAGTGAAGTTTCTGGCACTGGAGGTTTTTAAGAACAAACATCTGCGAATCAGGCTGCAGGTGTGATTCATCCTGCTTTAGTGCTGAAGAGGTCCTCTTGGGCTCCTACGCACTATTATAAATATAAATGTACAACTGAAAGGACTTCAAGGCTTTTCATACAAGTTACTGACTTTTAAAATGAGATACAATATCTGTAGTGGACTGTCCAGAAACTCAAAGGAGTGATCATTAACACCTCAAGACCATTTTCCAGTGGTATCAGTAGCTCCTGAAATACAGACCAATATGTCTGCTTCTACTTCAAATAACATGCTAAAGGAAAGTCTTTCACTGCCCAAGTTATTGTGAAACTTTTATCTGCCCTGTTTCTCTTGTTCCAAGTCTTAGATTCAGCGCCTGACACAGGGAATTTTCTTTTGTACATTCTGTTTCCAGACTTTTTTTGTCTTCCTTTAAAAAGGTCTTGTTAACATAGATAGCATTGTTCCAATGGCTTACTCTCTTCCTGAAAGACTGAGAAATCAGAAAATTGTGTGTTTATTACTCATAAGGGGCACATTTGCCACACCATGTAAGTCAGTACTGGGTAAAAAATTATCAGGATACCAACATCAATGGTAGATTTAATAAAAGCTGAAGGTAGATATATGTAACGTTACAAGCACATTTTAGAATGTAGATCTCAACAGAGAATAATTAGTTTTAGATGCCCAGACCCTACAATAACTTGACATATGAATGGAGAAATAGGTACAGCTGGCACTACACTAGTTAAAGTATATAATTTAAACAATGCACTTCTAAAACGAATATGGAAAAAGTGACAAAACAAAAATGGTAATTCAAGCCTAACACTACCATCAGCAGCCTCTCTCTTTTCAGCTAGCTAGTATATTTATTTCACTCATTCATTTATTCATTATTGATTCATTAATGAATCTATTTATGTATTTATTTTAAAGTTAGGACTGAAATATCCTCCTGGGGTTCATGACCAGTTATGTCATATAGCATAGAAGCAAAAGCTAGAGGCAGCCTTTGGTCTGAAAACTTACAAGATAAACAAAAAAGCAAAATTATTACTTCCAATTAATGAAGGAATACCAAGTCATAGAGGTTATATGACGTGACTATTTTGCTGCTCAGTATCAGAATCCTAACCTAGCTCTTTTTCTTTCTTTGACCAGCTTATTTTCTCTGGTTAGCCAAACATCAGCAAGTAGGATTTGCAAATATGCAAAAAAAAAAAAAAAATCCAAGTATTTTTCCCCAGACTTGTTTAATTTTTTAGTGAATTTTTAGTGAGTATAACCCTACGCTGCCTGAAAGTGCAGGCAAACAATGTGAAGTGATCCTAGCACAAACACTCGTAACCACAATCCCTGTTTGAGGGAAGACACAGAGCAAAGACAGACACACAAGGGGTCTCTTCATGCCCCCTGCAACATTTTGCTTATAAAAATATATTAGCCTGAACTACAAATAGACTACTGGTGCATTTGTTCTTCAAAACAGTACTACTGTGTTTTTGATAACATCACACATTCTATGGACTTACTGCTTAAAATCCAAGGTTTTGATGCATTGCCAGTTAAGGCTTTTTACATAAGTGTCATAGGATGCTGTGGGTTTCCTGAACAGTAATCATTTGAAAACTTGTTTTTCCTAAAGCATAAGATCAAAACTCTTCACCCGAATGTTCCTCCTAATGAAACTTGCCTATATTAGTATCTGCAAAAAGCAAACAAAGGAAAACCACAAACATGACTAATTGAGCACAGTTAACAGAGGCATCCAGCAGCCACAGCGGTTTGCGCAGTAGTTTCCACACTCTGCTTTTGGATCTTCTAGGAATTTCTTCTGGAAATACTGGAAGACTCCTGGTAACTCCTTGAAGAACTTCAGGGTGCCTTCTGCTGCTGGGAGAGAATAGCTACAGGAAGCCTTAACTTCTAGCAAGCTCTATCAGCTTCTAATGAGCTCTGACAGCTATTCCTGATCAAGGGGTGCTTTAAGCTTTTGCCTCCACCTGATTCCCGATTAGAGAGGGTCAAGCACAGCAGTTGCTAGGGAGCGGCCTGTATAAGTGCAGCTCCCAGAGTGCAGCTACAGTGGCAGTAGTTTGTGTAGAAGGGTGCATAGGAGTAGAAGCTGCTGAGGGCAGCATTTCTAAGTTCAGCAGTGCTGGTGACACACCACAGGGCCCAGTCTCTAGCACCAGCTGGAGCAACCACCCCTGGCACATCAGAGGGCTTTACTCAGACCAAATTGTAAAGGAAGGGTGCAGCTCTGAGGCTGCAGCAAGTGCTCACCTGAAGTGTCTGTAAACTAATGAACACAGCATGGGGAAAAAATAGAGGTCAGTTGCAGGGCAATGATATTGCCTTTACTCAGCAGTGAGAAGACTGCACCTGTAACACTGTGTCATTTTGGTCATCCCTGTTCAAGAGCAATGCTGAGAAACAGAAGAAAGTACAGCAGAGGAGTACCAAGATTGGAAGGGGCCTAGAGCACTTAAACTGTAAGAAGGAGCATAGGGAACTGGTCCAACTTTGTTTGGAAAAGGGAAGGCTAGGGGACCATCTATCAGCAGCCTACAACTGCCTGAAAGTCAGCTATAAACATGACAAACTCTTCTTGGTAGTGGCAGATGGCACAAGATAACAAGAGGCAATAGTCAGAAGTTGTGGTTTGGGATGTTCAGACTGGAGTTAGGAAAACTTTTTCACCAGGAACGTAGTGCAGCACAAGAACAGGTCGACTAGGGAAGTTCTGAAATCTCCACTCCTGGAGGTTTATTCAAGACTTACCAGACAGGTGAAGTCCTGCTTTGAATGGGAGGTTTGCGATGGTCCCTCTTCTTGGTCAGTTCATTCAGGTACTTTTAGCCAGGTGCAAGGACTCTGCAAGCAGAATAAAAAAAATAAATAAACAGTGATTATTTATTGACAAACACACACAAAAGATTTAATGACCTATTAGACTAAACATATTTGCCATTCCTGATATGACACCTAAGGAGTTTCTGTTGGGCAGACAGGCATCAGTCAAGAGAAGGGTCACTCCTCGTGGTTGCCTAGAACGGATCCTGCACCTGCTGTCCTCCACCAGCTCCACTGACACTAATGACATGACACACTGATTCCCAGCTGGTCCCCAGCTAGACTGACTCACCTCCTTGGGTTACTTTCTCTTTAGAATTTTATACATTTCGTGCTGGTGCTTTCTCTCTTGAATCCTTGAACTATCAATAATCCTATGTCAACAATCCTACATCTGTCTGTAGTTTTAACTTTCTCATCTCCCTACAGACGTTCTCATGGCTCTTTCTTAGCAGTCTTCATCAAAGTTATGCAGCTCTGCCATATCAGAGCTGAGTCTTTGATCTTTTCCACACAGGCAGCTAAACCTCTAGGAGAGGTCAGAGGAAACTGACACCAGAGGCTGCAAAGAAAGAAGGTCACAGGTTGGACTGGACCTTATCATGGGCCTTTCCAAACTACATTTCTATGATTTAATATAAAGAGCTTTGACACTTTAGACTTTGTAGACACTGTGACACTCCACATTGCAGTGCCCAGTTCTTTTGTGGATTTACCTTTGTTTTTCTAAGGGCTTAAATTTTCCTACTCAAATATGAAGATTATGAAAACTTGTCTTCTGAAGCACTTTCTGGCCCAGGAATGAAAATTCCTTCTAGATATTATTCAATAACTATTTAGCTCTTTTGAGTAATAATTACTATCTTGAACATTATTTGTAGAAAGCAGTGAGAAGTCAGTTCATAAGTCTAATGCATTCAAAGGATAAACTATTATATTGTTAATTCTGGAACTTCTGGATTAGTGCTCCATGAATCAGTGTGGAACAGCAGTATCAGAGATCATTGCTGCTACCCAATTGGAAGAGGCAAGAGAAGGCTGAACACCTAGAATTCACAGCAGAGCTAAAATGATTCAGAAACTGTCAAGCATTTCAGCAGATTTTAATATGTATCTCCAATGAAGGCCTAAGAGAATAAACATTCTCAAACACAGACCAGGGGGCTCAAAGCAGAAAAATAACTTACTATAGTATCTTTAAAATAGTATTTGCAAAAACTTCCCACCCCTGTATTAAAAGACTCTAAGGAGTACAACAACACCTATTCAAACTTTTAAGTGCTAGAATTAAGCTGTCTTAATTTATTCCCTTTAGTTTTCATTAAATGATGATATCACATTTTTCCAACCAGATCCCTTAACCTATGAAAACCGTATGTTTTATTTATTGTACATTATTCAAACCCTAATCTAAATACAGAATTGTTCAATTCCCAGTAAGCTTTCCTAATTATATTAAATATACTAAGAAAAATAATTGATTAGCATATTACAGTGAGTTGTAAAGGAGTATCTTTATTGCAATTTCATAGATATGGGAAAAAAAGAGAAAAAACATTGCAAAATTTTGGCATCTTAGTTTTAGAGATCTATGACTTGAGTTTTCAGTAAAACTAAGCAATTAGATGACCCTTCATGGACGCAATCCCCTGTGTTCTGATGCAACAGTAAATGTTCAGTACTACTGTCTCCAGATGAATACATGGGCAATGAGAAATGAGTAATTAGTGACCATCTATGAAAAGTTCAGTTTAGGTGACTCATGTAAAATGCATAGGATCTCTTTGGAAGAAACAGGAATAGAAGTAATTCTCCAGAATAAGGTTCCCAAGAATAATTGTTCTTTCACTACATATCATTTGACTCACTCCACATCCTCCAATTTCTTCAAAAGCAGTGACAGAACCCTGATTCTTTGTCTGAGTGCAGTTCATTCCAGCATTAAACTTCTTCCATGGAAAAATATTTAACCATGTCATTAAAGATCATCATTATGCATAAGGACATGAAGTCCAAAATAGGAAACCTTGATCTCTGTATTTAGAGTATGCATCAACTGTTCACTGCTAATATGAAAGGATGTAACAAGCAGAGCTCTGCAAGGTGGTGTCTGAAGTCCTAGTTGGGGTCAATATTTTCTTGGATGTCCAAGAGAATAAAATGGAGAATATGCTTATTACATTTTCAAGGAACGCAAACTGGTAGAGCCTGCCAGCACGACAGGGTTAGAAAGGAAAAGCATCACAAGAAAATGGAAAAGGCAACTGAAGAAGCAAAACATAATTCAACAGGGGAAGTGCAAGATACCACAGCAATACTTACACAGGCGCATGGAACAACTGGCTAGACCTCAATTCAGAAGAAAAGGATCAAGGTGCTAAAGTGGATCACAAACAAAGTGCAAGTCAACATTACGCTATCATGAAAAAAGGCCAACTACATGGTGGGAGGTATAAAATGTAATACAGTCTGTAAGGCACAACACTTGCTCCCTGCCTCTCCATCCTTCTGCGGAAAAGCAACCGAGCTTGAAGAACTGGAAACAACTAAAGGGGAGCAATGAGAATGGTGCCTTAACAGCCCAACCTGCAAAAGTATTGGAGTTGCTTAGGAAAAAGAAGACAAGAGACACAGCACTTTGTTTGCACAGAAGGTGCTACGAACTGGAGAAACCTTCACCACAAACACCCTGAAAAGGACAAGGAATAGATGTAAGCAACATTTTTCGATGGTTAAACCTTCCAGCGGAAGAAGTGGCCCAGGGCGTTTGCGGCGCCTGCTCCGCTGTGCGTGTCCGAGCGTCTTACCGAGGCCTGAGAGAGGCAGCACGCACAGGCGACGCCGTTCTGACGGCAGAGAAACCCCTCGTCTCCCTTCCTGCCTTGTGGTCCTACGATTTTCGGAGCAGAGAGTCTGACTTTGGGAACCATAACCTTCCTCAGCGTTGTTTCTGCATGGGATTTCCAGGGTTTCATCTGAAAGCTGCACATAAGACAGTCACATGGAGCCGGGGGGCTGGTTAAGCCCGCGGCCCCCCAGGCCCTGCCCTTGGGCACCCCGCTCCCCACCCCAGCTGCCTCCCGGGCAGGGCACCACCGCCTCTGCCGTGGAGGAGCGCGGGGACGCAGGACACCCGCCCACCGACACAAACGCCTGGGAGACCCCGCTCCTGCGGGCTGAGGGGAGCAGAGACGCCCGTTTGCGGCAGCACCTTCCACCGCCGGACACCTCGCCGCTCCCTCCAGCCCGCGCCGCTCCTCCAATTCCCGCCGCCTCCCCGCCTCGCCTCGCCTCGCCTCGCCGGGCCACCCCGGTTCACCCGGCCGCCCCCGCCGCCGGGCCCCGCGGCCTCCCGCCGCTCGCCCTCCCCTCAGCGGGCGCTCCGCGAGGGGGCGGCGGTTGGCGCCGCGGGAGGGAGGCAGGGAGGGGGGAGCCGCGCCCCCGCCTCCGGGAGCCGGGAACGGGTTGCCCTTCCCGGAGCCGGGAGGAAATTCCTCAGTCGCTCCTCACCGCGGCTCCCGCCCTGCCCGGAGGAGGAGCCGCGGGGCCCCGCCGCGCCGCGCCGCCGCTCCCGGCCCGGCCGAGCCCGCTGGCTGCCCGGCGCCGCAGGTGAGTCCCGCCGCGCTCCCGCTCTCGCGGCGTCTCCTCAGCGATCCCGCCGCCCCTCTCCTGCACCGCGGGGAGCCGCCGCCGGGCGCCCTCCCCAGCCCGCTTCCCCCGAGGAAAAGCCCCCCGGTGCCCCCGGCCCTTTGCGCTGCCTCTGTCCCCCTGTTCCCGCAGCCGGGGCTGCCCGCGGCCTCGGCACCCCCGGTTCTGCCGCTCCGCCCTGCCCGCACACGCGCTGCTGCCGAGGGGCCGCTGCCTAAGTGGGACGCAGAAGTAGCTGGTGCGACCTGAGCCAAAACTGCGGCGGTACCCGCGTCCTGGGAGGAGGATGCTGCCCCTGCCGGGTGGTTAGTCTGGGTTTTAGTGTCGGCTGTTTTACTGCCCCGGGATCGCGGCGGCTTGCGCCCGGCAGGCGCGTCCCGGCGCGGTGTCTCTGCGGACACACGTACCTGATGTCTGGGTCTGTCACGCGCTGCCAGACTTTGGCCTTTAAATCCAGAATTGCGCGGAGGTGAAGTGTTACTCTGGCCGTCTTTTGAGCAGCTGAAATCTGTTGTTTAATCTCAAAAGCGTTAGAGCAAATGCGAAAATATCAGAAATTCCAGTGTGGTTCCTGTATCCTTTGGAGTTTGGCTGTTTTGGGGGCATAACCTTTTCACGTCTCTTTTGTTATCTAAATATTACATGCCTGGACCTTTCGTTACTCAAGCAGAGTAAACCAGATCCTAACAGCGTTAGAAGCAGATCACACCTTGAAAAACCTGGTAAAATTATTCTCTCTCTTGGCATGAGTGGCGGCAATGTTGTGAGATTATGATTGTTAGCCTTTGCTTTTCGTTTGGGCAGGAGTAACCATTCTCAGTTTGTTGAGCACTTTACATTTTTTAGACCCCATTTTCTTCTCTATTTAATTGCCTTTTTGTTTGTATTGAAACCTTCATGGGACCATAAAATACATAATGTTTTCCTGTTTTGGCAAAACTCTTTAGAAGACCAAATGCATTAAAAGAGCTTTCTGTTTTTCCAAAAAATGGGAGATACAGCTGTCCTTAAGTAGCAAATGATTATATGCCTATCAGACCTTAATTATATTCTGTATGAGCTTTTCAAAACCCATCGTTCACCCATTAGATCACAAAGGTTCATTAGGTCCTTTCAGTGTCTTACATGCAGGCATGTTTCCAGTAAATAAACTAAGAGTAATTGAAACCACCTTTAAAATTGCCTGGGAGAAAAAACATTGCATGCAAGGAATAAATGAAGGGTTCATCCACTTTAGAATTTGGCATCTCAGCTGTTTATTTTCTCAGAATTCAGAGCTGTTGCAAACCATCTTTTGGATAAACAGCGTGGCATGTTTTGAAAAGGGGTCTGTTTGGTAGGATGCTCTGGCAGATGCTGCTTTACCAAAACCCTGTAGGTTTCAGATGACTTGATGCTGCCCACTGTTTCAAGAGGGAATAAAGCCATCTCGTTTGGATGTTGGTTTGCAAGCGAAGATGTCATATGGGGGATTGTAAGAGTAGGGAGAGCAGAGTTGCACCTCCGTGCAGTGATTTTGTGCAAATCCTGGGTTAGGGCATTCTAGTTCATTTTAGGCCCTCAACCAGTCATTTCTCTGTGTAAGAGGAATAAACATCTCCAGAGGATGACTTAGCCCACCTCTGATCTGGTTTTCTTTCTAGGGGTGCCTCTTTCTCTATGGTGGCTATGAAAGGAGTTTACGGTAATTAGGTTTTGAAACTAAATATGTTAGTTGTGTTAGAGACCTAGTACTGCATGGTGTCAATTTGAATTGTGGTTCCTGTCCTCTGTCTGCCTGAAAAGCAGAGGGAATGAGAACACTGGATGAAAAATGTGATACAAATCCGTAGTATAGTTATGTTGTTATTGCATGTGCCTCACTGACAGTTAGTCGTTTTCCACATCTAGTTTAGGAAAATTTGTCTGATTGATAGTGCTTATGGTTTGGCGTCCCTATTTAATACACTTTAGTACTCTCTTTCAAATGAATAAAGTGTTTTCTGGATTGTAGAAACTGAAGAAGTTTATTTTCCTAGCCTGTGTACAAGCTCTGGTTCATTTGAGGATGTGAGTTGTAACTGGCAGCTGTTTTTACCTAAGCAGAGGAAAGAGTGCTGAAAGTTGTATAAAGCCTGGTTTGGAACATGTAGCTCTAAGGGATGAATAAAGGCAGAGCTCCTCTGGCATCGGATAACGTTAGATGTTCATAGCCGGGGCTTCCTTGCCGTAGGTGCGCACCTTCCAGAGCCATAGGCTTCTGCTCTGGTTACCGCAGTGGTGTACGTGCCTCAGTAGCTCCAGCTCTGAGCCACTGACTCCTGAATATTGAAAGTCTGATCCTGAAAGAGGTTTAAATGGAATTTTGGTCCTTTTGAAGAGAGGTTTGACGAAATGTTTATCTTAGGCATATTTGCCAGATGAATAATGGGAATTTTTCTTCCCCTCTTGTTCACAGAATCACAAAAGCACTGGGCTGGACGGGACTTCATCTAAGCCAGCCTTTTGCTCTGAAGCAGAAACAACTTGCCTAAAAGTGTTTATTTAGCTATTCTCAAACTGCCTACTGAAAGGGATTTCATCTCCTCCTGAGGTACTAGTTCCTGTGCTGTCTCTGCTTCTTGAAGGATTGTTCTTAGACTGTTGGGTCTCTGAACAATTCCTGTCGCTGCTGAATGTTATCGTAGTTACTGCTAGCTCTCAGAAAAACAGATGATTCTGCCCAACTGATGTATCTATCAGTATTGGTTAATTCCAAGTTTGGAATTAACCCCCCAGGGCTGGGGAGCCCTGAATCCAGTTGTATCAGTCGTATCACACCCCAGGTTACATGGCCAGAGGAATTATTCCCATTAGTAGAATTATGAGTAGAATATATATTCATGAGTGAAAAAACAATTAGTGGTGCAAGCTAGGGACTGGCAAGAAATCTGTTTACTTTATTCCCCCACAGATGTTAAAATGTTAGAAGACGTGAGAGATTTTTTTCCTGCCAAATCATTCTTTGCTTATGGCTCAGGATTATCCCCCATTACATAGATCATTTCACAGTATGTCCCAATTATCAGATTCTTCATAGGAGAAGTTAGAACTGGAAACACTGTTCTTGATGCTGCTAAAGAATAAAAGCTGTCTGGGGGAAGTAAATTGTCTCTTTTTGAAGCAAGGCTGTTTAAGAAAGTCAGAGGGATCGAGGGGAACAGTTTGCCTCTGATTCCCTTGTTTAAAGGTTGAAAATGTATTGCAATATACCCTAATATACAAAGTCGCAGTCACCACTTCTGCCTTATGTGTCTTGCATCCTCTGGGTAACCTGTGCACCATAGCCTAGCCTTTCTATATTAAAACTCCAGAAAACAAAAACCCAGAAACAACAATAATTTATGTGTGTTTTAGGGGGCTGGATTCCACTTTAGTTTTCTGGTAGGGTTGGTAAGCTACATTTGGTGCTGTGTCACTAAAATTTAATCTGTAATTCAATTGCAGATATTTGTCTAGGTTTTCTTTTGGCTTCCAGCTATCTGCTAGGCCTGGTGGTTCCTAGCTGAGAGCATTCATAGGATTATCTCTTCCCACAACTCTCACTGCGCTGAGTAAGAGCCTGTTAGGTCACCAGTAGCAGTAATCTAAGAATCTCCTTTACTGCCATTTGCATGTTTTCCTGAGGAAAGGGAGAGATGGATGAGGAAAGTAATGCCTGAGAATGAGAAACAGGGAGAACAGAATGGAGTAGCTGAGGGGCCAGAAATTGGCAAAGAGTGACTGTAGAACGAAGACCAACGGAAAAAATTCTTACAAGAAAAGTACAGGTAAAACAGGCACACATGTTAGTATTTCCTGTGTAAGGATGTTTCTTTTTTCTTTTGTTTTGAGAGCCATTTTAGAACCTTGTTCTGCATTTTAGTTAAAGATATTATCTGTAGATTTACTTTTTTGCCAGTATTATTTAAATATATAATCATCAGTATAAATACAAAATCAGAAATAATTTGAAGAAATACATTGTTTTATTTTTCATACAAAAAATTGAAACACACAATAGTAGTATTCATTTTTAAAAGAAACAACAACAGACTCAGCTTCATTCTCGTGTACAGCCTCTTTACATTACAGAACTCCAGCAGTGGAGAGATCAACACATCAAAGTCTGTCGGATGGACAGTTAGGGTGGTGTTTGTTGGGGATCAGTGCTCAGGCCAGTGCTGTTTATCATCTTCATCAACACCCTGGATGGTGGAATGGAATACACCTTCATCAAGCTCGTGGATGGCACCAGGTTGATGAGAGCAGTTGATAATGCTGGCAGAAGGGGTACCATTCAGAGGGACCTCAAAAAGCTGGAGGAACTGGGCTTATGAAGTTAGCAAAGACAAATGCAAAGTCCTGTTGGTTGGAGTAATGCCACACAACAGTGCACTCTGGGAACTGAGAGTAATTGCTCTGCCAAAAAGGACCTGTTGAATTGAGTCAGTAGTGTGCTCTTGCGGCAGCGAAGGCTAATACTGAGCTGTGACAGCATGAGCATAGCCAGCAGGTCAAGGCAGGTGATTGGAACTTTAATTTGGAACTCGTGAAGTCACATCTAGGTTACTGTGTCCAGTTTTGGGCTCCCAGTTCAAGGATGATTGACAGACTAGAGTGAGTCCGTTAGAGAGACACCAAGAGGGTGTGGAGGCTGAATGACATGGAGGAGGAGTGGCAGAGGGAGCTGGGTTTGCTTAGCCTTGAGAAGAGAAGGCTATGGGCGGCTCTAACTGCAATCCTCACCTAACAAATGAGAAGTTACAGAGAAGATGGAGCCACACTTATGGCAGATGTGTACAGCAAAAGAACAAGAGGAAATAGGCACAAATTGTAGCAAGGAAAATTCAGCTTGGATATACAGAAACAGACCTTTACACTGAGGGTGGTTAAGTACTGGAACAAGTTGCCAAGAGAGGTTGTGGAATCTCCATCCTTGGAGATGTTCAAAACTTGACTGGACAAACTGTAATAGACTAGAGAAATGCTGTTGCAAAATTATTTTGATGAACAAAGTAACTAGAAAGGAAAAAGTATTCAGATTACACGTTTGCTGTCCGTTTTGAAAATCACTGGCACGAGAGCGTCTTGATCTTATCTGCAATTCACGGCAACAGAGTACGCAGGCATTCCAGGTTGGAGCATGGTGACAAAACATGACTTCTCTTAGGGCCTAAAAAAAAGTTAGCAATGATTCATCCTCAGACAAAGAACTGTGGTGTACGGTATTTCTCGAAGAACGTAGCTTCATCTCTTTTCAGATTGGAAAATAAACCACCAAACAATTCGGCAAAACAACCGTTGTGATTGTCCATTTTCTTGTGATTAAGTGTTTAGGTACTTGAAAACATTCCCTGACTTGCTGTCTTCAATTCTTTTGTTGTTTAACCAATCTTACTTTTGGTGGGGATGTAGTTAGTCTAATATCACCTTGTCTTTTTTTTCTTTATATGAAATTGATTATGTATTTTATACAACTGTTGTGATTCTCTTTTAACCTTTATAAGCAAGACACAGATTTTAAATGATTGCTTTATAAAAGTACTTAAAAATTGATATTACAGAATAAGTGCTTGACGTGGGTTGGTGATAGTTACCATATGTAATTAGTTTGTTAGTCTTGGGCAGAAGTTTCTGCATAAAGATGATTTAGGTGAAAATATTGCTTGTATATTAAGGACTATTTCTTTTTTCTCTGATAACATTTTATTTATTTAAATATATTTCATATTCTCTTTTGTTAGAGAATTCCAAAGCATTTCTTGTAATTAGATAGCTATAATTGCACATATATATTATCTCAATTTGTTATACATTATCACAATTTATTATACAGTATTATACTAGATTATTAATGTACTGAATAGCAACAAGCATTGTAGCTGCCTTCAAAATATGTTTATATTATGATGAATGGATAGTTATTATATTACATTGCCCTTTTGTAATGTGCAGTATTTGTATTTGTACTATGCAGCAATAAAAATGAGTTAGGCCATGTCATTAATGAAATGATAGTGCAAATGGTTGGAGAAAGGCAGTTGAATTAGACAATAATTGTGATAAAGTAGTTGTGAATGCCTTTTTAGAGCAGAGAGAGGTTTGGATTTGTTTTCATAAATCAGAAGTAGTTTAAAGAAACAGCCTAATATGTCATGACTTCCTCAATAATTTCGCAGTGGATTAATGTTGGTTTTAAGTGATACATGACAAATAGGTGAAATAGCTTTGTGTCCAACTCTAAAGTTGTTTACAAAATCAGGAGTCCTTTAAGGCCAGGTTTTCTTCATGCTCATCAAATTAAATCAAGAGTTCTGCCGCTAAGACCAGCTGAACTACCGCTGTATGAAATTGGTCTTTGTGCAAAGAATCAGCTCCACTGCCATTCATTACCCTATAAAAAAGGGTCAATTCTGTTGTGTTTATTTCGGATGAAACATATATCAAATGATTTTCCCTTTCAGCTACTAAATTTGATCAGCTAATAAAAAATATAAACTTTTTATAAAAAGAAGCAAATTTCCCTTATCTGGTTCTTGCAACAGTTATTCGTGTGAATTAGATCTAGGTTCTCAAAAATATTTAGATTCATCATTCATATTGATTACAGTGTTGTCTAAATACTTTTGAGGATATCAGTATAAGGGCAAGAAGGACTACAGAACACATTACACAAAGCAATGCTCAGCTTTTAAATATGGGGGCCTCTGCATGAAAAATTTGCGCTCACAAGGGGAAAGTTAGGTCACACTGGAGCAAGGTTGCTTGTTGGGAGTGGTGAGTCCTGGATTGCAGTACTGTACCGAGGACTCTTCTGAATTTAGCATTCAACAATCACCTTTACAGATTGGCAGAAAAGGGTTGAAATCTTTTCTTTGGAACCGTCAGAGAAATACAGAGCTTCCCAAAAACACAGTGGATCAAAGGCAGGGTCATTAAACTTAAGTATCTTCAGTTCTGAGCTATCAAATTGGAGGTTTTCTTTCGGGAAGAAATTCTGGAGTGAATTCCTGGCTTTTCTGAAATCAAGAGATGTTCTGTCCTTGGCTTTAGTGGGGACAGAAGGTCACCCTAGTTATCTCTTCTGTTAAGCAGTTCCTGCTTCCATTATCTCCCCTGTAGTTGTCGTGGGAGCAGTGGTAGAAGACACTCTTTATCAGTATCCTATGCAGCTCCAGAAATGTAAAATGTGGAAACTGGAAGTTCAAGATAGCTGTGTTTCTGTGTGTTCCTGTTGCAGTCGTTTGGACTCCCGTACCCTCTCTGCCTGTGAGCTTTAACTCTACTACTGCTGAATGTTTCATGGCTGATACTAACCAGCCTTCAGCCTTTTGTGACCTCTCTGTATGTCTTCCTTCTACACTGGGGAATTTGCAGGTGATTTATGTCTTACGAGATCTGACAGTTGATCAGCCCCTAAGGACTGAACTGTGCAAGCCAAAGAGAGTTTCAGCCCATTGGAGTGGGAGACTGCAAGCTGCAGAAGGGTTGCAATACGGGGCTCTTCAGTGCTCGAGAAGACAATCTTTCTAGGAATGGAAGTTGCTGAGACTTTGATATGTGCATTTCGACTCCAACCCAACTGGAACCCTCCATGCAGTGTCCTGCTGCTGGCTGAAAACCGCTGAGGTTGGCAGGACTCTTCAGTCAGGCTCTCAGATGGAGCCGAATTGTGTTTTGGAAATCGCAGGGCCTTTGGCAACTTTGATACTACTTTTTCAGTGTTAGAATAAATCTCTTGCTACTTGTGCAGGAGGAAAGCCAAAAATATGTCAAGACAAATTTAGCTTTAATATTCCCTGGAAATATGCAAAATATGCTATACTGTAAGCAGTCCTAAAACAAGAGGTTTTTTTAATTCTTTATCTTTCTGTGTCCGTTTTTCCTGATTTTCACATAAATTGCCTGGAGTGTGTGGGGGTCATTGTTGGTTTTTTTCCTTAAATACAGTAATAATATCTGGTCTATTGTCTGCCATGCATTTCTCCTTAAATAAATAAATAAATAAAAAGAAATGCCTTTTGTCCTGATAGGTCTTGTGCAGGAAAAGGTGGATGAATGATGAATCACTTCGTGTTTCTGGCAGTACTGTTCCTCCTGAGGACTGCATACTCTCATCAAGGTAAATGTTTGAACATTTTTTTTTCTTTTTTTTTTTTTTCTGTTCATTTGTAACTCTCCTCTGAGAGTTACATGCTTAATCAAATTATTCTCTTTGGTAAGGAGATGAAGCAACTTGTAAAATTACCTTTTGTAATCTCATCGTGCAAGGTTGTCTGTTTAATCAATAGCTTGCAATGCTATGAAGTCAGAATGTGTTTTTCTGCTTCTGCTCTGTCTTATACGTTTTTGATCTGTACTCACTCTTTTTTAAATAACTTATTTGCTCTTTGACAACTTTATGCCCTTTTACATCTTTCCTATACTTTCTTTTTTCCTGATTGCCTCATCTATGTAAACTTTAGCTTTTCTGTTGTTTCTTTTCTGGTTGTGCCACCAAATCTCAGGACCAGATTTTTATTTCTTGCAATTTAGCTGCATATCTAATATAAAGAAAAAAGCACCTCTGCATATTCCTAGAGGACAAAGTTGAAGTTAAGGGTAACATTCCAGAAGGCTGTTTGCACACTTGCTGCTGGTAATAGATCGGGCATGGCTCTAAAATGTTAAAAAAAAAAAAAAAGAAAAAAAAAAAAAAGAAAAGGAGTGTTTTTAATTGGATTTTACGTGACCACCTTTAAGAAGGCAGAATTTACAAAGGTATAGTCTGCGCTATAGAAATTGTACTGCCTTAATTAAGAAGGTGAAGGAGGGGGAGGGATTTTGTTTGTTTGTTTGAATGTACTTGGTATCATACAGAAGGGGTGATATATGTATTTAAGACTTTTTTGTTTCTCTCCTCTCTTCATCCTTGAAATTCATGTGTTTGCTCTCCATTCACTCAAGGTGCCTGTTCCTCAGTTTTGAGACTCTATTTACGAGTATCCCTACAGTGGCAAAACTTTGTAATGCAGGCAAGTCCAAACAGTTACAGCATTACAGTAACTTAGTCACTTGTTTTCACACGCAGTTTTTCAGGGATAAAATTACTCCCTGTTGTTAATCATAAAGCTATTCTATTTTGAATTAACTTTCAAGTTAAAACAAGTCTTAAGATTCCTTGATTATTTAACTTTCCTAGGAGCTGAAGTTATAACCATGAATGCTGCAAACATTTCTACATGTGCAAATTATACGACAAAAGTTTTTAATTCCCAATTTGTAACTCAGTGGTTTTCAGGGTCTTGGCCTCTAAAAGAATCCTTAGTTATATTGTTTCTTCTATTTTTTGGTACCATGGTAATGTCTATAAGCCCTGACCAGTGATCTGGACTCTGTTATACCAGGCTCTGCAGAACATAAAGTTGAGAAAAGAACTCGAAGAAGAGAGGCAAGCTCCTCATCATTGCAAGAGACACGGTAGTGACACTTGCAGATAGAATTGCCCAGAGAAGGAGAAGAGAAGGTGATCAGGAAAATTTGGAAGATAAGCAAAGATTTCTTTTAATGATGCACCCTGAAGACGCCAGTGGAGTTGTAAGGGAACCGCAATATTTAGTACTTTCAGAATCTTTTACAACCAACCCGTAGTTTCATTAGCTCATAGTTGTTCTAGCATACAGTATTATTTTTCTGCTCGTTTTTATGGAGCCTTACATTCTTTAATATATTTTCATAGTGGCACCGTACAATGGACAGGAGCTCTTATTCAGCCTTCCTCCGGGTGTGTTTCTCCATGCAAGCAGACTTGCCATCTGTGTTGTGCAATTTGCTGCTCTCAGCTGTAATCGTGCTCAGAGTGTATCTACTAGAAGGAAGTGCTGAGCCACTTCGCTGTGGCAAGACAGAGGCTTGGGTTTCTCCCTGCAGTGAGGAAAGACAGTCTCCTTCTGTCTCCGGCTCGGGAGATTTGTCATGAAGGAACTGTGGTGCAAGCAGGGGGAATTATTTTAAGAGGTATTATGGCTGCCTGGTGTGAGGATTTGGACTTGGTGTGGGAAGGAGGATCTCTCTGAGTACAAGGAGTCAGTTATGCCTGAAGAGCAATTTGTGTCTGTTTGTGGGGAGAAGAGGGTTGCATGTTGCAAGTTTAGCTCATTTATGTGACCAGATAACGCAAGTCTGTTAGGTTTCAGTTGCACAGCCTGCCCACCTCATCACAGCACACACACCAATTTGAGTTCTCTGGCAGAAAAATTTTTAAAACTGTCATAAAAGAGCCATGATTTAGTTCTGTATGAAGGAACCATAACAATTTTGTCAAATCTTGGATTTACAAACCTTATTAGAGAACAGCTATAAGATATCAATTTTTTCTCTTTGACAAGGCTGTTTTATCAGTAGCATACTTGAATTAAGGTTAAGTCTGGAAAATTACATAGGTCTTATTGAAACTGTTGTCCAAACCACTTTATCATGTATGTAGGCATGCCCATTGCCAGCTTTTCGGAGCTACTGGGCATCTGAGAGTTCTGGCTTTGGAGTGCTATAAAGGAGCTTTGAAAAATCTGGCTTCCATACATGAACCTAGCTACAAGTAGGTGCCCAGCTTTAGCCTCCCAAGTTTAGCTTGTAAGTTCAATTGCTGAGGCTGTGGAATGTATTTCTGGATAGCTGGAAGCCCTGCAAGCTCAGAATTAAAAAAAAAAAAAATCTGTATTTAAAAATTGGGAAGCAAAAAACCACAAAATGTAAAATATGACAGGCAGGTACTATACCAGTACTATACTAGTCAACCAAATCCTCTGTATTTCATTTTGGAAGACTTATTTGTTTGTATTAATATGCTAAAGACATGTTCAATGGGAATAACATCAAGTCATGCAGCATATTGTCATCTCGTATCGTGGTCTGGATTAATGATAAACAGATGTTGTAGACAGTTTCTCCCTTACCATGTACCTAGGTGTGGAGCCCTGTTGGGCATTTTCTTGGGGTGCTCTTCAGTTTCTGTTTTGCTGCCTGTCCTATCTGTACAACTAAACAGCAGTTTCTGACTTGCCTCTGGTGAATCTCACAAAGCAGATGAGAGATTTAACATAATTTTGCAACTTGTTGGCTTCCAAGAATATCTAAAATGTGTCCTTTTCTTACTCTCTCTGTTCTCACTGCTGATGGATAACAAGGATCCAGGAGGGCATCATTTTCTGTATAGAGGATGCTAGATCTATCTGTGAGGTTTGGGTTCATTCTGTGAGGGGAACTAAACCAGTTTCCTTAAGGGGAGTATATGAAAGGCCACAGGGAGTGGTAAAGAAAAGGAGAGTCACTTGCAGAACATTTGCTCACTGGCAGCCTGTCTTCCCTGGCCCTAGTAAAGGTTTCTGCAAACTAGCTGGCTTTTCTTTCCAGGTGTATGTGTTATGTTTCCCTGAGAGTTACTTTGTGCCTCTGATGTTCATAGAAAGACTTGCCAGGTCCCTTCCTTTAGGTTTGTTTCTTTGTGCTGGGCTCATCTGTTTTCCCCCAGTTGGTTCAGCATTGCAGAAGGAAAACACAATAAGGTCCCAGAGGCTGAGAGCAGCCACATTTTTATACACAAAATGAGATCCCCTCATAGGCTTGGTTGCATAGTGCTTCAGATAACAGGGTGATGAAGGTACAGATAAAGCTGACCAAAAAACGAGCAGCTAAGATTACGTGCTGAAGAAGAACGGCTTTACAGTTGATTCCTTACCATACACGGGATTTTAACAGTCAAACACCATCTTTACATGTATCAGCAAGACTGTCACTGGCAGACTAGTACTGATAAATCCTTTCACAGCAGTGAGATATCTCAAGCACTAAAACCTGGTTATCTTGTTTTGATGGTGAAAATCTGTGGAATATGGGAGATGAAGTGTGTCTTGTAGTATGTTCCCAAAATATAAGATCCTTTCCTTCCGCAGTTGATTTTATGGCTCACATCGTTTCTTGGGTTGTTCTGGCTCCCTGCCTAGTCAGTCCTTGGCAGTAGAGCTAACAATAATTCTGTTTTCCAGTAAGACCAAAAATTGCTGCTCTTTCATCACAAGTTCATTCCCAGGCCTTTTACTTTATTTATACAATACTAGACATGAACTAGTTGCCATAAGTGCTGGATTTCCCCAAGGTAACATAAAACCAATGGTCAGTATTTTTCAATCTTTGCTGTTCCAAAGCAACTGTTAAGCAGCAGATCTGTTTTTAAGGACCATGTTGTAAACAGGGCCGAACAGGAAATTTTACTTCTGCATATGAAACATCTTCGAATTTCCCTTACAGGAGACACTAATTCTCTCAGCTCCTGCTATCATATATTCACCAATGTTTATCTTTTCTCCAATAATTAAGTTTTAAGGCTGACATTGATAGAACTGATAGAGGAAGATGTGTGTGTGTGTGTGTGTGTGTGTGTGTGTGTATACTTCTTCCTCTAAGACTTTCTAGGATACAAACAACAGTTTCTGAGAGCCAGTGCCTGAAGAACGAAACCTTGATTCCCTCCTCCAAGCACATCTGAAAAAGCCTTTTGTAGGATGGCAATAGTTTCCTCTAGATTGAAAACGTGGTTTTCATTTTGCTTTGTCTTTCAGTACCTTTCAAAATAGAATAGATTTTAAAAAATACAGTTCGTAGATGATTTGCTGAAAGATAAAAATTTGCTGGAAGAAAGGATTATTTCTAAGTTGTTAGCTGTGGTACAATAGATGTTTTCTTCCATTTATTCTTTAATTATAGTCTGGACTTGTATGAACAACTCAGTGGTTTCAGTGTCTGTATTCTCATAATTATTAAACTTACAAAGTATTCATTCCTTCCCCTGACTGGTCAGAGGTTGTGCTTCCCTTGAGCCTTTCATTTCCCACGGCTAATGCAAAGCTTCACACACAGGGAAACTGCTGCGCAGGCGCTAGTGCAAAGCGGGCACTGCAGCATGAATTACACGAGGGTTCAGGTGTCCGGTTGCTACCATGGGCAGCTGCTATCGACTTACAGGTTCTCAGAACATGCCCGAACCTGACAATGACTAAATTTCCTGAACGCTTGTGTTGCTGCCAGTAACATTCTCCGAGTGTCTTGGATAATCGTTAGGCCAGTGGTGAAGCGCATGTGTGGGAAATGACCGGAGGTGGAAGTTTTATGTGAAGGAGCTGGCTAAGGTGTCTCAGACCAGGCTAGGTGAGGGCTGTGACTGCAGGGGGTGGGAAAGTCCAGAGTGAGTCCTGTTATTAAAACATGCAGCTACTTCTGTGATTTCTTTCTGCGTCCTGGTCGGTATCAATGTTGTGACCCCTTCGTTTATAGCAAGCAGAAACACCTTAGAAAGCAACTGTGGTAAAAGAAAAAACCCAGTGACTTGGATGTTTCAGTTCCTTGGCTTTGTTAACAACCAGATCTTTTTTTTTTCTTTTTTTCTTTTTTTCTTTTTTCAGAGGGAGGAGAAGATATAAGTCAGTGAGTGCCCTATTTCATCTCTGCTAAAAGTTGTCTTTTGGGGAGGGGGACAAAGCAGTTCCCCTCCCACGCCCCAAAAGGGGGACCACTCGTAAGGTGATCTCTACTTTTCAGTGGGCTTGTCAGCTCATGAAACCTTTCCTTTCCTAACACCAAATGGGAGTTTAGTCTGAGTGATGGATTAAACCTGAGCTCACAAAGGGATGGAGGTGCCATTATAACTAGCTGTCTAATTCTCGTAGAAGAATCCATGGCCCTGAATTAAAGACCTAAGCTCTGTGTAGAGCAACCAGGAATGTGCCTAAAGCTAGACTGCGGTCTGAGCTAGCTAGTGAAGGGAAACTCTTAATCTTTCCTTTTCAAATACCTGACTTGCATTAACTAAATTAATCTTCATTAGGCCAGAGAGCAAAAATGAGCCTGAATTTTCTGTCCTAATGATTAGAGAGCTTGCTGGAGGCAGAGGTTTCCTGAAATTGAGCCCCTATTAATATTGTGGTGTTCCTCTTTTTAAGACTAAAAAAGGAATGATTGATAGTCTGATAAAATAGCTAGTAATTTGAGGACATAATGAAATTAAATAGCATACCTAAGACCTGGGGGGTGGGGTACGGAGTATAATCAGGAACTCCATTCTAGCTTTCTCATGCCTGAAGATAAAAGATTATCTTTGCTTTTGATATAAACTGTGTGGGCCTCTGGATCACTTCTCTATTTTTTTTTCCTTCTGAACTGGCTTACAATCTTATTTCTAAGCTCTGTTTTTTCAGATCTGCCTTTTCAATGTGATAAACATAATGGATATACTCAAAAGCATCTGCACCCTGCATAAGCTTGGAAAGGTGCACAATCTAAGTGGGCTTTGGGAAGGTGCTTAGCAATGGCTTAATTAAATTTTGCTTATGATAATGGGATTAGAGAGTTTTTCCTTTAGGGTCTGGGTTTTTTTTCAGAACTCTCCTTTGCTACCTTCTCTATTGGACTGTGAGGAAGTCAGTGTCAGACATGGGAGCAGGGTCTAGTATGTCATACTGCTTGCTCCACTGCTTTGACTAATGACTCCCATGAGAAAACTGGCATGGAAATTTTGGTCTTTTGTAGCTTAAACACATTTGAAGGACTGAAGCATACAAAGCCATTAATATTTTTGTGTCTTTTTTCTGCTTCTAGAATCCCTTGTGTTTCCAGTAATGTACCTTAACGTTTCCAAAGATTTGCCTCTTCAGCGTCTGCTGGTGGAATGGGATGTTGGCAAGTCAGCGCATGATGCTGAGCTGTCAATGTCTTTTGAAATACAAGTCAGTCGAACAGAAGAAAATACTATTGTGTGGACAGTAAGTGTATTTAAACAAAAAAGGGTATTTTAGATGTCTACAATATGGATGAACCTGAAGGAAAATCAAATGTTCAGATGCATATGCAGCTTGCTTTATTGTTTAGGTTTACCATTTATAACACAGTATTTCCTGAGTTGTGCTAGAAATACCTCCCTATTTCACTAGGTGCCACACTTGGCCTAATGTTATGTCCAGTTTTTGTGAAAACAAAACATTGGCTCAGATGAGGAAGTCATTCTTGCCTGTGCAGTGTAGATACACCTTGCTTATCCTTATTCAGGTACTGTGGTGGGCAGACTTCGGAGATCTGATTTTAAAGGCCTCCATTCCCCTTCAAAGGTGTAGGTTCCCTGAGGAGCCTTCCAGAAAAATTCCTTTTTTGCTCCTAATGCAGGCAACTAGTTATCTTTTTGTAGCATGATTACTGCCCTTCATTAGTGACTAATTGAGCGTAAGTCATGTGTTGCTGCAACACTTCTCATCTTAGGAACCAAATAGTCTCCATGTGAGCCAGGTTGTATGAGGCCTGTGCTTGGCCCTGCTAGCAGTCACCTTATACCCAGTGCTTACAGTTAGGGAAGAAGGTAGTGATGTCTCTTCTGGCAAGTCCTAGCCTGTCTTATCACCTGAACTAGCCAGATTTTCTCAGGAGGTGCAGATATGATCACCCAAATCATTATGGCTTAAGCCTGCTCCTAATTTTTTTACCAGTTTGTGACTTCACTGTGAGAACTGCTGTATCACAAGAAATTTTTTCTCTCCTTTGGATCTTACAAAATCGTTTGGTAATTAAATGCAGGTTTTGGGGATATTACAGCTTTTTATGAGTCATCTGCTGATCTAACTGGAAGAATATTAAATACATATGCTAAAACCCAGTAAAACTGGGAAACTCTTCTAACTCATTTAAAGCTGCTGTTTGTTAGGAGGGATATAAAGCAGAGAAGGGCTTTTTTCCCCTGAAACTAAGAGTCAAGAAAATAAGATGAACACTGTTAAAAGAGTCATAAAAGAGTCATAACTTATTGCTGATCAGCCAGTTAGTAGTATTTTGTCTCTCTGAGTTTGAAGAACCACAACTTCACTGCAGAAGAGCTGTATG
Source organism: Dromaius novaehollandiae (assembly GCF_036370855.1). Taxonomy (NCBI): domain Eukaryota; kingdom Metazoa; phylum Chordata; class Aves; order Casuariiformes; family Dromaiidae; genus Dromaius; species Dromaius novaehollandiae. Next base: position 69,674,728 of record NC_088132.1, on the reverse strand, counting down.
TAGTTCAGAAGATTTTGGCCACCTTGATACAGGGGGTAGGATTTTTAGCACCTCATGAATAGATCTAACCCTGAAATTGCAAAAAGGGGTCATGTAGCTCCAAGCAATCAAATGGTTGTTCAGAGTAATCTTCCAACAAAACCTGTTAACTTGCAGGAAGAAAGAAAGAGCTATGCAAATCCGAGGACATAGTCTGTACTGGTACTCATAATAAATATGGCATGGAAAATAAATAAGGTATTTTGGATGTCACTGCCACACAGGAATGCATTTGCTTCTGTGTTATTCTGAAGAGTGTGTAACAATAACAAAACTCTGAATCTGCTCACACCAAAGCATGTACAGTCTATATAACTTTAAAAGCAGCAGCTACGTTCCTCAGTGCTATAATTCACAAGTTAAATTGTAAAATGATTGCAGAGTGTCTGTCAGAGTCATGCTATTACAAAAGTGCAGGTGTTGCTGATGGAAAGCAGTGATGGAAGGCAGTACTATAGTTGTCAGTGTGAGCTAGAGCTCTGATACAGCTCATTGGAGCATCACTGATCTCTATGCTGAGAAACTGGCACGGTTGCTTTTAGAAATACTGAATATTTGCTCTGTTCTGAAATGTATTTTTAACTGCAGGCCATTAATAGAAATGTTTTCAGCCCTTCCTTCCTGCTTTTTATGGGCTCTCATGCCAGGGAAGATTCATACTCAGGGTACCTTTTCATCCATATCTGTTTGTGTGACTGCTTGGTGCCCTTGTTAGTCTGAGTTGCAGGGCTAAATATTAGTACAGCCCATTGAAGGACCAGGTAAGCCTTAGCAGGTACCTGCTGAGAGGAATTTGCAAGGTATTTTCTGTATGGGAGAAGCAGAACATTCAATTTTTTTGCTGTTTGTCTGCGTTTATATATCAATATAAAATTGTTTCCCAAATTATGGAGCATATTGCACTCATGACTTTTCAATTCCATTTTATACTTTGGGCCATCCTTTTTCTGTTAGCTTTCTGGATCTCTAACGCTCCTGAATATTTTTTTTTTCATGTTTCTCGCATGTGCATATTACAGCAGTGAAGCATTTTGGGGAAACTGGCAGGTACTTTCCTCCTCTGCTTGTTGCTGGTGGCAGTGCTGTCTGCAGCCTCTGTGAACTACAATGAGATAATATCTGTGTAGTTCCTTGGTCAGTGCAAATGCATGCTGTAATCCAGAACCAGAGATATGTAAACCAGAGCTTTAGAGAAGGTGCATCTCCAGACAGCAGCATGTATATGCAGACTGCTGTAACAGCAGGCACAAGTAAGCTGCTGAAAGTCTCTGAAAGCAAGTCCAGTTCTTGAGAAGCAGGGCCTGACTCACAGTTATGTTGTTATCATCAAGTAGTCTTGCCAACATCTCTGTCACTACAGCACGGCTAGTGCAGATTTGTAAGCAGTTACTTAGACCTCTGAGAATATGAGATCACATGTGGCAGCGTGGATTTCAATGACTGATGTTTTCAAAAGCGTTTTCCTCCTTTGAGCCTGCTTTCTCTCTCTGTGTTTGATTGTAATTCCAAAGTAAATATCTATGCATTGCTGTGATTTTAATACTCTGCCTGACTGGCCTTTGTTTATAGGAGTTTCATAACGTCACACTTGACAAATCAAGAAAGCCTCTTCATTGGAAGTGGGATTCAGACTTACCTTTGGAGTGTATGTCACACTCGGTGAGGATCAGGAGTAAAGCAGAAGCATCAAAAATCTGGAGTCAGTGGAGTCTATGGGAGACCGTCCTGGGTAAGCAAAATAAGATTTTGCAATATTGGTTTTATTTTTTCCAGTACAATGCTAGATCTTAATTTGCTGATGATTTTAATGATAGTGACCAATTCAAGAGAGAGAACACCAAATCAATAATTTGTTTTGGACCATTTCATCTCTAAGCACTAACCAACTCCTTTCTGCTGGCAATAATAGTAATACTTCAACTATTGTCTTGATTTGCAGACCATTGTCCTTACATAATAGGTGAAAAGTTTTAGAGCTTTTCTTGCTCACACATTAAAACAATGCTGTACACTGAGTGGTATGCAAACTTGGATTTGAGTAGATTTTTTTTGGTGCTCTATGGAGTCTCTTTTTATCCCCCAGTGAAAGGTGGAAGTGTGAAGGCTGATTTGGCCTGCTCACTTGACTTCAGCTTTTGCCCAAGGCAGGAGCCTTGGCTGTAGCTTAGGTTATCACTGGGTCAGACTGGGGGAGAGGAGAGGAAGTGCACAGCTGCGGCTGCATCATCTGATGCTTGAATATCTCTTTTGTCTTGGGATTATAGCTCTGCTTAGTATTAAAGAAGCAGAGAGGGAGGAGCAAGTCAGCTTCTTATGTCACTTGGAATGAATTTCTGTGAGTTATATGAGAGCATACAGGGGGTGGACTAAAAATGTAATCAAATGATACAGCAAGAAACAGGTTTTTTTCAGATTACAACATGACTTACTGGAACAACTTGGTTTCCAGGGAATTTAAGTCATTTAAACAAATACATAACTCTGCTTCAGCAAAGAATGATTACAATGATTTTGTAAAGGAATACTATTCTTCTTTGGATCACCAACAGTTTGAGGTCATAAAAGCAGCGCAGGTCTGTTTACTTGGATTGTGGCACACAAATTGCCCTTCTCCCTCGCCTTATATAATGGGAGATGGGATGCAAGACTCCCCTTTCAGTCTCACTAACCTTAGTCCTGGACATTTTATTTTTTAATTGAAATTGGATAGGGATCAAAATGTGGGATTAGTTTGTGAGAAGGAAATAGTATTTAAGACCTGATTCAGAGCTCTTTGAAAGGTAATGAATCCAGACTTCATCAAATCCTTCAGACCATATTTTATCTCTAACCTGTCCAAAAGCCCATGAGTCTCTTAAGTCCCACTAATTTTTACATCCAAGAGGGAGTCCAACACTGAAAGCCATAGAAGTCTCATTCCGATCTGAGTTTCCTGATTCATGCAATGTTGACTCCTCTTAGCTGGGCTCTGTGTGCCTTCAGAACATGGCATGTTTCCAGTCCCCTGCTCAAAATCTGCAAGAGCAGGCATTTTGGCTGTAAGCATCAGGCTGTTCACAGGTGCAGGAGGCAGTATTCATCTGTAAGGGCAGTTCTTGAACACAAACTTTTTGTTTCCTCTAAGCAAAAGGCAGTAAGCTGGATTTAGGCTTCCTTCAGATAGTTTGTTGAACTATATTGTACATGAATGGATTTAACAGAAACTTAGGTATGGTTACATATCTAATTGATCTCTACATGAAGAAGAACACTGTATGAAAGTACATGAATGGATAATATAACATGAGCAGATGCTTGTATAAATGCTCAGTTATGTATTCAGATTGAAACCCCACCTTGAGCAGATTTTGAAATGCTTTATTGTGTGTTAATTTGCAGGTTTGGACACTTCAAATAACAGTGGACCACAAATCTTTCCAGATGAAAAAGTTGTAGAGGAAGGCTTTGACATCACTCTTTGCTGCATTGGAAGGAAAGGTCAAATCATTAAGGAATTCTTTTCATTGCCAGCTGTTCATAATTTCAATCGCACAGACACTCAAATAGGACTGCTCACTGTGAAAAATGTGGCACATCAAGAAGGGCATCACATCACAGTGTACTGTCGAGAGTCTTGCAAAGAAGACGAATGCTACAGTCGTGCAGTTTTCTTTGTGGGTAGTAAGTGAATGCTTTAGTTCAGTTCTCTTTTCTTGTTGCTATTCAGTCAAGAATGACTTGGAGAGAGGAGGAGGGGAAACAAAAAACTTGCTGTAAGTTGGCATTGTCCTGTTATGTCTAGCTGATCTCTGCTGAATGTCTGACTTTAGCTCTAAACTCACTTGCATGTAGAAAACATTACAGAATAGAACTTGTCTTTTTAAGCATGTTCAAATTAATTTGGTGACTTGATCCCATGACAAGTGAATGATTTAATAAATATATTTGTTTAGGAATCCAGCTTAACTGTCTGTGTGCATGTAGTAAAACTCAACATAGCCCCCCCTTCCAAGCATGGAAGTAAGCTTTATGTGTAGAAAACCATACAAATTAATTAATCTATTATTTTAACAAAAAGTTCTTCTCTACGGAAGTGTTTGGAATGCAATTAACTTAAGGTGTAGTTCTGATTTCCTCTATGGAGTGGTCATTGAATAAGTACAATTGAAATAATAACATCTGTAGTAAAGCAGGCTTTGTACACATTGATTATTTGTAGTTTGTTAATACAGTGAGAGTGTTGATGACTTTTGCCTTAATTGCCATGCTGTTGGCTTTTTGTTTTTCCCCCTGACAAGAACCACCTGATATACCTAACGATTTTTCCTGCCAAACTCAAGACATGAAAACGATAATATGTACTTGGAGCCGAGGAGGAGACACCTATCTCTATGGACGTCATTCAACAAAATACACTTTGTTTGAAGAGTAAGTCTCCTCATAATTATATTAACTCTGGCCTGTGCTGTACAGAACAGCAGTCAAGTTCTTTCTGTTCCTTAAAATCTGTGGAAATATTTCTTTATCCATGTTGCAGTTAGCTGCCTGCCTCTTTCCAGCTCATTGATCAGCTTTTTTAACAAAGGTTGAGCAGTGCAGAACTGCTCTGAGATAGACTAGCTATAATAAATTGCTGGTCTGTCAGACCAGCTTCTGCTTGATAGAGGGTGTTATAACACTTCTTTTTGGTCAGTTTGTTTGGGTATCTTTAGCTAGGCATGAAGACACTGTGCAAGCAGGATATACATAACTTAAAAGTATAAAGTAACTATAACATGAAAGATAACTAGGATTTAATAAGCTCTTAGGCTAAGTATTAGTATGTTCACACCCCTTAACACTGATGATGGCACTGTTGACTCAAACTGGTGATTCCCAACTAGCCCCAATTAGCTTGACTAACTTCCCTGGTTCTTACGCTTTAGGATTTTATAACTTTCCATGCTGGTATTTATCTTCTTGAATCCTTGAGCTACTGACAGTCCCATCTCAACAATCCTACTTCTGTCTGTGATTTTACCTTTTCTTATCTCTCTACAGACTTTCTCACAGCTCTTCCTCAGCAGTCTGGGTCAAGGTTATGCAGCTGTGGCATATCGGAGCTGAGTCTTGATTCCTTGCCACATAGGCAGCTAAACCCCTAGGAGAGAAGTGGGACCTTGCATCAGGGACTGCAGAGAAAGGGTGTTAAAGGGGAACTCACAAAACAGACCAGAAGCCTCATGTTATCATAACAAACTTTTGTTAGAAGATCTCAGCAGAAGATAGGTCATCATTGCATAGTACCTTCATGGTCTCTGCATCATTCACTTCCATTAAAATATTATGATGGCAATGAAAAAAAAAAAAGCTGCACTGAAATTACTGTTTTATTTAAAAGCTTAACTGCAGCCATGTGAATGGTTTAATTCTTGGCATATTAAGTCCCTAATTTAGGAAGCTGTAAACCTGTGATGAAATCCTTGATACATTTAGCTGTATCCCAAAAGGATAAGAAGTAAGAAGAAAGACTTTTTTCTAATTGTAAGAATGCCTACATTCATCCTACTCTGGGCTAGGGGAAAGAACTGGGTGGCCTCTCACAGTCCCCTTCAGCTTTATTTTCCATGATGCTATATTCTAGTTGCGCATCAGCAATTTCCACATCTGTCTTGATTCTACATTATGGAAAAATGTCTTTCATTTTTTTCCCCCCTCTTCTTTGATAGGTTTTCCCAAAGCTTGGTTCCGTGCACAGTAAGTTGTTCTGAGCAGTGCTCTTGTTCTTGGGATATAAACCAACAGAGGGTCTATAATATCACACTGACTGCTGAAAACCCCCTGGGAAAGAAAACTGCCACAGATGTTTTTGATGCAACTCACAGAAGTAAGGCCTTTTCTGTTTCTTTGTTGAAGACCCTGTCCTCTTGCTTATCTTAATACTTGGTTGCGGATTTAAGTATAGAAGTCCTTGATTGTTTTGCCTTCTCAGTTTCTATTAGCTATCTTTCCCTGTGCCATAGTTATCTGCTGCCCCTTCAGTTTCAGCTTTGCAAAGTTCTATTAATGGCAGAAAACAGCTTCATTCCAAAGATCAAATTTAGTTATTGAAATGGCTCCTTCTGGCTTCAAAATCCATCACTTTGCTGAAGATGGTTCACAGTGTGGGAAGCAACAATACAAAGATACAAAATTTTTATTCAAGAAAAAATCTGTGCAGGAAACTTGGGAATTCATTCCTTTCTCCAGAATATTATTACTACCTATTACTGATGTTACTGTCTTTCCAAAATAAAATGGAGATGCTTGCTTTGAAAAGTAGGTAAATAAAATGAATAATACCTCTACAAATGAGATGTGATTCAGATAAGCAGCTATTTATTGTCAGGAGAGGGGGGGAAGGTGCTAACCTGTCTTGCTGCATAACTAATGTGGGACAGTAACATCTGTTCTGCTAGTGTAAGGGAAGAAGAGTATTCAAGCATCAGTGAAATAAAACAAGTTACTCTGTAAGCAGTAACTAATGCTTGTAGTTCCTTTTTTCCTGTTTGTGTCCTTTATCGTGGTGTGCCCCAACACAGAGGCCCCAGGTTCCACAAGTTACCCATGATCTTCCTCCACCTGAAAACACATGGGTCTTTCCTGTGTCTCCAGCGGTATTTTCAGCTCTCCGTGTGTCCTCTGGCCCCACCACATCCACCTCACAGTGTTTCCAAGGCGTTCTCCACCCTTACGTGTTTGAGGAAGTCAGAGGCAGCATGTTCATGGCTTTGGTTGTGAAGCTGACGAGCTGATGGTCTGTGTGTAACTCTCGGGTTCTGGCAGCACTTCCTGCATCAGAGTTTTGCTAGGTGCTGTTATTCAGTTTGGCTCAAAGTGGCCTATGAGTTCTAACAGTTGATAGTTTGATTCTTTGGGCGAGGAAGAAATGGAGCAGGAAGAAAGCAGAAGAGTAAACTGTCAGGTTGTAGTGAGACAACACAACACTATAAATTTAATTTTCATGGGGAATCAAGCGAAAATAGACTACACTTAGTGTATGGTTAAGAACATTAAAGTCCTACTACAATTTTTTTTCCAGTTCTGATCATTGTTGCAAGTTACAGAAATGATGTATGGTATTTATGATGAATTAACCTTTTAAGTAGTGATTGCAGTAAAGTCCTTTATGTTTTCTCTGATTCTGTAAATATTTACCATAGGATTTTGCCTATTTAAAAGATGTCAGCAAATAAAGGAAAATGAAGTACAGCATTTCCAATTCTGCATATGGCAGCAGGGGTTTTCTGTGTCAAACATGAACTCCTTTGATTCTGGAATTCCTCAAATTGTAATTCATGCTCCATGAAGTTCTAGCATAGTGGCCCACAGCTATAAACATCGTATGCACTCTCATTGCCGTGTCTTATTTCTTGTGATTGAGCTGATGGTCTGGGAAGGTTTGAGAACTGCTGCTCTCACTTAGTACCGCTTACATAGCAGTGAAGTCAAATGTTACTCGCTATGCTGTGTCTGAGCCCTCGCCCACACCCTGGAAGGAGAATTCTGTTGGATTTGCAGTAAAAGTCTCTGCCTGTGTCTTTTGCTTGTGATGTTCCAGAATATCCCCAAGTCAACGCAAGTTGTTTTTTTTGAAAACTTGTGTAATATTTACTTACAAAGATATGTTTACATTCTGAAATGAGTTTTTACTAATTTATATCTACCTCTCGTAGACAGGCAGAAGACTCTTAGGCTGTATTTCTTACTTGCTTTTACTCCTCAACTAAAATACTTCAAAATATTTCATTATTATGTGTTTTACAAGAACAGACCTGTATTTTCCATTGGCAGTTTATCCCTTTGCGCCTTTCCAGCTGTGGGAAGAATGTACGGATACAGAAATCGCATTGTATTGGAAACATCGAAACAAAGGAATTGAACTCTTTTGTCAGACAGAGGTGCTCCACCCTGATGGGAAAGCAGAACTGGTATGAAACCTGGATTTCATACACAAAAGCATATTTAATATCTTTCTGACTTAGAATTAAAAAATATTTCCTCAGCAATTTGAATACACTACATATTGGGAGTGTGCAGAGGCCTCTCTTTTCCGGTTAAGAGCTCCCAAGCTCTGCCTGCACCAGTCATATCATCCACATGGGCAGCATTTGTTCGGAGTATGAATTAGTGTTAGCGCTTCCTACACTGCCGGCTGAGGTATTACCCTGACTGCTTTGCATGTGTAGTTATGTCCTTTGCTGAACAGACCAAGGTTTGTTGAAGTAGAAGAAAATACAAATGGGCCTTATAATTGCTGCTGTTATGGCTATTGCTAGTTTCAATTGCTCGTGTTTTTATAATTTGTACCAACTTATAAACAAGTAGTAGAGAGGTGTGTTGAAGGAGCAGGCTTTTCTGCTACTAATCCAGGAGCTTTCGGGGAGCCATTGATGTTGACATGACAGTGGCCTGTCTGGTTCCTAGTAATAGACCCCAATTTAGTTTTTCTTTACATCCTTTTGCACTTCTTGAAGAAGCGTGTTTCAGTAGAGTCCTTATCTTGTTCCACCTCTTTCACAAACAGTGAGGTCGATCAGCTGTTCATATAGGTATTGTGATTTCCCTTCAGCCTTTTTCTTACAAAGGTAGCTTGGCTCTAGCCTATTAGCTAGCCATATTAAAAGACATTATAAAGCTCAGGAGCAGCCTGTATTCTGTCTGCATTATTGCCCAAGAGCTGTTAGATCAAATGGCCGCTGCAGACGACCATTGCAGGAAACAGACAGAAGAGAGTTGAAAAGCATGCTCACTTTTTGACTCTTACCAGAACTCACCCTGACTCTTAGGAGGAAGGGGCGGGAAGACCGGCGAAAAAAAATGGAAAGAAAAGGCAGCAGTAGATAGCGTGCATATGTCTAGAACAGCTTCTTGCTTATGCGAACTGAGTAACAGACCCAGGTAGGGTGAGGATAAGGTGTCAATGAATTACCTCTGCCTTGATGTAAAGAGTGGTCATTTTACAGGCTATTGCGAAGGACTTCTACTCAGACCATTATACAGAGGAGGCTTACACACCTCTTTTTGAGTGTCCCAGTCTTTGGATCTTTTGCCATATCTTTTTTTCTTGACCACTGTTCCATAATTATGTTTTCCTTGTCAAGCTTAACCTGCTCTTCGTAGGATCTGGAGGCAAAACTACTTCCTCGGACAAAAGCGTCTTTCTCATGAAGCAGATCTGAGCTCTGACTCTGCTCTGTTGTTCTGTTCTGCAGCACAATAGTTCAGGCACAGAACTCCAATATTCCAGCATCGCCCTGGGTGGACTGCAGCCATACACCGAATATACAGTTAGAGTACGCTGTGGGGCAGCTAAGCACTTCTGGAGGTGGAGCGAATGGAGCGAAGCCCGAACCATCAGAACAGAGGAAGCAAGTACGTCTGGTCTGTTGAAAAGGGGAGCTTGAAGGCTGTTCTCTGACTGCCATCTCTATTCGCTATTTACAGATCCTCACTTGCTGTGTAGCTAAAACAGAGGCCTGTTGCACGCATAAAAGTAGAAGCACCCTAAGCAAGCTTTAGGAAGGAGGCTTCTTAAATAGTTCTCCTACATGCAAGTCTCTGGCATTTCATCCAGTGGAGGCAGTGGGAGATGCAGGCTGGAGAAATTGCGCAGAAGTGGGAACAAGGACCTGGGACCTACAAGCAAAGAAAGGTTTTCTAGGGAAATGAGCCAGACAGTCATTCAGAAGAAGAATGAAGACAGCAAGAAATTAAAGAATGAAGTTTTGGCAAGACCTGGGGGTCATGCAGAAAGAGAGATTTGGGGGGGTTGAATCTCTTCAAAGAGGAGGAAATAATCTGTTTATCCTTTCTGCACCTAGAACATCTTGTTTTGCTGTGTTTATTGTAGCTCCGTCAGGGAAACTGGACATCTGGAGAGAAATTACACCAGTTTTGGGTGGGCGGAATGTGACCTTATTCTGGAAGGTGAGACATGGGTACAGAAACAATAATGAAACTCTACATAAAGGAGTTGGAAACTTCTCCCCAAAATTCTGACAAGTCTGTCTGTGTAAGTCCCAAAAGGTAATTAATAGCAATTCAATATGAAAATGTCTTTTAAGAATCTAACACAAGTATTATATGTAATGTATTTCAGAACATATGTAGCTGTATGATGGTGTGCTTTCCTGGCATTTCAGACATGTATATGTATGATTTTCCAAGCATTGTAACAAGACAGATTCCATTACTGAGATTCGTACGTTTTCATTTCAACCAATGTTTGTATGCATATATGCAAGCAAGTGCTTGTGTCATTACAGAAGTAAACTGTTTTATTACAGCAAAATTTACTAAGTAATTGGTGTTAAAATTTTCTACTACACACACAACTTTTCCCCCAGCTACCACCAAGTTTTCGAGCAAATGGAAGAAGTATTTCATATGAAATAACCTGGGAAACAGTAGAAGAAGAGTCTAAGCCTGAACGCATCTCCATTTCATCAGTCTATAATAGCACAAGGATTTCCATTGATAATCATCCTTACAAAATCAGTGTTGTGGCAAAGAACAATGTTAATTATTCACTTCCTTCAGTAATGATCATCCCTGGAGCTACAGGTAATGGTAGCAGTATTTTCAGCTAAATTTAGATTTCCATTACGGGAGTTTTGTTTCCACCTATTTTATGTGAAGTGATAATTTATCGTCTTGGGGGAATAAATTAACCTGGCCTTGTAAATAAAATTGTTGCTATTTAGAAATTATTATTGTATTTTGGCCTCTAAGGTGGTAGCTGTATGTCAGTTAAGCTGAGGTACCTTGATCCATCCCTCACAGCAGAAAGTCGATGTTCCACAGGGAATCTGCACAGATTAAAACATATTTAGCCTTAAGCTAGGCCTCAGTCCTGCAGCAGGTGCCATAGATGCAGCCAGTGACTCGTGTGAATCTGTACATGATTAGCCTCTTGTGGCTTACTATTTACAGCTCCGTTTTTCTGCAGTTCAGTTCTTTGTACAAATGCATAGTAATATAACTACTGGGTGGTTTTGAGCAATCAGGTTTTTAATAGAGATCAGCTTTCAGTGTATGAAAGAGCCATATGTCTGATAATGAAGAAACACAACTGATTTATTAGTGTTAAGAAACACAACTGATTTATTAGTGTTTACCACAGCTCAGCATAGAAACTGTATCAACCCTCATTTATGCATCAGTGGTCTAATACTGGAAAATATAAACATAACTGGAAAATATAAACTCTGTTTTGTTTACTATTAGGCACTGAAAAAGAACTCGGCGTTTCAAATCTTAAAGAAGACCAGGTTAATGGTACAGATGATGGCATTTTTATTTCCTGGGAACCCAGAAATACGTATGACAGTTACATTATCGATTGGTGTAACTTTCCAGAGTTGCAGCCCTGTGATCTTCAGTGGAAGAGATTTGGGCCCCACACTTCCAGTGCACTGATCAGCTCAGGTGAAAGCAGAAAAATTTTTCTTTCTGATGCCTGTTCTTATGCTCTGGGCCTTAATTAAATTTAGGATACAAATCCTGTGGAATACTGAAGTCTGTGCAGTGCAGGTGTAATTCTTTGGAAGCAGGTAGCATCATGTTTTGCCTAGTAGCTGGATGAGACACCACACATGTATCAGCACCACAGAGCCTATTTCTTGGAAATCAGCATAATATTTTGGCAAAACCTCTTCTGAGTAGCCTGTAGTAAAATCTTGAAGGAAGGTAGTGAAGTTAATGAAGAAGTTCAAAATCTGTTTTCAGCAAGAGAGAAGCAGAATAGAGCTCTGCCTTATCTGTAACACAGGTCAGAATTTTAGACTCGGGCAATATGATACCCACTGCTTAGTGAGAGGTTTAATGCTCTTAGTGTGCCCAGAGAACATGTCTCAGCACCAGTCCTTGCTTAGCATCAGTTGTGTGTTCCTGTCCTGGTGGTGGCCATTAGACCTGAATTCTTTCTGGCTGCGTGAAAGTCGTTCTGATATACTTCTGCAACTGCAGGATTGTAGCCTTCCTCGAGTCTCTGCCAGCTGAGTTCACTTTGGAATAAAACATGTTTGATCAAAATTTGACTGAACACATTTCAATATGCATTAAACAAACTGCACTTCAAGTCATACATGCACAAGGGGTGTTTTTTATGGGAGCCTGCCCCCTCACTGAAAGAGAGCATAGTGAGAGTCTTCATAGAGAAAATGTTGTCCGGTTCCTCAGTGGGCTGCACTTGGGTAATGCGGTTGGGAGTGGATGTCTGTGAGGATAACGTGGAATTCTGATGTACGGGTGCATGTCTACATTAAACAGTCCAAAGGATGACCTTCGCTTGTGTCAGAAACAGAAATGAAATTATCTTGCTCTTTGATGCTTTCAGAGTCTAATGTGCACTCATCTGGAATACTCTAGGGCAATAAAAATATTTTAAGAAATCTCAGTTCTCTGGTTCGGCTGGAATAAATACATTTAATTCACATTAGGTACACTAAGAATTGGCTTACCCGGGGTTTTCTTCAGTTGACTTAATAGCACAATAGCATCCAAAGAGGATTTCTAGTGGATTATAGATCTCTGTTTCAAGCAGTAAAGTAAAAGCAGAACCCCATAACCAAGCCATGACCATTTTTGTAATCAGTTCAACTATTTTGTAGCTTCGTTTGTGCCGGGGGTGAGATACAACTTCCACATCTATGGATCTGTTGCTAATACAGTCTTCTTATTGGAGAAGAAGACTGGTTATCTCAAGGAACTCCGTAAGTTGGCAACATCTTACAGGCTTTTTCCTATAACTAGCTGAAGATGCATTTGCTGTGTTGTTTCTGTATCATTGGTGGAGCATGTACAAGTCGTAAAACGATGCAAATGGCTTAAATAGATGATGTTTAACTAGTGCAGTGGCCAGGTAGAGTCCACATCAGTCAGGGGAGCTAAACGAGACCTGTGATTAGCAGTCGCTGCTTTGTGTATAACGTGGACTACGTGAATGCTTTGTGAAGCTCACAGGTTTTGGGAGTGTTTTGGCTGTGCAAAGCTTTTAAATACAAGTCGGATTTAAATGGAAACACCACTTGGAAATTTAAAATTGTTTCAGTAAGAAGGTAAACATTCTCGAAGAAAAATGGCACGTTTAACATCAGTTTCCTTTCTTCCAGCCCTTCCATTTGACCCGTCTGTGGAAATAGTTCATCTGACTTTCCATGCAGTAACACTGTCTTGGGATTCTTATCACACAAATGCATCACAGCCTAGCTTTGTAGGAGGTTACCATGTCTATGTGTCTCCTGTGCAAGAGGACTGCAATTTGAAGGAATCCAAAAAGCATGTTCTTCCAGGTAACTGACGTAGGGAGGTCTGTCATTGGTACAGGTAAAAGGCTGCATGGGGGTGTAGCTGATACTGCAATCTCTTGGAAAGTTCACGTTAGCCAGGCAGACTGGCACATTAGGCAAGATACAGATTTCAACACCGGCTGCTTTTGCTTCCTCCCTAATGCTTGAGGTGCTGATGGGCAGAAGCAGTCCTGGCATCACAGATTTGTAACTGCCTTTAACTTCAGGATGGATTCCTGTAGTGCTGTAGGAGGAGTCAGGTTTCTGCCTCTTGCAGGCTGACTTCTGGATGAATCTCTGAAACATCTGTTTGTGGTCTACTTGGATGAGACTCATAGGAAGCCTGTCAGTTTTACTAGGATTTAGGGTATTTTAGAAACAGATGGGATGCCTTTTATTTGCCTCAGAGTTGGAACACTGTGGAAATTCCCCATTTAAATTCCTTTACAGTGAAAATATCTATGGCTGTGTTCTACACTGGAGTTTCTTGTGCAGCAGAGCTAAGCTGGGATGTGGCACAAAGCCACATTTAATCTTTTGTTTCTGATTTTCCTGCTCCACACCCAAAACTGCTCCAGATGACTTTACTGCATTAAAATTTCCAGGTGTTTCCAATGTATTCAAGAGTGTAGGGTTTTTTTCTTTCTTTCTTTCTTCTTTTCCCTTTCCTTCCCTTTTCTCACAGGTTGGTCATGTCCTGTTTCAGATCCTCTCTGCGGATTAGACTAGTACCAGGCTGAAAAGTTTAGTTTGAACTGAAGGAGGCTTATGTGGTAGTTCCTCTCAAAGCTAAACTACCATAGTAGTACCATAATTTTGCAAGTAGTCCCAGTTAGGAAAGGCTTGAAATGTTTAAATCAAAGATTGGCTCTTTCCCAGTTTGCCTGAGCTGGCAGATAAGGGGTGTGACTGGGAACAGGAGGAAGAAGCCAGCCCTTCTCTCCCTGGGGTCTGGAGTTGCCTAAACAGAGAGGCAGGGATATTTTTTTTTTTCAGGCAGCAATTTCTTAATCTTTGAGGATTTATAGGATTTTGGAGAAAAAGAAAATGGGAAGATCTAATCAATTCTGTTTAGAAAGCTAGAGTAAAAGAAAATGAAAATAAATAGTTGCAGGAATAGTTTGCCAGGAAGTTGTTAGGTGGTCTGCCACAGGACGGGCTGGGCCGTGGACCTTCCAGTTAGAGGGGATGCGAGTGTAGCCCAGTGGCAATGAGTCAGGATGCATCATCTTTCACAGAAGAAAGTACACGTATTACAGAGAAGGTGACTTGTAAATGCTCTGTTATTTCAGTGGTTTAGTGGTCTCAATTATGCTTATTTGTAACATCTGGTTTCATTTTAGATGGTTCAGTGCTATGTAAATACACAATTGAAAACCCAGAAGAGAAGAGGTACACTGTGAAACACCTAATGCCAAATACAAAATACAAACTAGTGGTTAAAGCATATACAGGTGGAGGAGAGACTCCTATTGTCAACTTTATTTACATAGAAACGCCATTTAATTGTGAGTATTGACAATGATAATTTGTCTTCTGGCAGAAGGATGGGAGGATGCTAGATTAAAGTAATCTTCCTTTCTCAAAGGAAAACATTTAATTATAGGTAGCATGCCCTTGAGAAAGGATCCAACTGGAAAGAAAAATGCATGCACCAACACAACATTTTGGTGCTTTTAAGTAGCTATGTCTTTGTATTTTAGAAATGAAAAGAATTTTACAACCTTATTTAAATTTCATAACCTTCATAACCTTCGTGGAAGTAGCTTCATACATGCATATCTGCTTGGCCAGCAAGTCCTGTCTGCTGGACTGCATTAAAGAATTTTATTTGTATTTAACTAGTTTTCTGATCTATGGAAAAATTACAGACTTATGCGCAAATAGATGATTTCTATCAGGAGCCTTGAATTTCTGATTTTGATATTTATTCAGATCACTTTTAAAATCCATTAATGAGTCAATTCCTTCACAAGTCAATACGAGAAGACTGTTGGCTTGAGCAGTCTGGGCAGAGCCACTTTTCAAAGCAGAACAGGAAATTGCATGCCCGTAATTCTGTTCCCTTGAAAATACCACTCAGCAGGCTCACGTCTTTTGAGACTTGTGCTCCAAGTTGGAGATACCTAGTTTTGAAACATTTGTCTGAGGTGGGGGTAAAGGGCAAGAGGGAGGAAAGGGTTCACCCTTTGGTATTGGCTTGCGCAAGGAAACTTCATGCTTTACGCTACCTACCAGGGCTGTGTCTAAACCCTCATGGGCAGAGGCAGCTCTGCCTCTCCTCTCCCTCTCACGCCAGGGATCCTGCTCCCACTCCAGGCTTCCCCGGCACAGGAGCAGCCGTTTGTACAGCCACACAGGGAATGAATGCAGGGCTGACCCATTTCTAAACTTACCAGCGAAGAATAAAGGAGAACGTCACCCGCGCCCCTGCCCTGCTGTGGTTCGTGGAAGGGACATACAAACCCGGAGGGCAGCGGCTAGAGCAGTCTGCCAGGGAACAGGGAAAGCACCAGCTCTTTCGGTCAGGACCAGTTCGCAACAGCCCAAGCAGGTTGTGCAAACATAGCCCAAGGCTGTGTCTTCCAGCCGAAAGGAAACATTGAGATTCTTGTGGCAGCATAAAATCCTAGGAGAGGAAAAACACTGCTAGTGTCTATCTTGATAGACACACTGGAGGTAGAGTTTACTTCAGTTTTGGCTCATGGTAACAATCTTAGCTTATTTTTTTTGGTATCTGAGAGAAAACCTAAAACCAAGTGTTAAGTGAGATTCCCACTGCCTTAACTCTTGATAATTTCTTTTAGGTAAGAAGCCAATGTGAGCAGAGGGCAAGTTAAAAGCAATCTGGTGATATTTCAATTTTGTAAGAGAAATCAATATCCAAACACATATAACTGTATCTCAGAATTTACAGCCAAAGTATCCTGCAACCACTTACAAACCACAGACCACACAACTTCACTGCTGACTTAGTGGCTAGTATCCCTCATGGACCTTAGGATGTAATTTGTCCCAGAAACTCAGGATGTATTGACTTTTAACAAGGGAGAAATTGAAAACAATTTTTTAAAGTATTTTTCCTTTCACAGCAAACATGCTGTACCTTCTAGTCCTGCTTGTGATAGTTCCTTTGGTAGTAGCAGCTCTATGCCAATGGAAGATGAAGTGGTAAGTTATAATACATTTTTTTTTTCTCCTGTAGAGAGAGAATGTAACTAGTGTAATTCACAAACCACAGCTGCAGCTTGTCTTTTCCAGCCTGTTATAAGGTCTCATTCATTTTTTTCCTTTGAATGTCCAACTGTGTGGATGTTGTAAGTATTTGGCTTGCAGCATTTCCGAGACACTCATCATCTCCTGCTGTTTCTGTACACATCTAAGAGTTGCTTCTGCTGGTAGAATATGCTTTGGTGAGAGAACAAAAAAACCTCATTTGTTTTGCTGTCTTGTTTCCAGGGTGAAGGAGTGCTGCTGTCCTGTAATACCTAGTCCTAACAGGAGCAAAGTGCTTTCATTTAAAGATCTTACGGTAAGATCACTGAACAAATCTAATATTTTTAATTTTTCCAATCTTAGATTAGAAAAATTTCACCAAAAAATCATTTTCCTGTCCTGGCTGCTTTTAAAAATGAGCGACACTCATTATACAGAAATAAACATAATCTCACATCATGGTTTGACGTCATTTTGTGGAAAAACTCTCCTTGCATGTGCTTCTGCAGTGATCACTTTGTATTCTGATGTCTGTTACTGCAAAGAAAGCATGAAAGCGTAATCAGATAATGATGTTGACAGCTAGTCCTTCCACTATTACTGTTTAAAACCTTGAGCACAACAGACCGTACCTTAGAATTGTGCACTTTGCTATGGTTTTTGAGCTGTCCCCCCCGCCTCACTTGTCCGTCACACTGTCAATCATTGTAAAGCACAGGAGAGCAAACCCCCCCCCCCCCCCCCCCAATGGCCCTTGCAGGGGGCTCTGCCAGGCACTGACAGGTCTGGCTGGGATGAAGGGGTGGAGAGAGTGCTCTCAGCTTCCCCGACAGGCCCTTCAAACCGTGAACCACTGCCTTTATACAGCGCACAAGGGGTCCCAAAACTAGGAGCACGTCTCTATCATCCTGGCACATGTGGAAGCATTGCCAGTTTTGCTGCTAGTATTCACTGAAGGAGTCATCTCTAAAACTTACAGCCCACAAACTTCTGCTGCCCTACATTTGCTATTGTTTCACACTGAAAACTGCACAGATGATAAAACCCTGGCCAAGTCTGTAAAATAAAGGGACATCTTTTCTTACTTCATTACATTTAATCATATTGAACTTCTTAACTTAAAAAAAAATCTCTAAATACTAGTTGATAAATTCCACATAAAAATCCAGCTTCCATCAAACATCCTGTATGTTTCTTCCTTCAAATTCAGTTCTTTTGTATGGAAACACCCCACTCACAATATTTACAATGCAATTTTAGAAGTGTTTGAAGTAATTACTCCCTTTACCCTGAGCTTCTTTCATTGAGTGATTTTTTTTTTTAATGATTCCCCTGTAGATTGGTTCTGAGAAAGTATTGAAAATAAATGACTGCATGCCTGATGCTCTAGCAGTGGATAATAAGCCTGAAGCCCAGAAATTACATCTGTGGAGACAAATGTCTTCTACTCCAACAGAAGAAAAGATTGATGTTCACAATTCTTCCTGGACTTACCCTAATCAAAATGAAGAACGAGACTTTACATCCACACCAAAACCTATGACTCATACTTGGTTTGAAAACTTTGCATATTCATCTCACATTGCAGTTGAAACTGACCCCTATCAAAACCCAGAGATGCTGGAAACAAGCAAGCCACAGCTGTCAGCAGCATTGTACCAGCCACAGTATTACTTTGATATTTTGAATGAAGGTACTGGCTCATCACCCAGAGAAACAGCTGGCAGAAAGACCAGTCTGAGATATGTTTCACAAACAGATGTGCACTGTTCATGGAGGAGGCTTTGATGTACTCTGTACCACTGAGTCCATGTAGTGTTTGGGTTACAAAATACAAATAAGAGTTTCTGAATCCACGATCATTTCTTTTCTTGATGATGACTTTCATTTAAGTCCTACTTTTGTTAACTCTGCAAAGCTGTTGCTTCAGGAGTAATTTAAAAATACTGACTTTTGCACTGGAATGATGTATGCTATAGTTTGATCACAAGTTATGGGCATGAGGTAAGATTTCCAGGCCAGTATTTTGTGGCATATATTATGTAGAGGATTAGATCATAGCAGTTCTTCATAGCCTGACACAAAGAACTACTCTGCTTTGTAGAGATTAAAAACTCATTTAGGAAGCAGACAGGCAAGTTTAACAGTTTGTCAGATGCAAGGAGTATAATTTCACTTATAATACTCCTCTGTATGAACTTACTGCTGCTCTGGACACCCCTAACCAGGATATATCGCCTGGCATGAGCACATGCCTTGGGGTGTTTATCAGAAGGGTAATGTCAGATGGGGGTGCTGTGCTTCCCCCCAAAGAATCAGCTTGGAAGGGTCACCGACACTGAATATGATGCATTACTTCAGGATTAGAAGTGACTTTGCCTTCTCTAAATACACTACCCTGTAGAGACAGCACTCCTGCTCTTTCTACCCTGCGCACCAACATCCTAGGGCCTCCCTACTTTCTCATCACTTGTATATTAACGACACTGACTTTTGACCTCCTCTTGTGTAACCTGTACTTAACTTTTTTAGCTTATCACAGTCTCTACTTAAAAACTAAGCAGCTGCAGATAAAAATGAGTTGTTATACTGAACCTCAGCTACATTGTTCATTGTTGTACTGTTGCTTATCAGTATTGTCATAATGTATACAAGCTGTGCTGCCACAGAAAAACCCACGAGAATCTATATAGACTTTGAATAATAAAAGCACTGACTTGAAGTAGAGAGAGAAGTGTTCAGGCATACAAAGGTGAAGCAAACAAAACACACATTGTTGGATTTGTGTTTAGTGTTGTCTGGTTAAAGAACACTGTGTCAAAGCCTAGGTTGCTCACAGGAGTTTATTTGAGATGTAGAGAAAACAAAGTCTGATACTCTCAGCCTTTAGACAGTGGAGTAAAGGAACATCTGGTGACATTGTGAGAGAAGACAGTGGAGTAAAGGAACATCTGGTGACATTGTGAGAGAAAACAGCAAAGTATTTACTTGATGGCAATATCCCAGAGAAACTTTTATTCCTCCCTTAATGTTAATTTCCTTCAAGTTAGTGAATTTGAAAGTTTTATTTTTGATTGCTGAACATCACAGTATCCTTACAACTTAGAAAGTAACTTCTCCAAAGCATTTCATTGGAGTGGATATACTATTACGAGCATTTTCTCCAGCAGTAAGCCTTTTAAACTGGGCTGTTCTGCCATTACTGAAATAAAACTTCCTAATTGTTCATTTTAAAAAGGCCTGTTCATTTAAAAAGGTTTGAAAGGTATCCTAAAATCAAGAGTTATAGGCATAAGGAATTCTGATACAGAACTCAGCCAAAAAAGCCAGCCTACCCCACAAAACACATTTTAAATTTCAACACTATCCAGTTCTCAGTGCCAGAGTGGATGGCTGCAACAAAGTGTGATTTCCTACTTCTAAGCTACAGCTGCTGGGGCTTGGCTGCCATACCTTAGCCCAAGGTGTGATGGGGAGGGCCACGTACCTGGTGGTGCCTTCTTGAGGTTCAGTGAGTCACCAGACCCTGCCGCGAGGCCTCAGCTCGGCTCCTTCGTCTCCTCCTGGGCACGTGGAGAACCTCACCATCGGAAAGCCAGGGAACATTTTAGCAGGTACCGTCACATCCAGACAAAACACGGAGCCTGCTTGGCAGCAGGAAGACAAGTTAGCTCCTCTTCATCAGTAAACCTTTCTGCTTGTTGATGTTGTTGTTTCCTCAAACTACCTGTGCTTAAAAACACACAGACAAGCAGGTAATTCTCAGGAAAATAATGCCTTCATATAAGTCAAAGGGTACAGTCAGGGCCTTATAACTAGAGATGAAGATTAGGAAAGTATTTTTGGCAGAGGTGGAGGTGTGTTGCCATGCATAACTTTTCTTTAAAAAAAAAAAAAAAAAAACAAAAAACACACGTCTTGCATTAATTATGGTTGAATGAGTTCAAAACTCAAATCTTTATTTGGTTTTCAAAATGGAATTTTTCTGTTTGTCATTTCTGTTTATAATTCAACTTTCACATCTACTTTTGAAATGCCAATACTAAACATGTGTAAACGTCACATAATGGAAAGTGATTAATTGTCAGTATCAGTACACTAAATTCTTTAAATAAAAATGGTGCACAAAATATTAGATTCCCCTTCTATTTTTACAAGACATCTTATAAAGTATTAAAGTAAAATATATTTTTGACAAAAAAAATGTTTATTTGGAAAGCTTAAGGTCATTCTAGTTAATTAGTAACTTACAAATATAAATAAAATTCCAACCCATTTCTAGTGCTGAGAGGTACATATGAGACCAGAACAACTATAAGAAGTTTAATTACATTTTATTAACAATGCATCCCTTTGATAAGATTACGCTTCAGGAGGCTTTTAATGCCCATGGACATTAACTGTACACACTATACAAAAAAAAAAATCAAGGTGGGCAATACCATTTTGGGACAAGCCTCTGTTTAAATTATACACAGCTCAATGCAATATTCTTACGGAAAATATATAAATACTTTTTCTTTCTATGTTACAGGTATACAATATAAATCAGATTTCAATGTCTGTTCAGTGACCTACAAACACTAGAACCTCCAAATATGTAGCAGCGTATTACTAAATAAAAAAAGACCACGTGGGACAGGGAGAATAAGTCTTGATTTTCCTCGATCCCTTCCCTCCTCAGAATGATTAATTTACATCATCTCTTGTAATGCAGTGTTAGGGATTCTGACAGCCAATATTGGAACAATTTTTCAGTTAAATCTACAAAATGTCTGCCTTTCCCCCCTAAGACATTGCATCTTGTGCTAAAACAACCTATTCAGTGGCAAAATGGCATGTTACACTTTTTGGCATAAATTACATTTCTCAAATTAAATAGTGTATTTTACAAAGCAATTCAAGCAAAATGTGCAATTTCTGCATGCTGTGGCATTGCTATCTATTTTACAAAAATAGTCCAAAGAAAATCCACATTCTTTACTGAACATACAAGTCTGTTGCAAACAAAAATATCCAGGGAACCAGAATTAGGAGTTAAACAAACAAAACAAAAATACCCAAAGAGCTAAGGGTGTCTAGCAAGATATAAACACGGTTTCTAGCATGTTCCCAAAGGTCTTTTACAGTCTTCAGATTTTACTCTCACCTAGTATACCTTTAATAAGTATATGGTAGTAAAGGTTAACCAAAAAGATAATAATAGGGGACCTGTTTTCAACTGCCTCCACAGCAAAGCACCCTTTAACAGGACTTCCTGTGCAGGCCTGCCAGATGAGCAGAAACCTCCGAGAGGCTCCAAAACCTGGCAAAAATTCTTCCTTTAAGATTCCTCATCTTGAGCTTACACTCATTTTACAAAGTAACACAAGCTTCCTGAAGTTCAAAGGCCAAATACCAAGATCAAAACAGACTAAGATGAAGCACCAGCTGTTTCATCTCTCACCAGGCTTTAATCATTACCTACCTCTTGAAGTATTTCTAGACTAGCTCGCTCTCCTTTATGCACTTATTAAAGGTGCTAGAGTTTTCTGAAGCTTCTCACTGCATGTTACAATTCTCTCATTCAGGACCGCTACCTATGCTTCAAAGTAGAATGAATTCAAAAGATGAATGAATATTGTCATTGATGTACGTAGTATTTCAAAATGCTTGTAAAAGGCAGCTTACCTCAGTGTGCCAAGCCACTGCACAATAAACTACTGAGTATTTTACTATTGTGTCTCAGGGGAAAAAAAAGAATCAGTGATGACATCTGTAGGTACATATTTCCAGTCAAATAAGAACAAATAAGTTGGATAGGAAAAGTGTCTCTGTATTTCACATATAACCTGCCAAGTACGCACATACTCACAGTTAGGCACCTCAATACGTATCTACAACCCCAAGTGATGTCAGTCAGAGTTAGATGCATCCAACATCCCTGAATTTCTGATGCCTCTCTCAAAAAGGATATTCACACCATCCAGCTTTGTCCCCTTCTACACTCGGTGGAGAGAAACAGGCTCTCCAGGAAATAATCCAGAGTCCTTAGATCAGATTTCTGCCCTGAACTGCCCTTTGGCAGAGGAACTATCCCTTTCCACTGACTATAAAAAAGGAGACCAAGGAAATTAGCCGGCTAATTTAGTAGACTATATTCAATTGGTTTCATATCCAGCATTTCTTTTCCCACAAAGGGTTTAACCTCAGACCTGTCTGAATATTTTCTGTGCTAGCATGTTTAATCATTCAGGAGTTTCCTTTGCCACAGCAAACAAACTATACTTGCATATGGTATAACTGAGTACCATATGCTTTACCATTTACTCAATAGCATCAAAAATTGTTAGGACTGGAAAAACAGAAAATGGATGGTTTATAAGCTTGCTACCCTTTCCAGGAAAAGTGGGAGAATTTTCTATTAAGTTTAATATATGCAGACTTTTTATTTATAACTGTTTTCTTCTGAAGTTTTATCATGAAGCAAAATAAAACCCTCAAATAAGAACTTTGAAAGGGATATTTTAAAAAAGAAATTGATAAAATTAGAAATTCACAGTTTATAACTAGACCAATATCAAATTCCTTCAATTACAATATCCCTTCATTTGTCAATTAAAGAGAAACATTAATGAGCTTAATGTAAATTAATTCTAGAAATGTTGTATGTTATGTACAGCATGGACTTTACATCCATTATGCATATTGATTTGAAATCTACTGACACTCATACACTTTTAGAAAGAAAATCATGCTTTATAACTGAATTTGCAGCAATAATTCGTTTGTCAAGTTTTGTTGTCTTGGATCCCCACACAACTGAGTATTTCAGAAGGTATACGCATTTCAGGATGGAGAATCCTTTTAAAGTATACTGACATCTCTTTTGCTTACCTTTTTAATAATCAAAGGCCCTCCTATTGCCTTTTCTACATTAAGTGCTATGGATTAAACTGGTAACAAATGAATAAGGGTGGTTTTTTTTTTTTTAATACAGGTGATAATACTTGTTTATTATGCTTTAACTGCAGAAAAATAACATGGAGTTGTTTGACATAACCCCATCTAGTCATTAAAACAAATCTCTTATACTCTAGCCTAACTGAGGTAGTGTTTGAAACTACTGTATAAGATATGCTAGTCCCATTCTTGGGAACACTACATTATTTCCTTTGGAGTTTACACCACTATTTGGTCTACTGTGATTGACATTTTGGTTTTACAGAAGCATTTATTTCTTATGACCAGAGAAGTCCAATAGTTACTGGTGGGTATGTTTTCAAAGCATTCCAAACACGTTCCAACAAATAAATGTATTATTTGTGTCACTGACCATAAAAGAGTTGAATTGGTTTCTTTTTGCTCTTTCCTTCAGTGGGAACTCATGAAAAGATAATCTAGGAAACTAAATTTGACTATGAGCAGCAACTTACAGATCTGCTTTACCAGAACCTGATGGTATGCAGTGCACATAAGAACTCAGTGAAGTGATCTCTGCAAAGCAGTGCTTATGTGGCAAGATGAAATTTCCACTAAAAGCAAATAAATTCTACATTTCAGTACAAATCATGTTACGCTGTTACTGGTTCACAGGCCTACTTATTGAAGTCTCCAGTAGCATAGCCAGTAAGATCAGGGTTATGAGTATTAGGAAGTATTAGGAGAAATTTCACTTATCTTCATCTAAGTATTAATCTGACAATTATAAAAAAAATGGTAAGAGTGAATGGATAAAAATATATTCTACCTAGTACAGTCCAGCTGAATTATTCACCTATATCAAAATCAAAGGGTAACCCTTTCTATTACAGGCATTCTAACAAAGGTGGCCATGCTACTTTATATATATATATTTGCATATATTTATATTACCTTTTTATAAAGGCTTCTGAATCTTCAGATGCATGACAGAAGTGGTGGGGATACTTACTTTTTTTTTTTTTTTAAGCTTGCACTTTTTAATTTAACAACCTCGCTAGTGACATGATAAAGACAACTGTCTTCCCCTAACAGTCACTGTATCATGCGACTTGTGCAACAGGTCTCAATACCAATATAAATTTGTAAGTACTGCTGCTTCAAAATTTGGTTCTTAAGGCTTTTCACTACAATTTTTAGTACTATCTGATGCTTGGTCACTCATACATTGAAATTCAAGCAAACCTTTGTTTTTATAAAAAGTTGTTTCCATGGAGCATGGAAATTGCTCATTTACTATGTCTTCTCACAAAGCAGCAATGATTAAATGTTTTCAAGTTTAGTTGATACAATATTCATTTATCTGATAAAAATCATGCTTGTTACAGGTTTTCAGTTAAGAATATGACCAACATTCACACCATATGAGCATGAGTCTAGGAACTTCAAACACATGCATATCATTCAGGGAAAACAATCTGATTTCAGATCTTAAGTTTAAATGATTTTTTGTTTTTGAATCAAACTGTAGTGAAAATCCTTAACTGGTTCAGATAAGATACATATATGTAAATGCAATGAAACTGGAGAGACTGCTAATAAAATGACTTACAACTATAGTAATATTAAAATAACTTAAAGAATGCCTCAGATTCACAGAGGCTTTTCTTGCTGTCTGAAGTTATAAATCCCCCAAGTAGTGTTACAAACAGTAAGAAAACTAACAGAGAAGGGCTAACATTAAACCCCTGGTGTCCACGATTACAGCACAGCTCCCCATTGCTGCCAATGAAATGCACCCTCAGATACTCTGATTCCTGGTATCCAGGGGTTAAAAAGCAAGGCATCATTCTGCTTCTCTGGAACAGATTCAAAAGTCAGTCATAAAAGATGTCTCTGCACGTTGTCCTATTTTTTATTTATGTTAAAAAATGAAATGAAAATTTGTGGAGGTGTTCAGTGCTCGGCTCTTGCATATACTGGTAATTGCTATTATTAAAACTATGGTAATGTTTAATAACTCCCCAAAGGGCTCAAAAGACTGGGGCAGTAATTGGTTGAGGAAAAAAATGGTTTTCAGTTCACTCTTCAGGTACCAGTAGCTTCTGGAACAGTCTAGAAGATGATGCTCCAAACTTTATCATCCAGTCAATTGGAGGTTGTCTGAGGATTTCAGTAAGTCCATATGTTAATACACTGCCTGGCACAGAGGTCAGGATTCAGCTGATGTATCAATTACTGGTTGTTTTGTTGGTGTTGCTAGAACAGCCTCTGCTTCTTCGTGCATCTAAAAGAAAAAGATGGATGTAGTGTTAGTGCCTTCTTTAGCTATTTTACTAGAAAGACATAAAAAGGCTTCCTGTAAGTCATGCCTGAAAGCATCTTATTTAGAACGTGAAACCTGTACCCGGCTGGCACACTTTAGTGCAATCAACTTACTTGTAAAAACTGTACATCTTGAAATAGCTCCTGAATGAACCTTCGAGATGGGAGTCGAAATGTACAATGTGCTAACAAGTAGGACACCTCAGAGTAAAGGCATATGTCATCAAATGCTTGGGGATACTTCTCCTTAATTCTGATCAACAGGAAAAAAAAGTTTTAAAGTCCTGCACAGACTTCCAACATATTTTTTAAAAATGTTCAATTAATTTTTGTCATCATTAGCAAACTAAAACTCTTCAGTAACAGGCATTATAAATTCCAGATCTGATGAAGCAAGACGATCAGAAGAGACAGCATTATTTTGTACTAAATTGGAGGAAATCTATGTTAACAAGATGGAAAAAGACTACCTAATTTGAAAGTTGCATACAATATCTGAGAACACCTGCTCTTAAAATAATAGGTGTAGGAAGCAAACAGCATATCAAAGAAGTGGCATCCAAATGCAGCATCAATATATAAGTAACTATGGATAACTTTATGCCTGTAAGCATTTTTTAAACCGAATATTTCTACATTTTCTTTTAACAGTCATATGTCAGTTTTCAACATGACTAGTCCAGAAGCCTACAGCTTTTATTATCCTGTTTAATCCCTGGATTTATATTTCTTTACTTGTAACATAAGTTTGTCTGTAAATTAATTCCAGTAGCTGTACTCCTGCTTAAAGCAGATTGGTGTTTCTTAAGAAGTTACTTTCAGATTATTTGGGTTATCTGATATACCTTATTTGGCACAAACAAAAAAAGAACTAGTTAATTATTGCTTCTTTTTTGAAGATGCATCACATACCCATATCACTTAGAACTCTCTAGCATACATGCAAAACTATATACACTGAGATAGGTAATGAAACATCAGTACAGTTAAATTACTGTTTGAAAAAGAAAGATAAAGAATAAGACAAAGCAGAAATATTAAAAGGAAAATTCTTAAAAGAATGACGACAAACTGTTCCCACTTGTTAATGCAAATATGGAACAGGTGCCCCTAAGTGTATTAGTACACTTATATCTGCTGCAAAGCTTAGTGCTGCACTTCTAGAGTTAAAACTTAACGTTTACATCATGTTCAATTACTCCAGTAACACACTGTAAAACCTGCTTGACAATTTTTTGAGGAGTCAAAAATAATGCAAACCCCTATAAGACCTTAGAGAACACATACAACTGAACGGTGCTAAAACTGTAATTTAAAAAATATTTAACTTACGTCAGGAGTCCAGTTTCATGGCCCTTAGTTCCTACTGAACTACTCAAATTGATTACTAAACGTAAGACTTCTTTCCGCAGCAATATCCTACACACTGGTGTATCATCTGGGATTGATTTTACTCCTTGAAAAATAAATTCAACAGCATGAGATTTAAGCAGAATAGCCTGTGTGTTAAATTTATGTCAGATGAATGAGTTCCAGGATTTTATATAAACACATATATACACATGTGTGCGTGTGCATATACATGTGTGTGCATATATTCTTTTCTAAACCACCAGCAAATATTCCCATCTAAACTTAAAAAATATTTTCATTAATTTTAACATGGCAGTGTTTAAGAAAAGTAAATTAGTGGTAGTTGGAAAAACTGAAGTCACTGTAAGATTCAACAACAGTGCTGTCTCTGTCACCAAATGATGTTGCAAATTGGATGATAAATTAGCTGTTCTGTTTGTATAAATGCTGGTTAAATCAGCAACAAGCTACTTCACAAGAAATTATGCTAATGCAAAATATAAAACACAAGTTCAAAAAAAGAAATTGCTTTCTCTTTACAGAAATGCAAACGATAACGTTTAATTTCCATTTATACTTCAAAGGTCTTTCATAAAAGCCAAATTCAGTAATTTATTTATTCATAGAAATTTTTTTGCCTACCAATACTAGGAAAAAAAGACAATCAGTTTGATTGTAATGTATGATACAAAGCTGTTTAGGTTACCTGCAAAAATGCCATACAGACTAGGCAGAAGAGTTTTAAAGTGTATTCTCCCATCTGCCCTTAAACATAGACAATGCTGCTACCTTCACTGGTAATGATTAGGGCACCCATGTTTGGAAGTAACGCACATTAGGTTGTTGCACTAAGTATAAATAAAATACTATTTTTCCACAATACCTTAAAAAATAGTTTAAGAGTTTTGTCTTTAATATTCACAAGGCAAACTTACCTAGTACAAGCTCTGTACTCTTGGTGCTACTAGCTGAACCATGGGATACTGCGTCGCTACAGCCTGAAATTCCAGAAAATTTAGAGGAATGCACATCTAAGTGATTGTGTATGGACTGCCCACACCAGTCAGTATATGGAATGTCTGAAAAATCTGACAGAAACAAAATGTTGTATCTTTGTTATTCACACTTTTCCTCACTTCAAATGCTTATCTTATTTCTTAACAAATTTAAGTGTGCAAGACACTGATACACTAAGTATGGTAACTGCTGGCATACAAAGCAACATTCAGCTGGGATACTGAATGCTGGGTTTCGGACAAATCACACTCAATTTTTTAAAAATATCATATTTTTACAAAAAAAAATCTCAAAATACACAAGGGAAAGTAATCAACTCTTAAGCACTGATAGAAGCCTGAAAAACTATAACCACATGTAGAGGCTGTACTGATATTTCCATGCTCTATTTTATACCACTTAAAAAGGATGTTCAAAGATGACTGTGTTGCTGTCTTGCATACACTCAATTTTTTTGCTCATATAATTACCACAGGTCTTGCAGAAAGTGTTCCAATTCCATCAGAAGAACGATGGGACAAAAAATAAGATTCTTCTAGGATGGTTTCACTATTCACAGCCTTTAGTACTTCAGATGAAAGGAGGTGAATATAAAATCCAAGTTAAAATTATCGTGCAGTTAAAAGAACCACAGAAAAACACAGGCTTGAAGGGAACTCTGGAGATCACCTAGTCCAATCACCTGCCCAAAGAAGGGCTCATTTCAAAATTAGATCAGATTGCACCTGATCTATCCAAGGATAAAGACTTCAAAATATTTCTGGGCATTTGTTCAGTGCTTAACCACCCTCACTGTGAAATTACTCTCTGTATGTTCAACTGGGATTTCCACTGCTACAGCACGTGACAACTGTCTCTTGTCCTTTTGCTGTGTGCCTCTAAGAAGCATCTGTCTCTCTTCTGTAATCCTCCTCATGGTTTTTGAAGACTGCAGTTAGGGCCTAATTATCCTTCCCCTCTCGAGGCTGAATTCAAGCTCAAACTCAGCTCCCTCGGCCATTCCTCACGTTTTGTGCATCATCTCCAAGCCCATCAGTCCTCTTTAGATCCCCCAGTCTCTCAGCAAGCTATCATGCTTTTGACTGATTTCCTGTGAAGGACAGTATCACAGAGGAGCACCTACTTCCCTTCTTCAACACTCACTAGGCTTCTGTGCCAAGAATGAACTGCACTAAGATCTCTTGGGTCCAGAAAAGTTCCTAATACTTTGCATCTCTGCTTCGTCCCTGAAGCACTGACTATGGGTGTACCTATCTTATCATTTTAGTTCTGATAAGGAGCACATTTTGGGTCAGATCTTCTCAACATCCCCACCTACTTTGGTTTGGTTCACCCTACAGAGCAGTTTCAGAGCATGCAGACTGCATTCCCTTTTGGATGAAACTAAATGTAAAAGCACACTCCAACTGTTAACAGATATTTAGTCCCTGAATGCAGATCACAGCTGGACTGAAATAAATCCTCCCGAGATGTATATGGTGTCATCAGCTCCTCAGCACCAATCATTTTGCCTCACAGGTCTGCTCTTACTGTACTGTATTACCTGCTAATGAAGACAGTACCTCTGTCTTGTTGACAGAGGGAGTACAGTGCCTCTATTCTCCTGAAAAGTGTGATAGTCACTAAAAAGTTCCTATTAACTGCATGCTTCCTAAGAGATGGAGATTTCTTGGAGATGTCTTCACTTGTAATTAATCACTCAGATTTACAATAACTGAGACAAGCCAGACTTCACATCCTGAATTTTAAACCTATCGTTTTACTTTTAAACAACACAGGAGATCTACAAATTCATAAAACAAGAAACTTGCATACAACTCCTTGTTTCAATTTCCATACCCTCTCAAGATTTTTTTTTCATGTTTTCAAAAATCTGATTTTATGTTTTTCCTCTCAAACTTCCCTCTTCTAAAAGAGGTCTCTCCAAATCAGTCTTCTCTCATCCCAATCCCAATCTCTTTTCTTAGTACATCCATTAGAAATTTGTCTTTTGATCTGATATTTCAGGTCTAGATACACTATTTTTTATGTGATCCAGAAGGAAAAAGATGAGAATGAAGTCCCGCATTTCCTATTAGAATGTAAAACAAGTTCAAGTACAAAGTAAATTCCCCTTCCCAGAGAGAAGTAGATGCAATCAATTTGGATCATGAGCCGCTTCAGAAAACTGCAGAACATAGAGGAAGAGCCTAAATGCATAAGAATTATGACAGATATCAGGCTGCCAGAAAACCAAGCACTGCCCCCATTTAATAGATGTGAGACTGACAGCGTGTTACTAACTGAATGCATACCACTGTAGAAAAATAGTGAGGATTCCTACTAGGTAGAAATTGGAATTTCCATTACCAGATTACCTTTTTATTACAGACATTGTAAAAAGGCATGTAACTGCAAGCTCTGCAGAGCACGTTAGGAGGAAAGTGACCAAACTACCTTTGAATCATTCTATTCGAATCTCAAAATCTGAAGAAAGAAGACTGTATTCCAGAAATTACTTCTCAATGAGCTTTTTTTTCCTTCTTGTTTTATGGTATACGTACTTGAAGTCAGACTTTTCACCAGTTTGAAAGCAAGCCTCAGTTTTTAGGAAATCAATTTGTAAGGACTGACTACGGTTTAAAATTTCATATTTTATATTTTGACATGCTTTTAGAAATATTAAAAAATACAAACACAACTAACACTACTGGAAACAGAACAGATGAAAACTACTACAGAAATACCACTGGTTGCATAAGGAAAGCTAATATTAATGAGCTTATTAATGAAAACTAATTTCAAGGCAGTATAGTCAATAAGAGGAAATTATAGATTCATCATTTTTAAAGATGAACATAATTCAAAATTTTTCTTCACTTTTATCACACTTCCTCACAAGAGAACACTAACCTGCACGACTATATGAAGAGTTCACTTTGTTGTTAGGCTGATAACCCAATATTTGAATGCAGACACAATAAAGGCAGTTCTCATCTGTGTGCTCCTGTAATCCAGTATCCTCTGTATTTTCTAAAAACTGAGAGGCATCTGAACGGCTAGTATTCATTATTTCTGTGAGACTGATCTGCTGTCGAAGCATCTGAAAAGGACTTTTGACAACATCACTTGTACCTGATGGAAGACCTGCAGATAAGCAATTAAACATCAGAAAAAAACAAAACCACACAACCAACAATTACTATAACATTATTTGAATTAAATTCCTCCTTTAAAGGCCGAACCAAAAAAAATCTAGATAATTTTTGGAATGGTTAAGCTCCAAGATTTGCTAGTGTTACAGTAGTAAACATAGCATTTTAGTCCTAGCTTATCATAAATGACAAACTACTGCAAAGGATACAATTAAACCTACAAACACATACTGTAAGAAGATATGTGTTAAAGCCTGACGTTATTTCAACATTAGCAATACTCATGTAATACTATTATGTTATGAATTTCCACAGTATCAAACGAGATTAGTAAAACAATACACAAGATGTATATAAATGATATATGCACAAATGAAAACAAAAACACAATTTAAAACAATGACTTAGTGCCTGTAACAGCAAGAAACTAGACTCAACAATGCAGAAGCAAGGCTAAGGCACTTCAGTGACATGCTCTTCCCTGAGTGGAAAATACCAACAAATGCAATTCTGAACAAGAGTTGCTTTACACCAAAACTTACAAACTACAGAAACACACTTTCAGGAAAATCAGCTTTACATATTACATTAACACAACAAAATTAAAAAAAAAAATCATTAAGATGCATCTATTTGGATGTTCAATGTGCTTGTGATAAAAGTTCCAGATAACTGAGAAGCAAAACAACAGCTATCCTAAATGGCTCTAGAATCAGTATCATCAATGGTTTTTTTTTGTTTTTTTGTTTTTGTTTTTTTTTAAAGCTGTCCTACTAAAAAGATACATATTGATGCCCTACACGTTTCTGACTACTCTGGAGTAAAAAGGAAGCGCATTCCAGAACAAGCCAGGCATTACAGAACACTTGCAATTCTCTTGTACCACGTTCCATCACTTCCGCTGATCTCAACTGTCACAGAAACATCACAGAAAGACAAAATTTACTTTCTGAAATACACACCTAACACCTTTATCGGTACCTCTAAATCCACATGTAATCAAAGAGGAGTCAAAATGTAATGGCTGAATACGTATGCAGCATTATATTTTTTACCTTAGTTTAAAATGTTACTTTAATCCACTGTCACTACCAGTCTTTGCTTAGCAATAGCTTATACTATAATAAAAGATATGTAGACTTTCTTCCTTAGTTTATTAGAGGTGGATCATGTTTACGTTGCTTTTAAGCAACATTGCGTTATCTTGAACTACGTTAAAAGAGGAGCTAATGGTCTGTTATCCTGAAAGCCAGAACACTGCCCTCAAAACTAAACAGCAAAAAATAACCTTCTTTTGTAAATAAAAATACCTCCCCGGCCCCCCTAAACAACAAACATACAAGTAAACAATGGAAAGGTACAGAAGAGAAAAAAAATACCTCCTGCATCAGGTGCAAAGACCCTAGCTCCACGATCATCAAATGGAGGTGTGGTTTTTTTCTGGAAATATGGAGTTTCCTTTACCTGGAATATTCAAGTGAAAATTAAAATAAGCATAGATGATAATCACATACAAAGGAAAAACATATTTTAATCAGGACAACTGCAGGAAAAAGATGTAATTAGAAGTAGAAGTCATGGATGGATTCCTGAATGCTAAAAAAAGCCAATGAGAAAAAAGTACATATGTGAACAAGCATTTGCGAAGCACGTCTTATCAGTAAGTCAGTAAACAGTAAAACACAGTGTTACAGGCTGTAAGGAAATTTGTGACCCAGAAATGGCTATTCATGATCTGTCCCTGATCACTCCAGAACACTGGAGATGTCTCAGGAGAGCACAGCAAAAACAAAGAGCCGTTCCAGAAAAAGAGCTGAGAGAGAAAACTGAGGCAACAAAAATAGGCCATGAAGACTGTGGAACAGTAGTAAAAGAGAAATAGAGTAGTAATTTTATAAAGGAGGAACAGAAGCAAGAATAACAGAAGATTTAGCCTTTGCTCTAGTTTTAGTAATTTTTGAGATTAGTAAGAAAGGAATTTAGGTTTGAAAAGCAAAGACTAAGTAAAACTAAAGACAGTGAAGACACTGATTTACTTTTGATATAGACAATGTCCTGTCTGTGATAATCAAGTAATAGAACATTAAACCTTGTGATGTGTCAGTGTCTACTTAACTAAGAAGGAAGAGAACGGAAAAAACACTGAGATAATCTGCTTTAACTTGTATGAACCTCTAAGGTTAAATAATAGCAATGCAATGGTATGGTGATATAAGTGTGAATAAAGTAGTATTAACTATTTACATGGCAGAACACGGTAGCAGGAAGACTTTACTGTAGGATTATATGTATTATATGGTTGACTAATGAATATACAAACTAGCTGGCTAAACAGATAATAAGAAGTGTCTATAAACTATGCCAATTTTAGTATAAGAACTGCCTGTAAACTAAAAGTCCTATGACAGCATATTTATGTTACCATCATTTAACACTCCTGTAACTGATTCTGTGTCATCATTTGCCTAATAACACATACACAGATGCTAGCACAAAACAGTCTGGAGCTTTTCTGTAAACAGGGGTAGAAAAGCAACTCCTGTTCTCCCAAATGCATTCCTTTAAAGTACCACATCATGTTTTCCTTATTTTTGCAATCTTACCTATTTTGATGAAAATGCCACAGCTGGCCACTATTTAGTATGAAAACGCAAATGAACCCATTAAATTATCATATAAATACCTGAAATATTTCATTGATATCCACTGGGAGAGCAAGGCCAATGTAATCATCAGAGCTACCATATGTAGCGTTAGAAACCATGGAGCGAACAGAGGAGGAACGCTGAAGTGTGTTTTGGTTAATAGGACTTAATAAGTCTTCTTTATCTAATGAAGCATAACTTAAAGCTTTCATGAACCTGTAACATTAAAAGAGCAAATCACGATCTTGGTAAATTATTCATTCTGGCACATTACAAATAAGGTCTGCTGACAAAGACTATCCTCATCTTCCCATTGTAAAACCCAGAGCTTGTCACTGTGTCAAATTATAACTATTTAGGCTCATTTCTTTCATTCTGTGCATTGTACTGCCTCATGCTGTATTGCATGGTTTGGCAGTTCCTCAGTTAAAAATTTCTTGTGATCTTTTCTTTGAAAGTCCTGGGACAGGGGCTTGAGGAATAGCAGGATGGAACTTTTGCTTAAGGGGTAGCCAACTCTGTAAAAAAAGAACAATTTTCCACCAACTTGCTAGTCTTTGAAAATTTACAGCCCACACACCTACACACAGTCAGTAAATATTTAGACTTTTAAACTGCTGCAACTGCCTTATTTTGAAATGTACCTTTTTTGGATATTCACAGACTCAGAACTATGCAGGCACATCCCTGCAACTGCAAAGTTTGGGTCTGCTAAGTATCAGAGATGAGAACAAGGAGCTTTTTATCCTATACTCTAAAGAAGTCATCTACGAACTTGAACCTGCACAGCAAGCAGAGTTGACTGTGACAAGCAGCCTGAAGAACAAGAAAGAAAATGATTGGGAAAATGAGACTGGAGAGAAAG
Organism: Dromaius novaehollandiae; assembly: GCF_036370855.1. Classification (NCBI taxonomy): domain Eukaryota; kingdom Metazoa; phylum Chordata; class Aves; order Casuariiformes; family Dromaiidae; genus Dromaius; species Dromaius novaehollandiae. Next base: position 69,639,945 of record NC_088132.1, on the reverse strand, counting down.
ACACGAGAGAGGAATTTGGAGAACAAGTCCTCAGTGCTGACCACAGTCCTAGTGATGGAAATGGGACCAATGGCAGGGGAGGGGGAGGATAAAATCCAGGTAAGCTGAAAGTTAATGAATTAAAATTGAAGCCAAGTTTCAGGGAAATGGGAAATTTTCTTGGCCACCTCTCATTTTCACTCTCATTAAATATGGGAACCTGTGAATGCTTTCTGTTAGCCAGCATAAATAGATGATCTGCATGGTAGATTAAAGCTTTGTATTCGGAGATGACCATATAGGTGTCAATATAACACAGGACAGACTTCTCCATCCCTTTCATCACCATTCTTCCTCAAATTTGTTTAAAAATGAAAAAAACCCCATACATATAGAAAACCACACTATGGGTTATGTTAAAAGAACATCAACATTGAAAAGGTAAAACAAAAAGGTTAGGAAGTGCTAAAATACTAACTATACATCCTTAGCACAGTGCACGCAAATTATTATGCTACTAAGTCTTTAATTACAAAATCATACATTATTTTTTCACCTGGATTACTACCTCAGTTCACGCATAGTACAGGACTGCACTGCATCGAAAGAGACTGCACGTAGTGGCCAAGCAATTGTCCACAGGAACATTGCTTTGCTCACAGTGGAAGTGGAAAGCACGTAGTGAAATGAGGCATGAACATAATTACAGGAAGAAAATAATGGTTAAGGAAAATTAATTTTGCAGAAGTTGATTTTATCCCCCACTCAGCCACAAATTCAATATATTATTGACAAACATACTGGTTTTTAATAAAAAGATTAATTTATGAAAAGTGTTTTTCCCAGGGGTCCCAATTTTTGGCTTGATTTGTAAACCGGCTGAATGATCCTAATTTTTCACATCCTACAGTATACATGACGCATATCCCTCATTCTCTGTTATTACATACTTTGTATGTAAAAATGAAATTGATCTTTCCATATAGAAATGAACTATACCTATCCATCGCTTATAAAATACTGTAGAATTAAAATAAAGCTTATTCTGTGTAAACACACTAGTACTGATTGTAGTGTTTATAAGGAGAGACATTCGTTAGATGAATTGTATTTAGTCTCCACTTTGCTTGCCGGCATCTCCACTTCACATTGGTAGTTCTGCAAAATTTGAAATATTAGTAGTAGACTTTAAGGATCTCCAAACCAAAACCTTTTCTCTAAAAATAAATAAATACATAAAAATAGATCTGCTATATAATTATCTCAGATTACACTGTTTAACTGGCTGTGCACTGTTCTGCGTTATTGTATTTTCTACTGATGAGATGCTGGTTCAACACCTTACACAAAACAAAACAAACGAACAGGAACATGGAGTTTTATACAATCGGGCAACTCAAAGTTTTCTCTTTCTAAAATAACTTTCTATCTTCACATTATCCCTTGAGATAGAGAAATGGTATGATTTCTGTTTTACACTTTGAGACTTTGAAAACTGGGACACAGAGAAATATTCCACATGAGCAGTTATGCTTCAGATCTTCAGCTCAGAAATAGCGCAGCACCTAGCATTGCTGTGACTGCATTCCTAGCAGCAGCGCCTCTCCCCAAGGCTGCTTTGCCCACACTACTCGGTCTTTCTCCTGAATGCAGGAGAAAATTACCCACGCTCCATCTCCCACTCCGAGTGTTTTGGCATTGGGCACATACTGATGGTGCTGCCTAGCAGAAGCTCTCAACTGTTCTATCCAAAGCAGGAAGCCAGCACCTCATTGGCATCTTATTCCCTTAATGTCCTCTGTGAAGGTGTAGTATTTGTCTACAAGTGCCTCTAATTGCTTTTACTGCTTTCAACAGCCTCCAACTGAAATGGACTAGAAGCACTAACACAGTCAGAAACCAGATCTCAGAAGCATCTAAGCTGTTTTAACCTTCTCAAACCAAAGCCATCACCATCAGAGCTATAAGCACTCCAATCATTTCAGTACAATGCTAAACAGGTCAGCTCAAATCCTTGCATCAAACCACTGATACGAGAGATCGTGAACAGCTAAGCACTGCGAACACCATTAGCATTATGTTGCATGCTCAGTCTCAGGATGAAAGTCCATTGCATCCAGGCTCTTTTGTGTATCAAGAACATGATCACGAAGAATGGTACCACACAACTACAGACGCAACATCGTCTGTGTAGCCATTTAAATCAAACTGATTTGCTCAAGGTTACACAGGAAGCCTGTGACAGAGCAAGGAACATGACTTCCATTTCCATCAACCAGGCTAGTGCAGCTTACCTACGGAATTGTCCTTAATTTAATCAGTACACGCAGTCTAACTTAGCTAAACAAAATGAAAGGTACAAAACCTATCTTTCGTAACATCTATTCAGAATTGTGTGAAAATATCAACAATTTCGTGATGAAAGGAAAGGAAATCAGTACTAAAGGAACAGGCAGTATATACTCAGCTTGGTATCTGGCGTGTAGTTTGGGGCCCAGGCATTTGCTGTTTGTACAGTAAGGAGGTGAGTAATGTACTGGTAACTTCTCCCCTTTCTCTCATGTGAGAGAGGATGTTTAGGTAAAAACAGAGGTAGAAAGTGTCTTTTCCTTTTCAGGAGCAATCTGAAAATCCACTCGCTAAAAGTTTATTTGAAAGGAAAAGTTTGGAAAGTGCGAAAGCATCCTAAGAGAAAGTTGTTAAGCACCGACTGTAGCTATGCTGGGAAGAACGTCGATGTCATGAGCTAGGTATCTTATATAACTATCCAATTAGTTCTAAGACTATCTGATGTTACTCAATAAGAAAAAGGTGGCACTACAATCTAAAAATAAACCCTATGAGCAAAATCTTCGCTCTGTTGAAGCTAGAAGCCAAACTCACATTCACATCACTGGGATCTATATCTCACCTCAAAGCCATAGGGAACACAAGAATAGCATATAGGCAGCACTCCACATCCTAAAGTCTCACCAAGTGAGGCAGAAAAAATTATTTTCTGAAAAAGATATCCAAACCATGCGCAGTTTGGTGTCATTTCAATTTTAGTAATGTTGTCAGTGTAATTTTCTTTTAATGATCAAAGAGTTAAACAGGAAGAAAACGTGATGGAAGAAAACAGCCCTTTAACACTTTAATGGCATGAATGGGAGTGAGGACAGCTATGAATACTGAGCGTCTCTTACAGCACTTTGGAAGTTCAGTCTTCTCATTAGCCTATTATTCTCCTAACATCTGTACTATCTTTAGTGACATTATCAGTCACTGCCTAGTGACTGTCACTTTTAGCTGAAACTGGAAAAAATTATTAGAAAAATGAGAACAGATGAGAACATAATCTCTTACCGGCTTGGCGTTAGCCGAGAATCCAGGCTGCCAGACTTCATGGTAATAGTGTCAGTAAACAGCACATCCTTCGCTGGAGATGCTAGAGCTTCCGAGTGAGACAGTGAGGGATGCATCCTCTGCTGTTGTAAGCGTTTTAGTGTAGCATAGCCAAAGGCATCTCGAGAACTTGTATAGCTAAAGTTATAGTCAGCAAGACTTTTTATTGTAGCAAGAGAAGGAGCTTTAAGAGACTGGGCTCTTCGAGGAAGTGTATGAGAAGACCCTGGTGGTACCAGGGATACAGAATTTGATTTTGAGAGAGGCAGGTGATTAGATTGTGGTGTCGAACAGTGACTTGGTTTAACTGTTTTTGTGCTTACCACAGTACTCAAACTCCCACAGTCAGTGTCTACATTTGTAGTGTCCACACCTACAGTCTCCCTTGAAGGGCTAGAGCTCATTGAGCTTATGCCACTTGTTGTGGTATCTGTATTAAAACTTAAGCTACGACTTTTGAAATGTGTTTGTGTAGAACCATCTCCTATTAGCCTTTCTCTGCTTGTGTTTTCCCGGTGATTTTCATTTCCAAGACCTTTTGGCAGCTTCAAATCATTTTCACCAATACTTGGGGTACTATCAGTATCTTCTGTGTGCTTACTTCCAACAAAAGAAGTTTCTAATCGTAAAGTCTGGATCTTAGGAACTCTGAAAACAGGGTTCAATTCATCCCCAGGAGTCAAGTCTATGCTACTGGATGGTTCTGTTACAGTACGATTTCGCCTCAGGCCTGATTTACTGTCAGATGATGCCAGTTTTCCTCCTTTTGGATCACTGCTACTCCTGTGCTTTTTATTAGGTAGAGTAAGCGAGTTTAAAAAGCGATTTTTCACAAGTCTGCTAGAAGAAAAAAAGGGAAAGGGACTACGGTCTTTGTCCTTTGAAGGTCCAGGTCTGTCATAAAATATTTGTTCCGCATCTTCAGTAATATCTAGGAAGAACGTACTGGTGGAAGTACTGCCAAAACGGTCATCCTCCGTGATAAACATACCTGAAATTATATGAAACTCTTGTCACTGAAATCAAACTTTTTTTCAAAGTTGCAAAAAAGTAAGCTATTCTAAAAAGCCAAAGTTACAGATTATGAGGTCTGTTGCAACTTTCAAGTCAACATTTTTCCTTTAGGACCTTGTACAGTAAATTAAACATCTTCAGGAATACTTGAGCTGAAGACTTCATTGCTTCAAAAGCAATGCCACACTGGCTTATTTCAGTGCAGATCTCCAGCGGTTAGGATTAAAACTGATGAAGCACTCCTTTAATGATACCTAAATACAGTATACTTCTGGATTTAAACTCCAAATATCATTTGCAAAATTAAAATGTATTATATACACAAAACATATTAAGAATATAAACATAGTAATACTGTATGCATATAATGTTTTCCAGATATTCCTTTGAGGACATAAAAGTAAATACGTCTTTATACCTAGGTATGGAGTTTTCTGTGGGGTATTACAGCAAGCTGTCATGCGTTGACTTCAGAACTAGCAATTTACCCTAATTTTAAAAGTTCTTACCCTCTAAGCCAAATGCAAATCTGAGACATTGCTTTGCTTTCTTCCCTCTCATTTGTCCACATTTTCTCTCTGAGTGTAAATAGCCCTATCCTCTTGCGTGTACCCTTCTTTCCTGCATTAGCACCTTTAAGCCATCTGCTTTAACCTCACCCTGCCAAAAGGTTGGTAAGAACACTAAAACACAATTCTTTACTTACTTGAAGGTGCAGATTCACTTTCACTATTATGCCTAGAACTGGTGGACTCAGAGTTCAAGCTAAGGGTGCTAGGTATAGAAGAAAGTTCATTGCAGAGCTGCTCCATGTCATCAGGGACCACTGGCCAAGGCTGTCTACGACTGTGTCTCACTGCATCCCAGTTGTGATGTTTCAGAATGTCACATCCTTGTTTAGTTTTGGCTATTAGACCAAGCACGTAGACACAGGTTCTGTATTCGATATGCATACAGAAAAAAGAGCAGCAATATAGCATCCAGTTTAACTAAAATTTGTTTTTAAAGGAAACAGTCTCAAAACAATTCAGCAGAAACTTCACAAAGTTCCTAAGCTGCTTTTTGTTCCTGATTTTTTTTTTTTTTGTAAATCGATGGAAGCTTAAATAATACACTCAAATATCTGCAAACCTACTGTTCAAAAATAAACCCTAATTACTACAAAACCCCAGATACATATAATACAGAAGTGTATTTTTTTTAAAGGACAAACATAAAAGTAGGATCAGTATTAGGCAAAAAAGATTATCTATTTATGCTTTTTTCTAAAGATTTGAAAATAATGAAAAATAATTTTTCATTGGCTTACTGCATGTACTTCTAACCTTATACAATTCTGAGATTCCCCTCAAACTTTGTCATTGATGATCTTTAATAACTGACTTCAAAATAAGTGGCAACATTATATTCATGTGTCCTGAAGAAAGTCTACTTGAAAACATACTGGAATACCATCTTGTAAATTTTATGTTTAAAATCAAATACACATACCCTCTAACGGAGAGAACCTCACAATGCTGGGCAAGCGCCATTATATCAGGGATTACATTCTCCTCTTGAAGCAAGTTAAGACCCCAATTTGATGATCCAATGTTGCCCTGGAACAAGACAGTTTGTCAAACATGTTTAAATTTTGATGTGACCTGCAGTGTTGTTGAACAAAAAGCCTTTCACTTGTTAGTTGAGGTGCTACACATTGTATACACTATGTATAATACCTAGAATTGGTCACAGCCAGTAGCTCTCAGCTTATCAGTCATACTGCAGACTGCAGTAAGATCTGAAGTTTACTTATTTTACATCCCTCTCGCAAAAGCACTTCATTACATACTTACAATGTCTTCCACTAATAGTCAGCTTGGACAGATGTTTCCAAATACATTTTGGGGAAGACAGGAAAGAGGATAGTCAAACACTTCAGGTAACAAAACAACTTTACAAGTGTAGCTTTGACAGGTACAGACACTAGGTTTTCCCTGTTAGACAGCTACCACAGGTGTCATGACATATATTCACATGCATCAACAGGGGCAGCCAACTTTCTTCCAGAAACACTGAGTTTAGAAGTACCACAGTGACTATATTAAAAATACACCACAGCGAGTTGTAACCCCTGGTTCCATATTAATATTGTTGTTACTTGTAGCAATTTGTTCTTTTTCTTTGTAACAAAAACCACAGCAACAATTAAAAAACAGAACAAAATTGGTACAAATAGAATTTTTATCTGAAAGCCCAGTTAGGATACAGAGAGTCCACTTGGAAAAATACCCCTTTTATGACAAAATACCTAAATAACTGTTTTAGGAGATTTGCTTAGTTATTTCAGTATCAAAAAGTCAAAACAGAACTGAAAGTGCTGCAGAAGTTTGTAAATCTGACTATTACTAACCAAGGCCCAAAGAGCTGCTTTCAGCTGCTTAATTCCTTCCCACTTATCCAGCATTGGGGAACGAACAGTGTAACTTAGATCTGGAACAATACTCTGAAGGAGAAAAACAAACGAAAAAAGCACTTAGTTCACAATGAAAAGCGGACTTCAGTGAAACATATTCTCTTGCATTTTTACTAAGTGTAAAGCACTAATTTAAAGTATGCACCCTAAAATAAACAGTGATAGTTCTGACATAATGAGGATAAATTATCAGTAATGAAGGTAAAAAAAATTAACTTAACCACTGAATGCACCAGGTTTAATTCACAATTTTTAAAAAAACGACAGATTCATCAGATTAACCCACTGCAATATGTAAGTGCTCTCTTGAAATTTTCAGTTATTATATACAATTCAATATATCATTTTGTAAACCTAGTTTAAAAGTCAAAAGTCATTTATTTAAACAAAGAACTGTTTTAGGGTTTGTTTTCTTAGTTTTTATAGTAAATAGAAAGAATTTTGTCTCACCTCTACTTACATTTTTACATTTATAAAAGGACAGGCACGGTTTGACATGAGTCATTACAGAATTCACACATTTGTACACAGAATGAAAAATCATTTCTACTGTTGAGTTGCCTGTGAGTCTAATTTTTTGCCACCCATTTTAAGAAAAATATTGCAAAGTATTTCTCTAATATTTTGGTTTCAGGAAAGAATCTTACATGAAACTAGATGGCAAAGACCGTCTTCACAAATTTTTGTCTCCATATAATTTGAGACTTTTATAATCTATCTGTTTTGCAGTGACTGTTTAAGTGATGATACCTTTTAAAACAAATTTATTTAAAAAGGATTACAGTACTCTCTAACCATAAAAGTTATTAAAAGTTAATATTCTGACCTGAGATTCCAATAAATGGCAGCCTGTTTTATGGTGCACCAGTTGGCCATAAAGGTGAATGGGCAGGTAGACATGTGGTCGCTGTAATCTGGTAGAAAGAGAAGTTCTATGATTTCATAGCAGTTATGAAATTTTCTTTTAAAATACATTACAGTGTATTTACTACAAGTTTTAAGAGAAAGAAAAATCTTTTGGAGAGTGTTTACCTTTGGTTGCTCCGACGAACGTAGTTATCACCATCAACAGGTTTGCGATATGTGGTAAGTGCCTCATTAAGTTGTTCTTCAATCAGCTCAACATACTTTAAATTATATTCCTAAAAGATGACAGACAGATTGATACAACACAGTTAAGTGGTTCATGGTTTTATAATACGGTACTTTCTTTACAAGGAAGGAACAACCAAAGGGCCCCTTAATGAAGGCTCAATTTTTTTATACTCTGAAGTCAGACTCACCATAATTACTGCACTTCACATACACAATGATTTTTCACAGAATCTACAACTGATTCCATAATTAGTTCAGGAAATTTGTTAAAGAGGGAGGGAAGAGAAGAGGGAAACATCTCACTTCTTTTTCTAACTTGAACAATCCCAACAGAACACCATGCATTTCAGTATTCCTAAACAAGTGATAACTTACACATAAGTTATTCACAGAGTTGCCTAATGGCCAGCAGGAATATACCATTATAATGGTACATCTGCCACAGGAAGACAAACACACACAATCAATTATAAAGTAATACATGAATGGTTTTATTTTAGTTTTATTTTATTTAGATACACTTTTCTTAGTGAGACTTGTGTTCCTATTTACTTTCTAACAGCATAGGCTAATTGAATTTTCACAATATCTAGACCTAACTTTCATTAGGAAAAAACAGCGGTGACAAGTGTCTTGAAAAGCAGTAACTCTTTCTGCAGTTCTCTAGACACAATTTTATACAACTAACTGGGAAATTCAGTAAGCCACTGCAGTCCTTAAATTCTTGCTAGAGTATCAAAATTCAACAGACGGCCTGGCTAAATCAAAAGCATGCATCTACAGAGGAGCTATGAAACTAAGTTCTTGTTGATCTTTTGCAACAAAATCATAAATCACTGAAGCAGTAAGTGTACTAGCATTAGCAACACACGTGTGAACGTACAATATTTTTCACAGCCTTTGACCTCCTAAACCTTTGTATTCACACCCTTCCTACTTTTAAGTTTCAAGTGAATGCACACTTTATATTCTTAATATTACCTTTTGCCACTTCTCCATTTGTTTTGTTACATAGCCTCTTTCATTTAGATAGGAAAACCCCTTTGGAATGGACAGAAATCTGAAAAGTAACATTAGACAGTCAGTACTCCACTGAAAAATAAATCATGTAATTTGAATATAAATATGTGCTTACTTTTCCCAGTGTAAAGTGAAACAGTATACTCCACATTTACCTTAGAAGCAGAAGTAAACCCTTGTCTCCAAGATGAGAAAGGGCAGGTTTCATTTGGATAAGGGCATGAAGATTGGCCTAAAATGAAAATGCATATGGGACATCTGAGCACTATATAATTCTGAAAATTACAACAACAGACTGTCAGCAGTGAGGAAACAAGTATTTCATGAAAGGAAGTATCAAACAGTACTAAGCTTATCCTAACATTAGTCACTTTAGGTACTTTCTGTCATTAAATTTGTATTACTTTACAAAACGTATAGTATCAAAATACCTGAATTAGTATTTATAAGTAACCATCATCTACAAGTCTACTCATTCTTGTCATTAATACTGCAGTCTTTTTAACAAGGGGCCTGTATACTATTGTGGAGTTCATCAATGATAACAGAATCACAAAATAGTTGAGGTTGAAAGGGATCTCTGGAGATCATGTAGTCCAACCCTCCTGCTCAAGCACGGTCACCTAGAGCAGGCTGCCCAGGAGACCAAGAAAGCAATCTGTCAGTAGCTTGCTGTATGCCTTTACTTAGATATATAAATGTCCGTATCTCCACTAAGAAAAAAAAAGAAAGAAAGAAAAAAAAGCTTATGGAGTTGCATACCAAAAAGATGTCGAAAAGGTAAATGATGCTCACCTTGTCTTCACATGCCTCATCTAGAATATCAAGTGCTTCTGAAGAAATAGTTTTATTTTTATCATGTAACTGGGTCACCAGTAACTCAATACCCCAGTTGCTGAAGAACTCTACATTTGCTCTCAGTAATACTCGTAAGTGTTTTGTTGCATACAACCTGCAGCTCTGCAAAAATCAACAGAAACGCTTGTTTGAATGGAAGAAAAATAGCTAATGCTGTTAATGATTCTTCACTTTTAAAAATAAATTTTCAATTGCAGCATTTTATAGCATATAACTATGATACCCACTTCAGGCATTAGAACTACAGTCTACTAGAGAGCCATTTCTCTTACCAAATGGTGAATTTAAGTCTGAAATCATGAGTAATCTGGTCATTGCAAGTCTCATTGGAAAGCCATAGGCACCATACTGAAAGTCAGCAGCATATGAAGGAGTAAAACAGCCAGTACGGTTTCATACTTCCATGTATGTAATGACTTGAAAAACACTTTGATTAACAAGCAAACCTTAGAACCTCAGAACCTCAGGGGAATTTATTTTAATAACTTTTAACTGGTCTTCTGAAAGTATCTAATCTTCACAGCTGCTCAGAAAACCTTCTAAATATAAAAATATTATTTTCTGTAATAAGATAGCTTCCCAACATTTAGTTTTCTACTTTGTGGTTTTCTAAGTGATGGCAGAATGGAGTAAGTATTTTGTCAGTTCCCATATTGCTCTTCAAAACTTGCTGAAGAACAGCATAAACTAATTAACATCAACTTTTTACCACAGATATTACAGGTCTTCAGTCCTTTTACCTTTACAACTGTGATAGCTACAACCAAGTAACTTTTCTATATGTTAAACCGTAAAGTGATCTGTGCTGGGATGGACTTGCAAATGTGCACTATAAGAGACAGGAGAATTGGTGCAGCTTGGGCAGCACTACCTAGGTTAACAATAGTTCCTGGAGTTGTCTCAGATTTTTCTCCAGAAATACCTGGTATGTAGGGCTTCTAAGAAAATGGGAGTAGAAAATGTGAATGTGCACAGTTAATCTCAAAAACCTTGTTTCATTATTTGACCTTCACATATCACCTGCACGTTTCTACTTTTTCTAATTTTTGAATATACAGAGACTTTTTTTGTTGTTGTTGTTGGGTTTTTTTTTTTTTTGGAGGGAAGGCAGGAAGGACACAACGTAAGTTTCAGGAACGATTGTGGCAACAGTGATTCCCAACTGAGCTAGGCTGCATATCATTTCGAAATGGCCTGCATACATGTCAAGTGGTATTCTTTGTACGTGGAATAGATGACTAGTAATACATTTAAGGAAGATTAGAACAATTATGCTAAAATGATCATTTTATTTCGATGCTAAGCCCACAGAATAACACAATAATATGAATCCAGAATTCAGTGTCATGTAGTTCAAGAGTTAAAGTGTATAAAGTATATAAAGAATCACAGCTAACGCTATAACTATACTGAGAACAAAACTTAAATTTTCACTTCCTGAAATACTTCCTGAAAAGGAATTAATTCATCCAGATAGCTTTTGTAGAAAAAGCACAACTTTTATCTTCTATTTGGAGAAGGAAAACATGAGATGGACCTCATGACTCTGATGGGATGATAAAATGACAAACAAAATTCACTGCAGGTAAGTATGAAATGATGAACTGGGGGAGGGGAGGGGGGGAGAATCCCAACCTTACATACACAATAGGCGCGGAACCAGTTCTCTCCACCCAAGGACAAGGTCTTATAGTTAATATTAGCTAGTTCTGTGGAACCTCTGACGTGGGGCTGCAAAAACATTGCTTTCATTTCAACCAACCCGAAGTCTTCAAACAAGGCCACTGCCTCCATGCAGTAAGATCACCTGAATGCATTTCCCAAACCAGAGGGGTAAAATCCAGCATTGCATCCCCAGCCGAAATGACCCTCTGAAATGTTTTTATTTTTGACAAGAACTGAAAGGAAAACCAGTGCAGAGGCTATCTGAGGAAACAGACACCCCGGCCCTCCAAGGGCAAACTACATACAAGATGCAGATGATATCCTGTACCAAACTGCCAGGAGGAGTGCCTTATGTTTACTGCTAAAGGACCCAATGTGTGACAAAGCAAGTATGTTCAGCTGATTAGATACAGCTCAGCACAGGTGCCAGAAGATGTAGGATGGGCCTACCCCCTTAGCCACCCGTGAGGGTTAAAGGTAAAATGTTCAGCTATGAACTATAACAGTTGAGAAGATGACACACCGCCTATTCTGCCATTTCTATCATGAACTGGTAGAAAGGCAGCTGAGGCAGTACTAACTTGCTTCAGCATGAGTCACCAGAGCACATATGAAGGCATGTTAGCATATGCTTCTGCTTCACTGATCAAGGATGTTGCTCCGTGTTTTTGTTGCACACAGTCACCCAAAAATGCCACACTCTCCTAATGCTAAAGTGACTGTAGAAACAAATTTTTCTCATTCATACTGAGACACTCATTAACAAACGGAGAACAAACCCACATTACAGCTCTGAGTAGCTGTAAAAGGTGTTTGAGGCTATAACCACAGTTAACACCCAAAAAAGAGCAACTTCAGCTCTTCAAATGAACACAAACTAGTAATAAGATGTTTCATTGAAAAAAATCTCAGGGAATTAGAATTTTTGAAGGGAAGAACCCTTACTGGAAGTTATCTTTTTTCCCCTGCAAACACAGCTTTTTAGAAGTTACGTCCAGTTCCATTCATTTTTTTTTGTTTTTAAGTAGAATTTATAAGCCAGATACAATATACAGAATTAATATCACAATCTGTCTTCTGTATTATAGATGGGTAAAACTCCTTCCATAAGGATTTTCTTGCCATTTCCTATACAGGCTCCACTTACCTCATCAGGTTCTCATCAGAAACTGTTGAAAAGGGAAGGTGGGAGGACTTGTGAATACCTTACTTGAACTGAATTGCATGTTCATTGTTAAATCTTTATAATTCACTTGTCCAAGGTGACAGAACACCAGCTGTATTAATACTTTAAAATATGTTCTCCTTACGGGACAGACCAATGAGTGGTATAAACTGCGATAAGCTTCCCGCCCCAATCATGCTTGCCAAATAACAAAGGAATAAATTTTAGTTTGCTGGTGGCAACAACGTTTAAGAACTTCATACCGTAAAATCGAGGAAATAGCAGACACTAACATCTAAACAAATGTACTTCCAAATTACTCGTCAGTCAGTGAAATAGCCCATGCAAATACCTGTCAGATCAATACTTCAATACTCTTTCTGGTACCTCATTCAACTTGGAATTGACTACTCCTGTCACTTCACATGACCATTTTAACTTCTGGAAGAGACCTGTACTTTTGCCAATTACAAAAGCTCAAAAATACCATTAAAATACAGTTAATACCAGATTAATAAAAAAGGTTTATTGCTTGGATTGTGTTTTTTAACACTTCGATCTTCTATCGGGGCACATATATCAGTACCTGATAGAAGCACTAAACAAGGGCATTTTCTCCAAGAGGCGGTACTGGCAATATTCTGTACACTGAGCATTGCCAAAGGGGTATTCTCAACAGGTCGGTATTTTGCCTTTTTTTCAACTAGTATTCAATTTTCTCCTTAGAATATCCACAGGTCATCTTCCACGACAAAAATATTTTGGAGTGAGCACATGCAAGACAGGAAAAGAACTTCTAAAAGGAAGTAAATAAGTTTTATGAAGGGACAAAATCATCTGTGGTTGATGCAAATGTAGATGTGCTCCTGCTGCTGAGATAATCCATTCTGCTTGTGTGATCTCTTTTAGATCAAAAACACAAAATATTTCCTTATGAATTCTAAGAATCCCAAGCAGGTTAACTAGTTCAGGAAACAAAATGCCCTGAAACAGTTTTATCCACCCCACGACATTCTCAAGAGATACCACATAGGAAGTCAAGCCCTATTTTTTTTCTTTTCTTTTCTTTCTTTCTTTTTTTTTTTTTTTAAGAGGTTCAGCTCTATTTTTTTTAAGAGGTTCAAGCAGTGTCTCTTCCTTCTTTTCTATTACCTTGATAGTAAAAGATTCATGTACATTTCTGATAAACAAAGAAGCTTTAAGTTTTTGATATTTCTTAAATTTGTTATTGTAAATCTCTTTGTTAATATTGATGGGATTCTCATGGTACTGCAGGGTACAGAATCAGGGTACAATCTCATCCACTGCAACTGGATGCCATATTGAAGTCTAGCTAGTAGAATTTGAGTCACAACAGATCTCAGCCACAAATTTGCCTAGAGATCCCTACTGTTAAGAGACCGACTACAGTTGACTTCGCAACCAGTGCTGACACTAAGTACTGTTGACCAAAACCAGTGCATGTAAAAGACAGGTTACACTTTCACTTAGAGAATCAGCCAGTGTTAGGTGCTTGAGAAGATATATCCTAATTATTTCTATCCTTTTGTATTGCAAAATATTGCCAAAACTAACCACCTACATAATCTCTGATGCTTCCCTCACCACCATTGCTAGATCCACATATCAATGTGAGACTGAGAAACTGAAACATTAGAACTCAGAAGCCATAACAGACTAAGACCTTAAAACATCACAGGCATGACAAGGTATCAGTGTGTCTGGCAAAAAACATCTCCACCTTTAAAGATAATTATTTAGGTTTAAGCTGCAAAATTTGCATTCTTAAATTCCTGAACCTGTAGAATGTCTCTTAGCTTTTTCCATGGAGTTCATCTGTTAAGGTCTGGCATTAAATACTGGAAGTAATACCACTGAGATCTATTAAACATTAGATCGCGATCTATGATCCTTTTCAGAATCCCAAACTGGCTGGAACTGAAGTGAGCAAACCTGGGGGCTCTACAAGGCGCTGGAGAGTTAAGTCTATCCCATCTGTATCTAGAAGACAAGGAATGCTTGCTACTCATTACTCATAGAGCTGAACTGCACATAGTTGTACTGTAGGTTCTGAAGAAATTATTACAACATGCCTAGAGTTATTTCTAATTGTTCACTGGTTGCATTTGGAAGCAACTGAAATGCTGGTGTGCTGTTCCCTCTTGCGTAGCCTCCTTTTATGAGAGGAAAAATTGCTGGTGGGTGCGTGTGGGGGGTGGTATCTATTGACACAAAGTCTCAATGGAAACAGCTAAATGAAGTTCCACTGTCTAAACTGCTCTTAATTGGCCATCATGTAAAAGGAGCTTAGAAGTCTAATAACGATGCAGACATGTGTCCTCACATGTTATTTTCTATTTGCCTGCTCAGACTAGGCACAACACATATATAGAGAAAGAATGCTAAAGCCATCATTTTATCAAAAAATTACTTAATAATTTAGTCAGTAGAGAATTTCACCCTCTTCTTTCAATGAGTCATTCTTTCAAAACCAACTATATCCATTACTTTCAGACTCTACCTGCAACAATCATCACATCTTTAGTAGCCTCAGAGAAATATGCTTGACTTTTCTTTCCCCTCTCCTCTTCCTAAATACAGAGAGATATTTAAAGCTAGTGTCTACTTTACGCCCTCCTGCATTCATTTTAGTATATATTCTTCCTTGTCCAGTTGACAGAACAGCTTGCCTCATAGTACTGAAAGTCCTTTTCCTAGTTAGACTGCAACTTATTTAATTCTCATTTATCTGACATCAACACTTGCTTGTCTACTACATAACACCTGAATGATTTCTCTTTTCTTAAAGGTTCAGTAGCTTCCCTTCCCGTGGCTACATAGATTTAGTGTATTATTTGCACCCACCACCTTTGACTCGGAAGTACCAATCCCAATGCCTATTTCTGAGTCTTCATTCTAGGAACTATAGCTTCTCCCAAGTCCTGCAGAGTCATCTCAATCATCAGAGCAGTACCTATCACTACAAGGTGTATTAATGTTAGAAACACATATTTCTTGTTGTGAAAACAATGCTCTCACTACTGATTTAGCATGTCCACTGATCTAGACAATAACATTATACTTGGTTTACATTTGGTGTATGCATTTACATTTTGTGCACGTATTTAAAGACTTTAACCCCTCTTATACATGACAGAAAACTGTATGAATGACTTAACGTCTTGAGCACAAATACAACACAAGGTGTGAAGTCCATAGCAAGTCCTAAAGTTGCACGAGTAGGAGTTTCATTTCTCTAAATACAAAAATAAAAGCCTTTCGGAATATATACCATTTTCAAAATAAAATCACACATCTTGAACAAAATGCATGTCTAATTGCAAATAACCATGGAATGTAAATTGATTTGAACTTACATCAGTAGCTGCTGTTAGGATTTTAGAAAGGATGACTCTTGCTAATCCATCTCTGCTGTAATCCAAACTAGAAACAGTCAGTTTTAATAAGTGATCCTGGTTCTTCAAAGAACAAAGATTAAGAAGACTACATGCGGGAGAGAAAAAGAAAATATTAGTATTTGAACCCACTCTTATTTATTCAATCAACAATTTAAACTTAAGAGAAGTACTCTGAATTAGCCTTGTATTTTTTTTTATAAATACAGAGGAACACAAAATAAATTCTCATACAAAATGGAGTGACTTTAAACTGCTGCAGATGTTCACAGAGTTAAACAGGGAGCAGAATAATACCCTGAACAGTAAGGGGAGGTGGGGAATGGGACACCCAAGCTAACATTTCTTTCAACTGTTTTGTAAGAATTTTGATGAGAAGAATGAATTAGTGTTTACGAAGCTTTGTAAACATTTCTTCATTGTAAAGCATTCTGTGTATGGAGCTTGACATAGGTTAGCCCTATTAACAGTCCAGATTTAGCAGTCTAGATTTAACTGAAAAATGAAGCTTTCTGTAGCCAGTAAAAAAGAAAAAAAAAAATCTGCATTCTGAGAAGCAATGCAAATGGCAATTAAAAAAGCTGAAGTACTTCAGTAAACCATAATCTTTTTCTTAAGACTTACTATATTTAAAATAAACGGGCATTAGAAATGGGTACTCAAATTTTCAGCCATTTTACTCTTAAAGCATAGTAAGTTTATTTGGACTAGAACAAAATTTTGAACTCTAGAGCTTCACTCAAGTATACTGGACTGAAGTTTAGGTACAACACACACTGTCACACACAGGATGATACCTGCCAGTTTCTTGTATTTCAGTACAGTATCATCCTCCCTGATACTGATTTCTGTCAGTTAGGCGGGGACAGGAAAAAATAATGTAGTTACAGAAAAGATATGGGTGATTTCATCACAAAAGGCTAAAAAAGCTCTTCTAAAAAAAAACAAAAACAAAACAAAAAAACCCTCTAGTTCAAAGTAAACAAACAGAATTAAAATTTTTCAGCTTTATAGAGAGTGGTCCTTTTGCATAGTTTACAAGTTTTATAAGGATTAATACCTGTAAACACAATTCGAACTGAAGAAAAACACTCACCACTGAAACACATTACATTTTTCAAGCATTTTCACTCCATGAGGGTGACAAGAGAGAGTACCAAAAAACAAAAAGTAGTGCTGACTAAGGGTGTTTAGTAATCCATTATTCTGAAGACTACGTTCAGGTTTCATTCCTGATGACGAATTGAGCCAGTGTACAATATCTTTAACCAATTCCTCCAGGTAACTTTGTCCATCCTAACAAAACAAAGAGTAATATCATTTACTAGCAGCAGAATTGGCTCCCTTTTCTTTATTGAAATGCAGTCTTGTAAATGTTTTTAAATGTACAAATAGAATAAAGATACCAAATTGAAGTGCTGGCTGACACACACTATTCAAAATAATGAAAAAGGCTCAAGGCAAATAAAATGAGTTTAGCTTGCAGACATCTTAGGATCCATTCTATTCTTTCCAAGGAAAGGATCATTTAATGACATTTTTCTTTGGTCTTCATGCCGGAGGCATAAAAATCTTTATTACACAAGAGGAAAGGAATTAGAGGAAGGAAGGATATACACAGCAAAAATAAGTTAGTTACATTTAATAAAACTGTACTTAATATAAAACCCCTACTTAACAAGGTAGGCTCCCCAGTCTCTCACCTGGATACTTCAGGATTTTCAATTATACTTCTTAATTATGCTGATCATTTGAGGTTTAACACCTGAAGTTTTACTAGAGAAGTGTTTATTAAAATTAAGATTTTTCTCTAAGTGACATGCAGCAGCATTACTAATTCTATCTCCAGTCTTGCAGCTGAAAATTTCTCACCTCTTCCGATTCAAGAAGAAATTCAGCAAACTGACAACCCACCACAGTGAGCTGCTTAGCCTTGGCATAGTCCAGATCTAGGTTGGCATACAGTTTACTGCTAGGCTTGTAAAAATATAGCAGTCTCCTTACAAACCTATGAAAAGTAAAAGAGAAGTTGTTATTTCTCACTAACACAAGGAATCTCTAATGGTACAAAACGATGCTGGTATAAAAGATGTTTTAAAACGATGCTGGTATAAAAGATGTTTTATCAGTAAATTAGGTCACTGTAAATAATTTTCAAAGTTATTAAAAGAGAGTAGGAGGTATCAGTAATAAGTTTATCCACAGACTATTTCAGAGATGCAGCTGTACTGTGTGTTATAAAGGCTTTACTATGCCACGATTTGAAACAAGCAAAGGAACTCAAAATCTCTATGCTCGTAGAAGCCATCCCTTCCTTCTCATTCTTAAGCTTATAATTCATTCTGTTATAATTCATCCTGTGATGAGTTTCAAAGACTATACTGTCTAGGCTTAAAAAAAAAAAAAAAAAAAAAGTTGGTCTACATGTTTGTGTGACATGACTTTTCCTTGGCTATCATAGTTGAAATGTTATTGTGGGGAATGCATTTTTATGTTCTACCAGGAAAAGGCTATGTTTTATTTAGCAACAGCATTTTTGTTCACCTGACCTAAGCAGTTCAACAACAAGGTGATTGCAAATGCAAACTCTCACTCACACTTTTTGATACCACACTGAGCAATATGGCTTGAATTTTATAGTGCAGAAATAAATCTTCAGGAAAGGGCTTCTCCCTCTACCCCAATTCTTAGCCAAAAAAACCCAAACACACACTTGCTTTAAAAAACACAAAATCGATCTGAAGGTTAAAGTAATAAGAAAGCTTAACTAAAGCACTGCTTTAGCTAGAAAAAGTGATAAGAGTAGGCCACCATCCAAGCCCAATCACAGGACCAATTATAAAGGAAATCTCTGAAGGCTAGTTTAGATTTTGTCCAATGAAAAATATTTTGATTCCGACTTATTCGTACATATATGCATTATATATTTTAGCATATTTATATTTGTGTGTACATACATATGCATATGTGTGTATATATAGTGATGCATATACACACCCATGTTCATGCATACACCCCCATAACTGCATCTCTTAAAAAATAAGGAAGGGTAGAAATAACTACAGTTGTCCTTTGAGTTAATCAGTATTAAGACCTATACCAAAAATATCTGGAATTTGACTTCTACAACCATAAGATCATAAACAAAAACACTAACAGTAAAAATAATTTATGGAAGCACAAAATAAGATATATACTTTGCATTTCAAAAAAATACAAAAAGGCTGAAAAAACATTTTGTGGTCAGAGATAATTGGGGTTTCATTTGTCATAATTAAACAAAAGCAGCAGCATTTCACAGCCATGAAAGCATGTAACCTGCAATCTGCAGAAAGGATCAATTAACTGCGTAAGTTGTCTACTGACTGAATCCTAGGCTTTCCAAGTTTATTTGGCATTAAATTATTTAGCCGCTGAACAATGCTTGTGTACAAAACCAGGAAACAGCGCGTGTGCATGTAGGTGTGTGTGCACACATCACAGCCACATTTTCAGGCATTCCTTTAGAGAAGCAATGTTATTAAATACAGGATTTGGAAAATAATCCTTTACCGCATAGTACAGATTAGCAGTTATTGATTAGATAAGGAAAAAAAACAGGAATAAAAATGCAAAATTAAATTATGACTATGATTACAATGGGACTACCACTTACGCTGGGAACACTGTATAAAAGTAGCCTGATTACTTTTTAGTAAAAATTTAAGATGGAGCAGCGTGGAGCCTTTCAGGATATATTTTAGCTTTAGGTTTTTCTCACAAATTCACAGAGAAATAGCTTTCCATGCCTACAAATAAAGAACTACTCTTCAAAACAATTTAACCAAATTGGTTTCTGAAATGCATGTTAAAAGTCACATCCAAGAACTAATTATCACGTATGCACAAAAATGATAAAAAATGCAGTAATACTAAGAGACATGAAAGGAACCAAAGTTGTTTTTTGTTTTCCAAATCACACGTGCTTCCCTCACCATTAACAGCAACTAGAAATATATATATATTTTTTAATACAAGCTGTAACTGTATAACTTTACAACTATAAACCTGTTCTGCCAACATTTGCCAAGTGCTGGCATCAAACACTAATATATGAAATACTGAAGACATAATACTTTAAAGGGTTTAAAATGAAATAGGGTGTTTGCAAAGCTGATATGATTCTTGTTTAGGGAACAAATATATTAGGTATCTGTGCACAGAAAAAAAACACTAAACCTTAAAGACCTGCTTATTTAAAGCAAATATTGCAACCTAATTATCTAAAATTTCATTTTTGTTGCTTATCTATATATTAAGTTTTAGAAACGTGACATATCCAAGGAATAGTTTATTGCAATATTAAAAACCAGTTGTTCCAAATTTCTTTCTTCAAAGCATGTCTATGTAATTTTACATACCTGTGCAATTGTTCATCTTTATAGTTCCTTAGATTTACATTTGGCCACTAGAAAAACAGCAAATATAGCATTATATGAAACTTGTACATCAGTCCTTGATTAGTCACTAAAATGTACTCATTTCTATTATAGTTAAATTCACCTAATAATTAGAAGTATAAGTTTTCTTGCTTTAATATTACCTATAAAAAAAACCTTATTTTATTGAAAAGCCCACACACTTCTTGCTCCAAGAACTGTTTTATTTTTTCTAGAGAAGGACAGGGAGTGCTGGGTGGATGCTATGTGTACACGACCACAATTCTAATGAAAATAGCAAAGTATGACATGCTAATGAAAAATAAACAATTTTGCTCAATTTCTCCTCTGCAAATACAAAGCAAATTTTAATACTCATGTAAAAGGGAAATTGTTGTTTGTTTTCATTATTAATCAGATTAGTTTTGAAATAGTCGTTATTCTGTTACAGTTCACTTAAATATTGCTTATTAAAATGGTATTTAAACTCTTCTGTTGACACTTTGAAAGATGTTTCAAATAAGATCAAATAAAGCTATGCCAGATGTTTCTGGACCTATCCTTTCTCTGTGCTGAGTTTTTCTCTGTTTTTACACCCATTATCTCTATGATTTCAGATTTATTTCTGTTGCTACTAGTAAATACCTTCTTTGCAGGAGTGGAAAAGAGTGCAAACAACACATTGCTCTCTCCTACCTAAGCAATAAAGTTCTACATTGCAAACTGGCATACAAGCATTCTAAGACGGGTAGTGCAATAGCTAATGAATAGTAAATCTGCCCAGACTGGTAACATTGAATCCACGTGTGTCAGAATAAGTATGAAGCTCTACTGTCAACAGACAGAAAGTGAAGCCCTGCTTCCTGACCACTGCCACTTTTGCTGCTTTTCTAGCAGCTTAGACAGCAAGCTGAGCAAGTAAAAAAAAAAAAAAAAAAAAAGGCTGTAAGGGACCAAACGAGACATAAAGTAGTGAGGCAGTGGGAAAGCTGGTGTTCCATGGCCATAAGGTTGTGACTGAGAGACAGGAAAAGATATATTGCCACATGAGATAACAAAGCCCAAACATCAGAATCCGGATCCTGCTCATTCTGGGGCTAAAGATGGACCAGTCTGATAAACTGCACAACACCAACACGCACTGAGATAATGTTAACAGGAACGGAAGTGGTTAGGCTTTAACCGGAAAGCACAATAACTTCTCATTCTGAAAGACAGAAGTCTCTCATTCTGAGACATTTAAAACTGTTCGACAGGTCTCTAGAAAACGTACTGCAGGAATGTCTGAGATACCAGGGAAACTGACAGCTTGACCTGGAGGCTTTTCTGTTTCTAAGTTTCATGAAGGGAGGAAAAAAAAAATCCCTTAATGGTCAACTATGTAAAATATCCATTATCAACGTACTACGCAGATTAGCTGTGAGATTCTGAAGAGTAGTTTCTTGATAATGTATTTAATGAGGAATCAAAAGTAGAAATATCTATGATTAATGTAAATCTAGTAATAATACTGCAAAAACTCTATAAACAAGTGAAATTCGGCGGAGCAAGAAGTTACTGTCATAGACCTGTTTAGTCCTTTATACTAGACAAATTCATGTTTTCCCAAGTTTTTCAGTCCTTGAGAAAACATATACAGAAATATATTTCTTTTCATGTAATTTTTTTTATATTATATTGATTATGTCTGTCACCATTAATCCCTTCTGTACTCCATCATCTTTATAATAATAAAGAATATAGTACAGAAAAGTTGTTTGCGGGCAACAATAGGAGGATGGCTTTGATGCACAGAATAATAGGAGCTCAGATGATCTCTAAGATTATTCTTATTACTAACTGGTAAGAAAGTCTGCTGCTCAAAAAAGACACAGTCCTCTAAAAGTGATGCAATGCATATAAATAGGTTGATGCCTTCCCTTTTGGAGATATTTCCTGTTGTTAAGTATTTTATGAAGACAAATCTAATTTTGTAATGAACTTGATATAATGGACTACTCATATTAGTTCAACACATACACAGTGAGATTGCATACTGTTAAAGTTTTCACACAAGGCTCTGTCTAAGCATCCAAAGTCTGATCTATAACCCACTTCCAACCTTACCCTTCAGTTCGCATTACATAAAAGAAAAAAAAAAAGATCGAATCTGCTATGAAAATGAACGAGGCAGTATTCCTATCTAATTTGGACCAAAGTCTAACACATTAGGTAACGTTAAAATCATTGTATTTCACTTTATAAAGAGTGAGTGCGTGCGTGTGTGTGTGTGTGTGTGTGCAAAATGTTATAATAAGCTTATATTAAGTTGTATAAGAAATCTGTCAGTTTAACTGTAGTGTATTTGTGTGTGCAGTTTAGGGGTTGCACATGAAAAGAGCATATATCAGCACTGATTAAACCCATGACATCCTAATTTTCTGAAATAAAGCAGATTATGGGGTATAATACTGTGCTAGTATTAGAAAGTCAAAGCTCACATGTAAAATGGACACAGTTGTTTTTTCAAACAATTTCATAAAACTAGAATCATGCACTTCCTTTGCTCACCTTCAATATGGTCCCTATCAGATTCCAATTCCACTCAAGATTCTCTTTATGATTAAGAACCTGGCTGTCTCGAAGATTCATGACAAGGGCTTCTTCTGTATCCTGAAATACAGACATGAAGAACTATAGTAAGTTTCCTTGCATCATTTTTCAGTCTTGTTACTGGATATACCGTTCATGTAATGATCACTGAAGGGCCTTCTGTATTTGAGAGTAAATTGTGTGATCATGGTACTGCAATCAGAATCTAACAGTAAGAGATCACTATTGGGCCCAGAAAGCACTAAAAACCATTATAATTTCATTCTTCAAGTCCTATAAAGTGCAATCCAAATGTATCCACATGTGTATCCACATGTAGCTAGAAGGCAAATTAAATGAAAAAAATTTACGAAGAAATCACAAATGGCTGTGAATTAAAGACAGCAAAGTTGAGAAGGAAGAAAAAAACCACAAATACAAAGTCAAAGTAAAGTTCTGAAAATCAGTAAAGGTAATACCTTTAAAATAAAGATGTCTTTCTGCACACGGTATTGATCCCTTTTTTGGTGGGTTGAGATTGCTTTCTGAATAATATGGTCTAAATGGAGGCTGTAAGGTTTAGGTCCTCTTTTCTTCATCTCATGAAAGCGTTTTAAGCAGTTGAGTGCAGCACTTGCTCGTCTAATAGAAAAATACTATGATCAGTATTGGACAAACTGTTACCCAAATAGAGAACACCATTGCTAAATCTTGAGTTAAACAGGCATAGCTCAAGTAAGAATTCACCAACAAGAAGCAATTTCAAAGCCAAAAAAAGAGAAACATTTTTTTTGATATACGTTTTGATGCACTTATACCCCTCAGTCTCATATAGAAATCATATAGAAAATTCTCTTTCAGAATTTCCAGCGCTGAAGAATAAGTATCATTGATGCCTTTGCTTCTACTCTACAATTAGTGGTATCTTTCAGACTTCACAGGTGAAGGTATTGCAAAATTTAAGCTGAAGAAGTATTTGTAAGATGTCACAGTAGATTAATGTTCTGCTGTAAAGCTCAGGGGGCTAGCTTCAGCTTCGACTAACAGAGTACTTCTGGTAAGTAAGTTCTCCTTTTTCTAGAAGTTAGTGGGGATATCAATATTATATTTTCTGCTGTTTATAGCCAAACAGCTGAGTGACAGCACACACAAAATTTTCCAGGAATAGATAGGAAGTGGTAGAAAAGACACTGGACAAAAACAGAATCAGTTACTCACAAAACAGTGCTAGCAGAAAAAATAGCTGATCAAATAAAATAAGAAAGTCTGAAAGTGAAGAGCTAAGTCTACCTTTATTTCCCATAAATGCAAGATATTTTAAAAATGCTTCAAAACAAGAGTTCACATAGAGTAGGGGAGTGCTTTTTCTTACTTTACATATCCTCAAAAAAAATCTGTGAATTCGGTCACTCATCTAAACTACAAGTTTAATCTGTAACAGTTTTTCAGAGTATGAGACAATGCAGAGCACTGACCAAATCCAAGATTCCTAAATCCAACAGATACATCTACAAAATCTTTCTTCCAACAAAAACAGGACTTCCTATTAGTCTACGAGGTATGTCCACAAATGCCAAAAAGCAAAGAAAAAAAAATAATTGCAAGGAATCCACAAATGTATCCCTTCTGCTGCTCTTCAGCCTTCCTCTCCTTCCACAGCTTTGACCAAGCGTAACAGCATGTGAAGGAAGTTACCAGATATAGATAGAAAACCACCTTTGTTCCTCTAATCATTTATGTCTGTACACACTGAGAAAGAAAAAATGGGTTTGACCAAAGTTTATATGAAATTTCTTTTCATTATAAATTTCTTTTCATTATTCAGCATATTTTTATATTAATATTCACTAGCAGAAGACTTTTTTTGACATCACCGACATGATCTTTTGCAGCAGAGAGAGGCTTGTGCTGTGGCTTAGGCCCAATAATTTGAGATATTTGTCTACAAAGTAATAAGGCTTTTTTGAAAGATAACTGTGTTTTCACATATCGCAAAGTCTTATAGTTACGCATGTGACTTCTTCAAAACAATCCCCCCCCCCAAAAAAACCAAAAAATAAACGTAAAAGGAAGAAGACCAGAAACTTTCTGGGAAGCACTCTACAAGCAGCATTTATGATCTTACAGTAGCAGTTTGAAAAGAATTCTGTAATTTATCACTGACAACGTAACAAAAGACAAAATATGAAGTTATGATACTTTATCAAAATACTGATTTGACAAGCCAGATCAGGAACAGCAAGAATAATGATCTGATCTATCAAAACATTTTGTATAATTTACTATTAGAAAAAATAATTTTAAGTTTCAAGATTCTTTTTTTTTCTAGTTCAGGAGGGAATAAAAAGCTAATCATTTAATCATTTGTTTCAAGTCGGATGTTCATTTGATTACCCTAAGAGTGCCAAACAGTTGTTCTTAATGATGCTAAACAACATGCCGCTGCAGTATGCAGTATGCAGTATGCACTGAACAATTATTTAAAATTTCTGTTCGTACATTTTTGTGTTTAAATGGAACTGAAAGTAACATACTGAAAAATTTTTCAGTGAAAGCTTCAAACAAAAGCATACAGAAGTTTTAATATAATTATTATTACAGTAACCATTTTCTACAGAGGAAAAAAAGTGTTTAAGAGCCCCATGCCAACATTAAATTTTTGTTCTTGTTTACACTAATAATAATTCCCTAGTTTGGCCAATTACTATTTAATTAGCTACAGATAAACAACAGCTGAAGAAAGGTTTTGGCACAGGCATTCTTAGCTTACAAGCTTAGTTGTATCAAAACACCAAATAAGCCACCTGAAATAATAGAGAGGTACAACACAGAACACATCTCAGATGTTGCTTGATCAAAAAGTTGCTTATGGAAAAATTCTGTTTAAAAAAAAAAATTTGCAATGTACGCAAAACATGTTCTGAAACCTACCACCAAAGCTTCCTTTCTGGATTTCTGAATTTCAGAATCATTACTGCAAATATAGTACACTTTTGGAATCATGCACTGGAAATAGCATTTCTTTAATAAACATAAAAGAGCATTTCCACATGCACTTCCCCTGCAATAAAGACAAAAGTGGTTTCATCCACCAAGAAACAGGTAATGTAGGTTTTCACTCAATTGCAGTACATACACCTCTTGGGGCAGGGGGAAGGCAGTGTACATATTTTAACTTCCAAGTATAATTTAGCATTCTTACAGTCTTTTCTCTTTCACGATGTCAAAAGATGCTGCCATATTCATTAGCGTTGGTAAGCAGTGCAGGTGATGGCTATGAGAATGAGGAAGTATTGTGTTTGCCTGAAAAAGAAAAAACAATAACTTATTACAACATTTTCAGCCATCTCTAAGAACCAGCATTTGAAGAGTCTACGCTTCTCACAAAACTTTCACAAATGCACAACAACAAAACCACTTTTTGTAAAACATGAGAGCAGTAATCACACAAGATTTCCAATACCTGCTCATATTAATCGGTCTGAAATACAATTGAAAAAGTAATTTAAGAATTTTAGGACTCAGACTTGGTACGAGCACCTTCTAATTTTTGCATTGTCTGCTTTTAGTTAAAGTGATAGCATGCTTTAGTTAAAGTGACAGCATGCAATAACATGCAAAGCATTATTAAACAAATACAAAAGTAGCAAAAATAACTTTTATTTTATTCAGTTGCAGTCCTTATGTGTATAGAAGTACTAAAAAGAATAATAAAGATAAAAAAATTTAAAGATGTTCATTCAACCACAATGATTCTGCACAGAAAAACAATATTCTTGTGAATATCTGATGAACTCATTCACATAACTTCATAAGTGAATAGACGTTTAATTGTTTTTATTTTGGAAAACAGGTAATTGTGCAAATATATTTGAACACTATAAAGAATAAAGAGATTGAAATAACTTTTTCTTCACCTTTGTTAAAACTAAAGCAAAGCATAAATATTTGTTCAATATCTTGAAAAACAGTCTGATCTCAGACTAGGGAATTACCTCTTCACAAAACTGAAAATGTACTATGCTTGCAGCATACCCAGCAGTCAGTGCATCTAGTCACTCTCATACAAACGTATCCCAGAACCCAAAGACAACGTATCTTAATGCAGACCCCATTTTTAAACTACACAGCTGACTGAATACTCAAGAAATTATGCCAATTATTTACAGAAAAAATCACTGAAGAGATTAAAATAATTGCAAGTAATCACGGAGATTAAAGAATAGATTGCTTGTGTTTGTTTCAACCCATGTTGCAGAGGTGAGACGTTATAAATCACTGTAGTAAAAAAAAATCCTATTCAAAGATCGCGGACAAGTTTTTTGTAGTACGAAGAACAGATCTGAAATGTGTCTAAAGTTTGAAGACACACATTGTCTGAAAACTCTGCTCATGCAAATTGAGCATTTTAAGCAAATTAAGACAAAGCTGTATTTCATGATCTTGCCTTCTCTTAGAAAACAGCATGTTTTTTAAAGAAAAACAAAAAACAAACAAAAAAACACTAATCAAAGTGCTCTTCTGTACACACTATTCTTACCCTCAGTAAAGGATGTGAAAAACAGAACTATTCATAAGAAAGGTAAGTCATACCACTTCACATATCACTAGCAGCTCCTCAGCAGGCTGAGGGTAGCACTGGGGTGTGTATATATGAAAACAATACAATCCCCTCTATACCATAATAATTTAGGTTATTCTCAGAAGTTCTGCTCTTCGAGCAGGTTGTTTCCATTTCTTTTTTTGTCTTGAGCAGGCTACAGCAACCCAAGAAAGACAAATACAGTGGAATGAATTTACAATTTGCTCTCATCTTCAGCCATTGAAATGAGAATAAACCCTGTCAGGATGGAATGGTAAAGACTTTAACCTTGTTGGGATGCTGCATAAAGGAAGAAGAAAAGCTACTGTAAAAGATAAGTTAAGGAGAGAGAAGAGACAGGAAGTGAGGTATCTCCAGCTTCTTTGTGCTATGTAGGAGCTGCCAATGGCACTACTGAAAAACTGTTCCACCAAGTTAGAGTTGCCTGAATGAATAATATGAAGTGCCCCAGCAAAAAAATTTTTTATCTTCTAGCCTGCTAAGCAGAAGCCTTAATGCACTGCCACAAGGCTGCTAACACTGAAAGAAAAGCAAAAAGCAACAATAGTCCTTCTTTTTCCAAACACAGTAGCTGATAAGCGAGTTTGCACGATCCTAGCTTAAAACTACAACTAGCTTCTGATGCACGGAAGAGTGCTGGTGAGAGTTTGAGAGCTGGCGATTACCTTTGGGGCAGCAGAAGCCCCTTCTTTCAGTACTGCTTTCCTAGCTGAGTCATGCTACTTTTAAAATATGTAGTGCCATATGATGTACAAGATAACATATTATTCTTACGAAAAGGGGATGCCCCCAGTTCGCAACAGATAAATTCAAGGCTATAACAGGAAATACTAATTTACAATGAGCTACTAATAGTAAATGTTCTAAGCAGAAAGCCTCTACTCACCATATGCAAAAGTTCTCCTAAAAGGATAGTTGCTCTAACAGATACATGGTCATCACTACTTGTAATCACTTCAACCAGACCCTTCAAAAAAGTTAAAAAAATTACAATATTTAATGTACATCCTCTTATTTTAATTCTTACCGGAAAAAACAGCAAGCACCTATTCATACTTAAGGTCATCAATTACCTCTAGAAGTCCATTGGTAATAAAAGCTGAAAGCACTAAAGCCAAATAATTATCCATGAGGTCAGGCCTAAGGAGAAGAAGTACGGAAACAGTTTAGAAAGTACATTGTTTTTATTGTTTCTGCAAGAGAACAACAATTACTTTATCAACACAAAAAACAGTTTAGATTCTGTTCGTGAAATGCCCACCTTGACCTGGCTCGATGGGGTAATATAGTTTTAGCTTCAGCAGCTACAAAGCCATCAGAAAGTCTCCAACAGTCCTGAAACCTGCTTGGATCTATATTAAGAAAAATATGGACAATGGTAATTATCACACTGTATTTCACAGTGCTATTTTAGCAGTCACCATTAGATAAATAGCCCTTATATCAACAATAACTGTCATTTCAGATTTCAAATCGCAGAAGAATTTACATCAGAAGGCACCTCTACAAGTTATCTAATCCACACTCCTGTGCAAAGCATGGCTAACTTTGAAGCTAGGATAGCCAAAATAACAAAATTTCCAAATTCATAAACATATTAAACTTGTTTGACAGAAAATATTTTAGAAACAGAAAACATGTATATCCATATGTAGCAACGTAGCGAGTTTACAACAAAGAATGCTTTATTTATTACAACTGCTGAATGATGATTAAGCTTTTTTATAAATCGACCTCATGACATAGATATTTAAAACCAGACTTTGGAGAAGAGAATTGCTGGAACATTTAAGGCTAACACTTGCTCCTCTCCAGCTCATATTTTTGTACCATGAGGCAAAGGAGAGGATACTTTTTGGATTGCAAAGGAGTAATTCTAAAAATAAAAGACTGACTTTGCTAAATATGAAGACATGAACTCATATGAGCTTGCCTTAGGAAAACTAAAAGTCTGCTGAAGTACAGTGGAGATAGCTAGTACATACACGGTATATAGAAACAGACACTTTCTAGTAATTTTTCTGTGACACAGCTCTAACACTTCATGACCAAAGCAGGCAAATTTGCTGTAATGTAATTACAGTCTTCTGTAATAATTATGCTCCATTACAGCTCTTGTATCAAACTTAAAATTGATGTAGTAAGGATGTCAGAGGAAAGTTAGACTTCTAGTAGTTTCATCTTCAATGCCCAGTGGCTGACAAAGAACTTTAAATAGGACCTGAGAACACCCAAAGAATTCAGTGATAAAACAGTTAATATTGACATTATCTACAGTATGGAGGAAACGGTCAAGGGTTCAAATTTGCAGAGTAAATTAATAGACAGAAAAGCTTTTGTGAACTGGTTCTAAATACTTACCTACACTGAGAAGGGCCTCAATAAATTCTTCAGCAACAACAGGGAGAGGAAGGCGAAATATATCATAAAGAACCTCAAGCAGACCTCGCTAGGAAATAAAAATAAAGTAGCAGTAATTTTATAGATTTATAAAAATGGTCTTTTTCCATTAAACTATTAAAAATTTGAATACTGAAGTTCAGATTTCTACAAACTGTTAAGATCAGTGTCTTTGTTTTGGGTTTTTTAGGGGGTGGTGGAAACATGCTTATTTTCATAATCTGAAGCAATCTGGAGAAGAGATGGAGAAGGTAAGGGGCTTGCTTCAAGTAAGAACTCTCCATTCTTACTACATTTAGCAGAATCTTCTCTAGCCACATGTTTTCTGTAACTTTTCTACTTAAAATACTACAGAAGAAAATCAAAAAACAGCATCTTGGATGTTATTATCATATACATTACCACCACCAAACAGTACACTAACAGTGACTGCATAATTTCTACCATCAATGAGAGTGAAAGTGCAGATTGCTCTTCTATACTTAATTAGGAACCCCTGAGAGATGTTGACAATCACAGCATTATCCAATATACAAATAAAAATCAAATTAATGCACGGTTGTGTACTAGAAATACAAATAGTTTCATTACCTTGTCTAACAAAGGTTATGAAACAAGATATTTGCAGATCTCCTGACTGAGCAGGTTTTTTAGAACAGTTACACAAGTTACTGCTGCCACCAACAACCTTTTAGTTTAGCCAGTTATTTGGAAGAAACTTTTTTGTTCATTGAAGATTTGAACTCATCGTAACTGCAGCTACTTTGTATTTGCTTTGACTTGTGGCCATAACAAAAATTCATTTATGTACTATTGATCTAGTCTGTCTCCATGTGGACTTCTCCTAATGCCTGCTCTGTGTTTAGTCATTAAATACCAGCAGATCGGTAGACTTCCACCATACAAAGTATGAATGAGAAACTAAACTTAAAACCAAGAACAACTGCTGGAAGCTATTAAACTTTTTTCCTGGCAGTATCAATTTCATGGAGCCTTAATTTTTTTTTAATTCCTTTTAAGTCACAGTGGAATTCTACAGAATGAGTTCAAGATCTACATAAAATAATAAAAAGCAACAGACTAAAAATAAACAAAACAAAAACTTAATTCTCATAGTTGACTTATAAGCTATTTCACTGCCATAACATTTGAGCATATGTCAATTTTTTAATATATATTTCTTCCCCATATATAGCCATTTTTTCTCCCCTTCTCCTCTCCCTCCCGTCAGACATACAGGGTGTGCCTTTAGTCTCATTTTACAGATAAGGAGCTAGAAATAGAAAAAGCAAGCAACTTGCTTAAGCTCACACAGGAATTTTACAGTGGTATTATAGGCTTGAACTTGAGGGTAAAGTAAACTTCAAGCTAGTGGCCTCATAACTGGAATCTGTATTTAAAGCACTAGATTGTTAAAATTTTAAGAATGTGTAATTAAAACATCCAATATTATTCATATTTCAGTACTAAATATTTACCACCTACCCGTATTTCCATATTTGGTATACAAAGTACCCCAATCAGAGACTGAATCCCAGAATTCCCAGGCTTGCACAAGCTGATAATACCTAGAAAATATTAAATAGATAATAATATTTCCTCATCACACAAGAAAGCTTGAGATACATTGTTAAATTTGATTTTCACAGAATGAGTGCAAGCACAGATGACAAAAGTGACTTAATCATAAATATTTTTCACCTTTCTAATGTCATCTCCTTTCTAATCAGTAGTGTGTTTAACATAAAACTTCTTAATTGTAAAACTCCGTTCCTTTGCTACCACTTATAGCTACTTTTACCCTTTCTACTGTA
This sequence comes from Dromaius novaehollandiae, assembly GCF_036370855.1. Lineage (NCBI taxonomy): Eukaryota > Metazoa > Chordata > Aves > Casuariiformes > Dromaiidae > Dromaius > Dromaius novaehollandiae. Next base: position 69,608,088 of record NC_088132.1, on the reverse strand, counting down.
AACAGTATTTGCAAGTTATCTGCAAAAACAAAATTTACATGGAAGAAATGGCTGGTAAAAAAAGAAAAAAAAAAGCTTAAACCTGAAAGATCCGCATAACCTTGACAGAATTGTGAGCAGCTTCTGCATCAAAAGCTGTATCTTAACCTAAAAAACTATTTAGTTCTATTTAATCTAGAAGAATTCTAAACAGTGAGTTTGAATATGCCTTGGAATAACATTCTTGTGTTCATTTTTGTCATATTTTCCCAGATGAACAGTGCTCATCTCCAGAATAATCAACACAGTTGATTCTACTTTGCATAAAGTTTCAGGGACTCTCTTATAAATTTGGTCCTTTCACACTAAATTCTACTCAATTAAATATTTCTATATTAAAAGGACAAACCCTCAATTTTTCTTAAATGATGCAGAATTCTGCTAACGATGCCAAAGCTAATGATTACACTGATTTTCAGTTTCAATTTGTATGGAATCTCTCCAGTCAAAGTATGGCTGCAAAGACAGTATCCTAGCTCTATTTCCTTGGCCATTTCCTTTCACATGTCACAGAAGTTAAAACTTACAGTAATTTATTTGTTTTCTGGATAGCATGTTAATCAAAAATGCAACCTTACATGAACAAAAAGGTGTCAGGCTTGCACACATCTTTGTCTTACATATTTTAAAAAAGCCCAAATCTCCATTCATTAATAAAGCACTAAAAGATGGAAATTATTGACTACTTATCCATTTATTTTCATTAATACTATTTTAACTAACATATGCTTTATATAGAAAAGTCCTCAAGTTCAAAACTACCATGTCACAAAAACTTATAAGCACATGTGGCTGCATACACATGAAGTGTGTATGCTCCAAGTATGTTCCACAGTGCACCTCACAGGCCTTGTTTCCAAAAGCATATAATGGTCACATCCCAATTGCAACTGAGGAACAGATCTGGGTACATGCAATCATTGCTACGTGGCCCAATTTCATCTGTAAGGATACAACGGAACATGAGACTAAGGAACAGAAGAATCGGCTCTAACGAATAACCAAGCCTGGAGAATAAGCAGCATACAGTGTAGACAGGCAAAAAACAAACCCCTCAACCCTGGTTATCCTATGTGTCTTTCGGGAAGACCAACACTGTAAGAACGTTTTTGTACCAAAAATATTTTTAAAATACTAATCTCTAATGTAACAAGTAATATAAAAAAAAAAAACAAAAAGGAAGAAAGCATAACACTGAAAGTACCAAGATAAGTAGCATATTCCAAGACCATGGTTTCCTGAGTCACTTAAACTTTTTAGGCTTATGCTATCAGTTCCAAACGCCTGAATTAGGGAAGATGCAGCAACAGTCCTAATGGAAACTGCTTCTTAGAAGTTTCAAAATTGTAACACACCTTCCAAGTTTCCATCCCAGTGAAGTGGGAATGCACGTGAGGATATTTTTGAAGGGTGTGTGAATCCTAAATTAAGCTTACTGATCATTTTCAGAACATGAAAAGATAAAGCCAATAGTCTTACAAATCAAAAAGGCTTCCTATACAGTCTGCATCTTTCCTAAGGAAATGGTTATATCAACTGATTTAGTTTATTTTAAAGACACTGCCTTTACTGTGAAAGAATGAGCAGTCCCTGAGGTAACAGCTCCATGTCAGATATTGCACTGTTGCAAAGAAAGGATTTAGAAAAATGCAAAAAACCACATTTTTCAATTAAGAAAACCCCAAACTATGTCCATATTGGGATTTATCTTCAATTTCAGCACTTGGTAAAACCAGGTGCTAATGAAAGTGCTTTGCCGACATGTCTTTGTGTAGAGAAGTAGATTTGTTATTTACACCAGCAAAAATAATCTCTAAGGTAAATACTTACAATACCATGGTATTGTCCACATTCTCTCACTCACTAAATGTCAAGAAATACCATCACGGAACAAGTGATATAGTATTCTATACTGACAAAGAAAGCTGCATCTTGTCAGTAGAGTTAGTTAAAGCAAACTATTTTTGAACCCTCCGATCAAAATACACCTTAGTCCCAATTGTAGGAATGTACTGAGAGAAGACAGATTGAGACAGATTCTGTGCTTAAACCATTCTTTTACTCTGAAAGGAGAAAGTGCCTTCCAATCGCTCAACTTAAAACAAACGAACAAAAAAAAAAAAATCTCACCTGCCCATGATCGAAATGCTGCCACTATTCCCATTTTACTAGCTAGGAACCGTGCTTCTCTGTCCTCTCTGTTATTAAAACAACAAATGTCACAATACATAGTTACATTACCATAAGACAAACAGTGTTACTAACACAGCAGTAGTTCACTGAGATTTTGGATGAGGAATGAAATTCAAAGCAAGAAAAATTTTTAATATGCCTACATTGCATATAACACTGCTGAAGCACATATACATACATACATATATATGGTATGCATGCACACACCCAAAGATTACAATTTTAAGTACTGTTACTTTTTCTTTTTCAGCAGAGTTTCTATGGTGGGAGGATCCCATCAAAGCAAACACCTGCAATTATCAGATGAGTCACTCAAGCTTCCATGGACAGTGTGACTAGAGCGGGGGCCAAAAGATTTGGACCTTGGTTCAGTTACCTAGACCTAAGCACCAACTGCCATTTGATAACATAGAATCATAGAATTCATGTCAGAAGGGACCTCAGAAGGTCTCTTAGCCCAAATTCCTGCACAATGCAGTTGTCTGCTATGACACCAGACAAGGTTACTCAGGGTTTTATCCAGTTGGGTCTTTGAAACGTCCAAGGATAAAGGCTGCACAACTTCTCTGGGCAATCTGTTCCAATGCTTGACTGTCCTCGAGAGAATAAATTTTTTTCTTAAATCCAGTTGAAACCTCTCTTTTTTTCAATTTATCTTTGCTGCTTCTTGTCCTCCCACCATGTACCACTGTGAAAAGCCTGGCTCCATCTTCTTGAAAACCTTTTCATAGGTACTGAAAAGGCTGCTGTCTATTCCCCTCCTAGACCTTCTCTTCTCCAGGCTGAACAAAGCCTAGTCCACTCAGTGTCTTCTCACCAGGCAAGTGCCCCAGCTCCCTGATCACCTTGTTGGCCCTTTGCTGAACTTGTTCCGGTCTCGAAATGTCTTTCTTGAGTTAGGGGGCCCAAAACCAGACACAGTGGTCTAGATGAAGTCTAGCAAGTGCAAAGAGGAGGGAAATAATTGCTCAGTCTGCTAGCTATCTTTTTAGAAGTACAGCCTAGGATACTGTTAAACTTTTTTGCTGCTAAAGGTATACTGTTTATGAGAACTGCTCCCCAACCAGTCAGACCCCCAAGTCTGTTTGTTACGTGCCTCCAGGCACAGTATGACCCATTAACCACTACCCTCTGAGCCTGACCACCCAACCCCTGAACACAGAACCAGCCCTAATGCAAACTCCGCACTGTAGATGCCTAAAGTTAGATAAAAAGAAACCCCTGTCTGAAGTGACAATAATGATTTGATAATTTTTTAAATAAAAAATATAATGGGGGGAGAGGAAGGGTAAAACTAAATGTTTTTTCTTTTAAATCTTAAAAGTTTAATATATTGGGAAGTTGCATCCTAACCTGCTATTGTATTCAACTTCAAGTAGTTTAGTACTAGTTCATTGCTTTATACTTTGTCACTTTGGAAAGAAAAAAAGTTTAATTACGATAATTAAACACAAACATAAGTGATAGCACAAGTAGCAGCATTAACACTTACTTGAGTTGTCCTTCTGCTGTGTCTGGATTATGCCTGTAGTGAAAATCTGTGTAAGGAGCTAAAATTCGCTAAACAAAAGAAAGACATGCATTACTTTCACATGAGAATACAGTTAATGAGTCTTGCCCTTTCCTCAGTCCCACTCCAATCTGTCATTTATTTCTGCTTTATAAATAATTATGCTCTTAGCCTAAACTCTTACATTTTAAACATTTTGTAGTAACAAAGAGGGTGATATTTAAAGTGAAAATTAAACATTTTAATTAGTAACATATCTTTCTAACTTCTGTCACTAAACAAGTAAACTGAACCCACCTCTAACTCTACATCTGCTCGCACATACTGTCGGGTCTTTGGATGATTAATGAGGTGCAAAACTGTAGTTATCAGAGCCTCGTTTATTCGACTTAGCTGACAATCAATCACATTTTTCAAGATGGTGCTTAAACCACCTCGAAGAGCTACCACCTCGGGATTCTGAAGTGCTAAAGAAAGAAAAAACACATCACTTCACTGAATGATAGGAAAGAAAACATTTCAAGATGTCCAATATGACAAACACAAAATGAGTAAAACTCATGGTCTTTGCAGTACAGATATCTTGTTCTTCCTGAACACTGCTGAGATGCATATAAAGCTTTTAATGGCACTGGCTGACATAAATGATAAATCAAAATTTTGGATTACATTTATCATCAACAAAAATACTGTCAGTCAGTCACCATGGTACAACAATTTCTTAGCTTATTTCTGACCAAGTGTCCATACAGTAGTCTGAATTTCACCACAAAAAGGTTTTGTGCTTCATTGGACTGACATGGACAAAATATTTATAATAGAATGTAAAAAAGTTAAAAAAAAAAGTATATTTCTTTAAAACAGTTTTTATCTTGGAACCTTTGCTAGTTATTTCTCACTAATACAAAAACGAAAGAACCTTAAAAATCTGTAACCATACAGAAGTATATGGATTTAGTATAAAACACTGTCCATATCTTTACACAGATGCAGATACTGACTTCTAGAAGCCAGCTAACCACAGTACCCATTTTTAAAATTTTAAATGAAAGTGTTTAGTAGTTCTCTGTACATTTAACAGCACTTCATGTATGGTATTCTCACTATTCCCAATCCATTAGTTTTTACAAACTGTTTTCACAAACTGGAAACATCAACCGTAGTGGGGAAACATTTTTAGGACAGCAAAATGTTAATACCTAAATACAAAAGCTACCAAAGCTTAGAGGAAAGAAAGTACAATATCCCAAAATCCAATATGCAAAAGTTGTTTCAAGTGATTCTGCTTTATTATCAAATTAATGGCTAAATTTAGGAAATGTACAATTAAAAACATTAAACAACTACCTCGTTAGTTATTGATCACATGCCCTTTATTATTTGAATAAAGCTGTTTAATACACAGAAGAGAACCTCTTAGAAAACTGACAACAATCATGACAGAATTTTTCTTAATTAGCTTCCAGGCATCTTACCTAGTTCACAGATAATGGCTATACAGGCTCGCACCATTCTATCTCTTTCTTGAAGACCATCATTTCCAACTGCTATCAAAGAATTGGTTATAGAACTGGGGAACAATGAAGCATTCACAGTGATCATCTGCCAAAAATGAAAACAACAAAACCTCCGTTTTCTTCGTAATATTTCTCTACATATTTTCACTGATTCACTGACATTGTTTTCTAGATACAACCAGTTAATACATGGAACAGTCTATCTTGTCATATCACACAAATCCCCAAAAATATTCCTCTATTCTTGAAATTCTTAGTTTATGAATTTAATTGACCATTCTCCTCCTGGTTTAGTTTATTTTTGTATTATTTTACCACAATGAGAAAGAATAAAAAGGATACATATTCCAGAGAGAACTATTGCTACCTTTTTCAGATCTTTTCCAAGAATTTCTTTATTAGCAGACAACACTATCCAACGACACACAGTACATTACAAACTCTTGTAGAAGGTTCACTCACACTGCACCACTGATTCTTCAATACCTATTCTTAGATAGCGAACAGTTGAAAAAACTGTTTGGTATACAGTTCCTTAGGCAAACAAGAGGGGAGACTGTGCTGCAGGCTACAGATACAAGGACAGTCAACAGAAGAAGCTGCTACAGTATTTGGAAGATGTCAGTAATACACCTAAATCCGGTTGCAGAGTACCTGATCTTCCTAGAACTGCAGCATAATTCAACTTCATGATAGGTTTTAAAGGTATGTCACAGAAACCACAGGTCTTGCACAGATCAGATGAAAAGCAAAGATGAAACAAGACTTGCTTCCATTAATACATCAACAGTCACTCTTCGAATAAAAAATAAAAATAGCTTGCAGTAAATTTGAGACAGAATACAAGAACAGATATTAACAGCCAATGTTGCTTCACAGTAGTGAAGTTCCCCTGTGCAATGGAAATCCTCAGCCACTGGTTTAAAACAAAGACAATTTAGATTAAGGAGCAAGACTCTGTGTGCATATTAAATGGGAAGAGGCTCTGACCACAAAGGCCAAGTAGCTGCCTATTCACATTTTTTAATAGTTTGCTTAAATTAAATACTTTTATCCTGTCTCCTATATAACAGGGACACCACCAAATATGAACAGATGAAATTAGTAAGGGGAAACAGACTTGTAGTCTGACTGCTTAAAAAGGGAACAACATAATTTGTTAAAGCCCACTCAACCATGTCGCTCTTTTTTCTACTAATGAATCAAATTTAGGTGTGGGAAAAGTGCTTGATAGCCATCCAATACCTAAAACAACTTTTTAAACAAAACCTTGGTCAGCAGCCTTAATATCCCTTTCATTGCTAACACCAGCAGGCTTCTCTCCATTATTTTTCCAAAATTATTTTATTCTGCATTCATTTTAGGCTTGCCTTAGATGTCTTATAGATATTGGCTCAGCTAAAAAAGGCTAATCTTTTTTCTTTCTTTTCAGATAATGTTAAAATGAGAAGAAATCAGCCATTGCTACATAAATACATTTGAACGTTTTAACAAGTTTATTTTTGTGACATGTTTTTGAGAAACTTGTCATATATAATGTTGTCACCCACAAAACAGGAAGCTTGAAGCAAACTCTGCAGCAAACCCAAACTCTTCCCCACCTACACAGTCTTTCATTTTTATTATAGCAAAGAATAACAAGAATTAGCAAGAGAATGGGTGTACTAGACTGTTCTACAAATTGTAACTTTGTCTTCTACTCAAAATGAAGATTCACATGTACTTGCCAAAGCCCGAGAACACATGCAGCCTCTTAAGTTTGTTTTGCTTCTTTCCTTTCTTTGGTTTTGAAAAGAAAAGGATTTTTTCTTTTAATGTTAAATTCCAAGTGTTTCAGTAGAATAAATATCAGTTTTGCATTTCCTTTCCTTCTTTTCTACATATGTAAATACAGTTCTAAAGACCAAGGATAGGCAAGGCAAGGCAAGGCTGCTAACAAGCAGTTATGATGAAAAAAGTAACAGACCATCAGTCTTTAAAGATTCGTTTAAAAAAGAGGAAGAAAGAAGGTGGTTCATACTATACCTCATTTTGACTTCTGCTTTGGAAATAAAACATTCTGCATCTTAAATTATCAAAATAAACAGAATGAGTTTTATTAGATGAAGAAATGCTTTCTGAATTTAGACTTTTCAAGGCTGTATTACAAAGCTTTCACTAGGAAATGTAAAGGTGATATTATAGATATTGCCTCACAGAGTATACAGTCAAAGGAAAATATGAACATACAAAGCTTTCAAAAAAAAATCAAAAGCCTAATTATAAAAGTTTAAAGCTGTTTTTCTTTTTAATTTCTGTACTACCTGCATTTTTTTTAAATGAGTTTATCATTAAATGTCTTTTATAAATTCATAAAACACGATCAACATACTACATTTTGTTCTACTCTATGGAAAGGAAGAGAAGAAACTGACGGAATGTTTTAAAGTTTTGTATCTATGCTATTCTTATATATGCATTTTTCCTATCAAAGACAAAGGTTAAAGAACCACATCCAGACTCTGGAACAGAAAACAGTAATAGTTCTGAGATGCAGATGAAACCCAGTTCAGCTCTTCAATGGCTCATTAGTAAACAGTATATCCTGCATAAGTAAATTAACCGTGTCTGATCATTGTATTTGCTATTCTTTCTCCTCTCCTAGACCTTAAAATAATCTTTTAGGAATCCTAGTCATAAACCACTGAGTCTGTGATCTTGAAGGAGATGAGGGGAGATGGGAGAAGGGCAAGAGAAGGGTTACAAAAAGACAGTGTGAGAATACAGAATGTGCCAGCTGGGAGTTGTGCCACAGTATTCTTTGTGAGATGACTTAATGATTGGTTGCTCTGTGCCAATGTGTATTTAACTGATGAAGTCCAGGGAGGGTGCAAAAAAGGTGTTAACTTTACTGATGGCCAGGTTGGGTGGGAGCTTTTTTGCTTGTGGCTTTTGTTTTTAAGAAACAAGGGTGTCCTAGGCAGCAAAAGATGTTGAGAAACATCATTCATCCATGTAATTCTCAGAGTCAAAGTACAGCTAGTGAACCAGGGAATAGTCTTCAACAGGAGCTGTGCATCTTCAATCAAAGGAGACATCAGATGCACATACAATTCCCTCAAAGTGTTCCTTCTTTACCAGCATAACACTCACGTTCAGGTTCTCCATGTATTGGTTAATCCTGGATAAGCACTCAATCAGTTTCAATATATGATTTGAAAGAATGTAGAAATGCAGCTTTTCTGAGGCATTCTTGCAAGTCATGCAAGTTCATGGTTCTTTGGGTACACAACGAACAGAATTAGAATGAGAATCCTTGCACAACAATGGAAAAAAAAAAAAGCACTAGTGGATCTTTCAGGATCATTTTTTCAGGTCAAACAATTGGATTTATTTCTCTTGCTTCTTGTTTCAAGCAAGCCAGCAGAAGTCTTTGCTCAAGATGAAAATGCTCAAGAAAAACCAGAAATACAAGGACAAATGTCTGGCCCCAGTAAAACCAATTCATTATAAATGTGTTTCTTATTAAAGTTATCCTAGCCCTACACTGAAGCTCTTAGAAACTAGAGCCAAGAATACTTTTAAACTGCAACTTCTTCAAGGACCTGTGATGCTGATATGGGTGATTTCTCCTTCTTCTTCCTCAAGATAAAAAAACTCTGTTTAACAGTTGTCAATGAAGAATACTGTCTCTTCTGTAAGAGAGAAACCAAGTAAGCCTATTTTAAGAAAAGACATTGCACAAAATTCCATATTTTAA